>NC_049206.1:47034291-47334291 GCF_013347855.1 Anguilla anguilla | reverse complement strand
CCCACACGCACACGCACACGTACACGCACACGCACACACACACACTCACCTGTGTGACCAGGAACTTGGTGAGGCGTTCCGGGAGCTTGCTCTTCTCGCTCGACAGGATCATCTCCAGCATGTCGCCGTGCAGCTTCTCCATGACAACGAAGACGCGCTCCGGAGTCTCGAACATGCACTCCAGGTTCACGATTCCAGGGTGGTGAAGGTTCTGCTCAGGAGAATTTGGGAGAAGACACTGTCACTGTCATTTACTCCTTTCACACATTCACTGGTTACTAAGGCTCTCCCTACCATCCAGTAGCCACAGGATAATCCAAAAACAACAGTACAGCTACCATTCACTGAATATCCATGTCTATGGACATAGCCTTGTATTACAGCTAAGATGGTAAAAATACATATTCATGAGAGGCTCACTGAACAAAGCACACATCCCCCCATGGTTCTGCAGGTGTTTCAAAGTCTCCGCCAGGCTCCATACCTGGAGAATGGCCACCTCGTTCCTCAGCTGGCTCTCCTGCTTGGTGGGGAAGCGCATTTTGTCGATGACTTTGATGGCAACGTCCCTTCCCGTTTTCCTGTGTTTCCCTTTAAAGAAGTGGAAGAGACGTACAGTGGGACATTGCAAACAGTCCATTTTGTGTGTTTTCAACAAGGACGAGAGTGCTAACAAAACAGGCTGACTACCCACACACTGATCCCTTCGGTACCTCTGTACACAAAAAAGCAGTTCATCTGATCCCATTAAACCCATTACAATGTGTTTTAACGTTTTCATCCCAATTTATCTTCATTCCTCAAATCTGAATGCTGTAATTGCAGGCTCGTCACATGGTTGCAACATCCTCTGTCAGTTTCAAAGGGCAAATACCAGCATGCTCATCGTGCCAGCACGCCCTGAATCCCATGAAATCGTCCCCCCATTTATTTTCACTCCGTGATTGACAGGTTGAGCTGCGCAGTTATTGCCCCGGAGGGCCGCAGAGCAAACACAGCTGGGGCAAGTAGCTTGCAAGCAACCAATCAACCAGGAATGCCCTGGTGACAGAAACCCTCCCTAATTCAACGGCGCCCTGTGCAGTAACACATTCAGTATTCCAGTATTGCACCGATGGACAAACAACTTCCGCTTTATTTGGATAGGGTACCTGGGAGCACCACAGGTCAACAGGAGCTCTACAGCCATGTCCATATGGTAGAACCTACCTCCATACACAATTCCAAACTGTCCCGAACCCAGGACCTCATCAGCAAAGATCTGGTAGACTGAGCTAATATCCTAAAACCAGGAAATAAATGCATACTTAGCAAGTAAGTTCATACTAGAGAGCTACTAACATCACAACACTGAAAAAAAAACACCTAACGCTAATCTGTATCTATTTAATTAGTACAGTAACACAAACATTTTTGCGGTTGTGCAAGTAGGGCCATAAATGGATAAAGAATGCTGTCTATGTGGCTTGCATTGGAGATACTCATTTGACAATATGATAAACCACAGGGAAATCCAATATTTAGGAACAAGGAGTGCTGGGAAATGTAGTCAAACTCACCACATTCTCCTTCACCTGGGAGTTGGACACAGATATACTGATGGACAGCTCGTCTGTTGGAAAGAGTACAGAAAAACAAACACAGGCTCAGAGTTTATGCCGGGGAATACAAGTGTCAGACGTCCCTTAAATTAGAGTGGGCCATATATACCTTATACAGCAGAACTCTACATTTTCCTTCCTCTAGACCTCACAAATTGAATTTTCCCTTTGCACATACCAATGTGTGGCTTCAAGGCCAGTTGCAACAAAAAGGCAAATACAGGTTTTTATAAACTGCATTATTTTCTAACACATAGAAAAAGTGAGTGCAGTAAAGGTTGGGAAGCCCACTGTGTCTTTGACAGTAACCACACAGCAGATGAACACCAGTCATTGTGATATGTCCCAGTCACAACAGGACTGTTAGTCCCTGTTACAACAGCAATGTTGATATTTAGACAGACCGTCAGAATAGAAGAGAATGGAGCGCAGCTATATTCTCGCTCTGAAGGTTGTCATGGAAATAAACAAGTCAGAAGAAAAACAAAATGTTGCTGTTTTTCTGAAATGCACAGAGCCGAAGACTCCATAAACTGCGGTGGACTGATGTTAGAAACACCAAAGAATTCATTGGAACCGTACAAGGACATAAAACAATGTCCAGATCTGGGTGAACAGAGGTGATTTTGTATGAGCAGTAATGTAAAAAAAAATGTAAGGTAGCAAAAATTAGTCAGAAAGTATTGAAAAAAAACGTTAAAAAAACTGTCCAAATTATTGAGAGAACTACCGTTTTCTGTTTTTAAAATCACCTCCAAAGAGGCTGGCTTCACAAAGAGAGTTATTTTCTGTATTGCACGGACGACCTTCAAATCAAAGACCTTCTGACGTACAGAAACTGGAATCATCTGGTTCCCCTCACCGTGCACAGGAGAGGAGAGAAGAGAAGAAAGAGGAGGAGAGGAGAGGAGAGAAGAGGACAGGAGAGGAGAGGAGAGGAGAGGGAGGAAAAAAGAGGAGAGGAGAGGAGAGAAGGAGATGAGGGGGGGGTAAATTGAATTCAGAAGGGCACCAGCTGAAGGGCTCACCCTGCTTTTGATTTTTAGCCACTCCCATCTTTATATTTTATATTTTTAAAGGATTCATTCATACAAATGAAAACCTCAGTTGATAACATGCACTTAACCAGGAGCTTGTGTTTACAGTGTCGCCAGGATATTTCGGCTGTGGGGCAAAAATTCTCTAATCCTGTTGCTCGCGAACAATTTGCCTGATGTGCAGTTATGATATTAGAAGCAAGGGCTGTTGAGTAGAAAAATGCAAAATTAAAATGGGAATCAGCAAATCCCCTTGAACCTGACGCAATTTAATTTGCTAGTTGTATGATAGTGTGGGGTTACTTTGGCATTAGTGCGGGCCTGAACATAAGCTGCTACTGCATCTACATCACTCAGGACAGCTCAAAGGAGAGGTATCTCTGCCTAAACCAGGTCTTTCACCATTCTTCATCCGTTCTTCTACATTTTTCTAGTCTCCCACATTTAAGGTCTGGAACCCTTTACAGCCAGTACAACCATTAATAATGTACTGGCTATTATACACAAATTCTGAATATATTTTGTTCTCATTCTATTCAGATAATGGAAAACCACTTCTATAGACCTGCAACTTTATAATAATAAAAATTTGCAATAAAAAAAGAGTTGCCAAAAGTACTCAATAGCAACTGGGAAGGAGTTTTCCATTGTACACCACAGGTTTCTTCCTGAATTCGCTTTCACAACATAAAAAAATAGAGAGGTGGAGAGTACAGCAAATAAAGTAGTCCATCTCCTTACAGACTGCTTTAGTGGGTTATAACATGTTTACCAGCAAAAAAACAAAATGAATGCTTTGAAGAGAAGAGGTTTTTTTGGAATATTAAAAAAAAAATTATAAGTCACTATTCAAGAACTCCATTGCTTTCAATTACCATCAGCATCAGAATGTTCACTTAAGAAGTTCGGTTCAGTTAAGTTTGTGATCTTACACCTTAAATGGTTAAAATGGCAATCAGAAAATCCCCCTTAAATCTGCCACATTTGCGAGGTGACTCCTTACAACCTGTGCTTCAGGCGGTTCAAACAGCTAGTTCTGAAACTAGGAGACGGGGAGTACTCACTGTGGTCCCTGCCCTGTCCCGCGGCGGTGCAGACGCTGGGCTGCGGGGTGACGGGCATCAGCGCCTGGCGGATGGCCTTCTCCCAGCCCTGGGCCACCTCCAGGCCCACCCCCGAGGCGGCCAGCGCCGGGTTGTGGTGGTTGCCGCCGGTGTTCTCGCCGACGTAGTAGACCATGGTGTCGGTGATGATCTCGAAGCAGTGCGGGTTCCCGCCCAGCGCCAGGCTGCTGAAGTCCCGCGCCGGGTCCACCTGCAGGATCTCCGAGAGCGGGATCTCCTGCGGCAAAAGGGGTGGGGTCACGTCATGGTCACCCGCGCGGGTCGGCCCTCCAAAAAAAACCGAGTTCGGTACAGGATGGGGGCTCCCTTTATATAATCTCTCAAATGACCTCTGTACTCTGAGCCTCAGACTTCCCCCGCCGCCCCCCCCCCTTTCCTCTACAGTGCTCTCTCCGCCCCCCCCCCCCCTCCGCAGCGCGTGAGCCGTGGTCGGCCTCCCTCTGGCTCGGCTGAAGGGCCTCTGAGGAGAGGAGTGAGGCACGGGGGTTCCCGAGCGCTCCTTTAAGAGCTCTGCCTTCGCCTCGGCCGCACGGTCGAACACGCCCACCAAGAAAGAGAAAAGAAAAAAAGAAACCGCACGAGAAGGAAACAGCAGCCGCCGGGCCAATAGGCACTCAGCCAGCCAGCCGGCCAGCCAGCCAGCGCCTGCCGACGGTGTCAGACAGAAGGGCTGCGGTCGCCTTCACCGATCGCTACGGCGACGGGCGCGCGCTGATCACAGGCCGGGACGCGAAACACCACCCGCGATCCGCGTACGGGTCCGGACCCGTGGCCTGAGCCAGACGGAGACAAGTCTCGGAGGGGAGGGGGTGGGGGTGGGGGTGGGGGTGGGGGGCGGGGGCACAGAGGCACAGAGGAGAAGCCCCCAGGCCCCTGTCACAGAGGCAGAGGAAACCACAAGTACAGGGCTCTGCTACCGTGCAAAGACATGATGAAAAGAAAGAGGAGAAGAAAGACAGCCTTGCAGCGGGGGGGGGGGGGGAGAGAGGGAGGTAAAACGCCCCACACCCATCGGCCCTAATTCGTAAAGCCACTAAATGATGGCTATTTATTCAGGACGGTCTACTTTTCAAGCTCGCCACAAGGCCTGCCTTTGAATGTCAGATGACATCATCTAGACACTTAATTGCAAGTTACAGTACAAGAGAGGGTAGAGAGGACAGACACCATCACAGAGGATTACTCCAAAACCCTCTTTAGGCAAGGCATTGACTGATCGTACTCTCAATCAGTCTCAGTGACAATGGACTTATCCAAATCCATGCAAAAAGAAGTAGCGTCAAAATAAATAACCACAGACATCTGTGGTGTAGAAAAAACACAACAGAAAAGAATAGTATAGAGAAGGCCCCATTAGTAATATTCAACAAAATTCACTGACAGCTAAGCCTCCAATAAGCATTTCCATATAATTGCATGTCCACAGAAAAAAATTCCTTACGAAAAACTAAATCCCAAAAATACTACCCACTGTCTCTGTCGTAATTG
Organism: Anguilla anguilla; assembly: GCF_013347855.1. Classification (NCBI taxonomy): domain Eukaryota; kingdom Metazoa; phylum Chordata; class Actinopteri; order Anguilliformes; family Anguillidae; genus Anguilla; species Anguilla anguilla. Next base: position 47,329,041 of record NC_049206.1, on the reverse strand, counting down.
GGAGTAAGGAGATTCCCACTATGTCTTACAGAAGACAATAGTGTTGTGTAAAAAGTACCAGAGAACTGGGATACTGTTTGCAAGGGGCCCACACATACAAGGGATCCTCCACACTCTCATTCACTCATCATAGCAAATGAAACCTGATGATCTCTTCCCTGCTGTTATAAAGACCTACAGTGAACTGTACAGGATACCCATATACGCAGTTACACATAACACAAGCTACACATCGGTACAGACCACACTGCATCAGACGCGTAAAACGATGAATTTGGGCAATACGAACACGATAATTACTATTGCGCAAACACTGTAACAGTCAAATCACTATAATGTAAAAAGCATGTACACGTTTGTAGGCAAAGGTCTCTTCTGAATGGGACTGCACAGGCAACACACTGTCCTGAACAAACACTGTTTCCTGCTCGAACAAATGCGCTATCCGGCACGAACAAACACGTGGAAATATGCAAATACTTCATCGTACGTGAACAAACACACCGTCCGGTACAAAAAACCACACGGGCCAACATGTACACGCTGGGTTTCTTGAATGCAGACCGCTCCCAGATGACAGACACACAGAAAGCAGATTTTACAAAGCGATGGTGGTACATGTTATGCCGGAGTAATGACATACATCTCAAACTGCAGTACACACTGACATGACCAGTTATGTTAACAGGTGTTAAAGATATTGTATTCAGAGAGCAACTATGTCAAAACCAGTTAAAGCACATTCACGTACATGGAAAGGATACACTAATAAAATTATACCACACAAAAATACATTTAATTTTTCCCCTAAAATTCATGCGATTCTCGTCTGCTCACAGACAACAAAACCAAATACACTGCTTGACATTTTAGCAAATAGCCTCCTAAACGCTGGAGTTTCCTCTGACAAAACTGGCTGTCAGACAAAAATAATCTATTCACTGACAAAAAAACCTTTCACCCTCACATACAGGATTACAATTCACAGAATTGTCAGTGAAAGTGAAACCAACCAATGGCATTTCGGGGATTTTTAAAAATCTGGTGTCAGTGACCACACTGTTGCCATGTCCCCAGAGACGTTACAGTAAAAGCCCAGCTCACCGCCCCCCCCCCGCCCCCCCGATTCAGTCATCGTGCCATTGACACATCGAGTGGGCGGCCAATTAGAATGACCTTTTCTGCTATTCCACTGATTACAATAAGAAAATCACCCTGAAAACCAAAAGTGTCACGCACTAAAAAACAAAAAAAAAACATCATTTTAATCTCTATTAAAACGAACGCGCTCGGGCACAAACCTATCACCTACGCCAAGAGAGAGGCGGTGGAGTGACTGTGCTTTTCCGGTGAGGTTTCTTGGGGCTCTGACAGAAGCTTGTGTCTCACCTTGTAGTACTTGGCACCCGTGTCATTCTGAAACAAGGTCAGGCTCTTGCTGTCCAGTCTCCAGTAATGTCTCTTCCTCTGGAAATGAGAGACGAACACAGAGAGTCACTCCATCACTGTGCATCACTCCAGACCCAGACAGGAGCACAGTGTACATCCTGACTGCTTTAAATTATTCAAACCTACAGAACCAAGAGCAACGACAACATGTAAGGGTGCTGGTGCTGTCGTGTACTAACTAGTGCTATGTTCTAACCACAACACCTCATGTACACGTTCAGAAGAAAGGGCTCCAAAAGGCTCCTCTGTCTCTCCATAGAGGAACCCTACTAAGCTCAAGTGTTCCCTGTTAGGTTAAATGTTTCAATCTGGGAGTCTTCACACTTTTCACACCTACCATAGAGGGTTCCATAAAGAACTAAAAAGGGTTCCCCAATGGAAACAAGCCAAAGAACCATTTTTTTCTGAGAGAACCCTGCAAGATTTTTAAGCTAATGGCGTCTGTCTAATGGTCCAGCACTTAATGTTGAGCGCTGGACTTTGTCACAAGGACCCAATTAGGTTTTAGACTAAGGGCACTTCCTCATGTACCCCACTGGGCCAGGCTCTTACCAGGTTGTCTCTGTTGGTGTAGTGCACCATCCAGCCCTCGCGCACCATGGTGGAGCTCTTCCTCTTAGTGTGCTTGATGGACTGAACCACTCTCATCAGGGGGATGTTACTGCTGGTGCAGGGACTGGAGACAGGAGACATCGCGCAAACACGCTAATCAGAACACACGCCAGGGGGCCGTTACTGTCGACGGTGTGGCCAGAGACAAAACGAAGGAAACGCCCCATAAAGGCACAGTGAAACACACCTGTTTCAGATTGCACATGCTATCGAGGTGTAAAGGAAGTCGAAAGCAGCAAAGTCATTCGCACTCTTTGAACAGACGGTCAACAGGGAAGTGAGACTATAACCGACTATAACAGAAGGCCTTCTGTCACAAGCACGGCCCCATGCTACCTGATGGCTTTGCTGGTCTCCTCATCCTTCTCTCCATCCATGAAGGAGGGATCCATGAAGAATCCCTCGGGAGGGGAGGCCTCCTCAGACTGCTGACTGCTGTCCACCTCCATGGTGACGTCCAAGTCGGGGCCCGGGCTGGCCGGTTCTGAGGAGAGAGGGGACAACCGACGTCTGATTGGGCGATTAGGCCTGGCTCCAGGTTGGCTTCCCAACTGATCCCAAAGGTGCATGATGGGGGTTGAGGTCAGGGCTGTGTGCAGGCCAGTCACACACAATCTTGACAAAACCATTTCTATACGGACCTCGTTGTGTGCCAGGGGGTACTGTCATGCTGAAAGAGGGAAGTGCCTTCCCCAAACTGTTGCCTCATTGCATTAAAATGAGCCCTCATTGCAACTAAGGGGCCAAACCATAAAAAAACAGCCCCAGACCAAGGGGTCGACATACTTTTGGTCGTATAGTGTAGCTGCAAGAATGAATCACAGATGGGACAGTGCTATTGAGCAAAACCTACACAACCTGAACCGCTTCAGTAAAGACCTGTTATGTAAGGGGTGGAATGTGTGAAATGGCAAGAATATAAGTGCCACTGGATATGGGCGCCTATTTATCAAATCAACACCGTAATGCTATGTCACTGTGTTCTGTGATGTTCTAGCTCTTATACACCCTCCTGGGCTCTGCATCCCTCAATGACTACTTCAGGATTCTCAACTGAATTTAATGAGCACAACCTTTTGCATACTGAGCATAGGACAATGGATGAAACCCCAGGACAGCGTGTATACATTCACATTTTAGGCATTTAGCTGATGCTCTTTTCCAGAGCAACTTACAATTAGTCCACAAAAAAAGTCCTGCAAAGATCTGCAAATCAGTAATATTTCAAGTAGCAATTAATGAAAATACATCCTTTGTCACTAAAATTTACTTGTGGAAGGAAATATGGAGAGGCCTTTTTTATTGCGGTTGAGAAATATAGGATAGACAGAAAGAAGTGGAAGAGAGGAATAGGAATCAGGGTGGAGTAGTGGAGGAACAGTCAATAATAAAAAATGCCAATAATAAGCATTTTAAAAGCCACCTACCTCCGTTGAAAACTACCTCGCCGAGACAATCCCTTGGTACCTTTGACGCACATCGCTTGTGGCAATTAAATTTACAATCTGAAATCAAAGGAGAAAAAGCAATTTCAAGTGATTCTGTATCTGGTGATCACATTGATATGTGGCATCAGGGCTAAAGAAGATACTGAAGTCTCCTCCCCTCCTCTCAGTATGACCAATAAACAGTGCAAAAATGAGATAACTAATGTTACAGCTTCCATTTTACAAGAGCAATTTATTATATCATAGTGACAATACGTCTCTGAAATACACACTCATAATGCAGAAAATCCTGTATGTGCTGTATATAAACAAATACGATGTGCACATTAAAGTGGTGCTCTACACTAAACATGGTCACAATCACAAACATTTGAAATGAACTTAAATTAACCATAACAACCAGACTCTGATCACTAATACGGCTGACCATACACGCGAAGGAGTTCCACCTCCTCAAAATTCAGGGAATGAAAAACTAATTTTGAAAGGATATTTCTTAAGTCGGACAATCTACCTTTAACCTGAATTTTCAATGGCATCTCGTAACTTGCTAAAATAATGTTAATTATTTTACTGTACAATTATTTGTACAATTATTACTGTACAAATCTTATCATCTCTGATCAGTCTGAAAAACACTTTTCTCTAACAATTTTCTGCAGTTTCTACAACACAGTACTGCAATGTGAAGCACATACACAGAAAGCGTCAACTTAGCAAATGCAACACATGCATTAATTGGACACCAAATCAAAATTTAACTCCTCAGAGCAGAAGCTACCGTGAGTCTAGTGTGTCTGTACGTATGTTCTGGTAGTCCTTCCACTCTAGACGCCGCGTACGAGATGACAGTTTCACTTTTGGTTCCCTTGCCATTTCATGTCTATGGCGCCCCCTACTGGTTCACGAGCGTCAACGCTCCCACCGAAAACCAGAAAGTGCTTGGGGAAGCAGGGGAGGGGGGTCCTTACCTTTGCACTGCATGCCCTGCCGAAACAGACCCTTGAGCAGGCGCTTGCAGTACTGGCAGATGGTGGGACGGGTGTAGGAGTGCACGGCGAAGGTGTGGGGCACTTTGACCCGGCCCAACACCATCTTTTCCATCCAGATGGGCCGGCCGCTCCAGGACGGGATCCGCTTCCCGGGCTCCTGGTGGGAACGTTGCTGCGGAGACACGAGGGGGTGACATCACAGTCAAAGATGGAGGGGGGGGGGGGGGAGTGGGGAACTGCATCACAACTAAGGACATGGTGGCTAATGGGTAGTCACTCGCGACAATAATGACCCCAAGCTGTGCTCGACACAGCCTCAGACAATCGCAGCGGTAAAATAAAGGGTCAGAGCTTAGATGTGTGAAAAGCAGGAAGTTACAGAAGAAAGACCACTAAGCTCAGATATTGAACAGACGTAACCGCTTAACTGTAATTTTATTGAATCGCATCAAGTAAAGTCTTGTATTGTTATATATATTATGGGTATAACTGGGTTAAAAATATGACTGCAACCCCGTAGTTTGATAGAAAAAGGCAGGAGTTTCTCCAAAATAGCCTACGGGGAAATCCAGTGCACTGAATGTCATATTGGTTTCTGCTACACCTGGCTCGTCCTGCCTTTCCAGTTCCTACATATACTCTAGGAGAAAGTCATGGGTGGGGTCCTCACCTCCTCCAGAGCCACCACCACATGCTCGATGGGGGCGGGGCGAGGGATGGACAGAGAGGGTCCTGGGAGGGACACGTTGGACAGGCGCCTCTTCCGCACCCCGCTGCAGTTGTTGGGGATCTTAAAAGCGCAGCGCTTGTGGTAGTTTAGTCCGCATCCTGTGGGCACAATGGCATAGGATAAGTCCACAGGTTCAGAGGGTCACCTCCACAGTAAAACCTAAAGCATCTTGCCAGCCATAGATCTTTTAGGCAATTATGTAAGCAATTATGATGAACCCTGAAGAATTGGGAAAAAACTATATATTGTGGTAAATCTCACTGTCAACAGTGTTTGTTGCACTGTTCATCTCAACTAGGCCGTGAGAGGTATAATTTCCATTATTTTCTGATGAACTTGTAAACATGACAATAAAAATGGACTTGACACCCCTCATGAACCTGTCACATCTGAATATAATGTAAGATAAACAAGAACTAGGGTCAACACATAACATGTTTTAAATAATCAGAGTACAGACAGACAGACAGCATGTTTCCTGAACACCTTCTGAATGCTCCTATCAGGTGGCTAATTATACCACAATCAATTCACGCCTCTATTCAAGAAGATCTCACCTTCTAAGTTCCCATTTTTGAAACATCAATAAGTTTTTAAGTGGAAATTAGGTCTTAGGGTAGGAGACATCCCACAATGCCCTTCCTACCTTCGCATTTGAGGCCCTGGCGCACCAGGCCCCAGAGCATCTCCCCGCAGTCATCGCAGAAGGCGGGGGCTTTGTAGGAGTGAACGTACAGGGTGTGGGGCCGGATCTGGAAGTCCTCGACAGTGGCGAGAGCTGGAAGTCAAACACAAAACTTTTAATGAAAACCAAAACGAAACATGCAGATCAAAACGAAACATGCAGATCCAAACGCACGGGAAAGAAAATGAACACAAAACGAAACTGAATCGTATAGAAGGACGGACTCACTCAACGGACGGCATACTCAACCGACATACTCAGGCGTTCAATATCAAAAACAATGATAATAATCTATCTGAACCCTCAAAATAATGCTAAATAATGCATTATGACTTCAGCCTAAAAGCTTGGCCTTTATTGTAAAGCTTTGAATGTCCTATACATGAATTAAAAGGCAGATTAGTCCAGCAGTAAAGAGGACATAATTTACATGTTAAATGAAGCTCACAGTTAAACAGTTCAATCCAATTCCATGATGGCTGCTTTTCATCACTTCAGGGGAATATAAAAATCCACTAATACGGACCGATTCAATTGCTGAAACGGGCTAATGTAAGCACTTTCAATAGCCTTTCACACGACCGGTTAATCCATCACAACACTGATTAAAGTGCAGGTGACGCAACTACAGCCAGCGTCTCACACTTTTGATGGCAGCTTCAAGTTACCAGGCCGCTGCCTCAAGACGGCACTTTAGTGTGTGTGTGAGTGTGTGTGAGTGACAGAGTACTTGTGTATATGTTTGTGTGTGTCTGTCTTTTATGGTTGTGTATGTATATGCATCTGTATATGCCTATGTGTGTTTATATATGTGTGCATATGCACGTCTTTGTGAATGTCTATCTTTGTGTGTGTTTGCATGCCTGCATGTGAGTGTGTGTGTGTGTGTGTGTATATGTGTGCCTGTGTCTTTGTGTGTGGGTGCATGCATGTGTGCGTTCCTGTGAGTATGCGTGTGTGTGTATGTGTTTGTGTCCGTGCCTATGTATCTTTGTGTGTGTGTGTGTGTGTATGTCCTTGTGCCTGTGTGTCTTTGTGTGTGTGTCTGTGCATGTGTGCGTTTGTGTGTGCGTGTGTGTCTTTGTGCCTGTGTCTCTTTGCGTGTGTGTGTGCTTTCATGTGTGCGTTCATGTGTGTGTGTGTGTGTGCACCTTCACACATCTGCCGCTGCTGCGCCCAGCTACCAGCGCAGGTCCAGCTGCAGAGCAGATGACCGCCGCCTCGCTCGCCCCCGAATGTTTGCGTTACAGTCGGGAGAGAGAGAGAGAGAGAGAGAGAGACGCCCGGGACGAGGACACGGCCCCGCTCGCGCTCTCGGCGAGGGAGGGGATGACATCATCGCCGCGCCACACGTGTAATTACAGCAGGCGAGCGCAGCGCAAAGCAGTCGCCCTCAGCTCTGTGACAGGCAGGCAGACTGCATGGAGCCAGGGCCGCACTCTCACACACAAAGGGAAGAGTTTCAGTAACTGAAGTAGCATGACCCACTGTGTGAGAAACGTTAGACTACAGTGCACCTGACGTACGTCACACTATCTGAGTGAGGAACCCAATTACAGGCGTAATTAGATCACTAATTAGAAGTAATTAAGACAGTGAGACGACAGCGACAAGATGTAGCGCTGGTATACATGCCCTCAGTCAGACACAGAGGAGGCAAATAAACGCTTAAAAAAATAAAACAAATTCTCTACCAGCGTAATTATGGATTTGAAACTGGGAATCAGCTACCAAAACTGAATGAGTATAGCGCTCTTCAACCTGCCTTTGTAACTTCAAATAAAAGTTCACTTCTTTTTAAAGAAAAACATAAATATAAAGTCAGACCATAGGAGTCATGTTAACTTTAAATTACACGATCCAAAATTCAATTCAGATAAAGGGGCATTTTCCTCAGTACGTCAAAGGAACAATTCCTAATTTTTCCACCACAGACAGTAAGTCACACTCAGATATATGAACAGAGACATGCACTTACATAAAGCTGTGTAGTTTGAGAAGGCTGAGGGAAATGATAGTGCATCAAGCGTGTCACGTGAGCGTAGCACTCAAACGAAGCCGGGCTTCTCCCGGGCTGACCGCCTGACCTCTGCGGAGGGCTGAAGGTTCAGCTTCCCTTTAAACAAACAAACAATCCCTACCCCGCACGCAGCAAACACTACACTGCAGCAACAACCTTGTAACCACAGCAAAATCCTTCCCCAAGAACACCACACTCCTGCCACTCAATCCAAGAGCCACTGCAGACCAATCAGCGGAACTCTCAGACTCAAAGAGGCGAAAAGAAGGAAGTGAATGGGAACATTATGAAATCATTACAATTCACGAAGTCATCGCTCTTAAAAAAACAAAGAGCCAAAATCCAACTTCCGTAAAGACGAGTGTGTTTACGTTCGTTTTCAAGTCCCAGTTCCTCCATCTACCTTAAGTACAGACGGTCTTTGGCTGCGTCAACAAAAACAGCCCAGGCAACAGGCTGAGGATGTGGTCCGGGGTTCGATTTATCCCTGCTCTCGCTGGGTTTTGTGCACGCTCCTGTGGCTGACAGGACGCCACAACACAGGGGAGGGTCATGGCTCATGGAGTTAATTATGCTCCGGCACCTAACTGAAACCAGAAACCAAAGCGCGACGTTAAAACGTGTCAGTTCCGGACCAATTTAGTCCACATCAGTTTGACTTCCTGCCGAGGATGACCCGGGCATTGTCTGCCAGTCACACGGAGGACAGGGGTCATTTGTTCGGCCTCGGAAATGAAATGCAACCACAAACAGACTGAAGACAGCTAAACTTATCTTCGACGCCTGTCAACCCCTTTCAACCTGTCAACCTCAATGGACAAACAGCCTGACAGCAGTTTGTGTTCATCAGTTTCGAATGTGTCAGATGCTTGCCACTGTCAAATGTAAAGGTTTTGCAACAATAGTTTTACTGTATATTTTACTGTTCAGTGGCTTGAGTCAAGCACTGCATCTCAATATCTGTACCTGTGATCAACCAATACACACTGCTGTTGTAGAGAGAAATTGTTGTAGAGAAATACTGCTGTTGTAGAGACAGAAGAGAACATAGAATTCCCAAGAGACTATGACACACCTTCAGGAATAAGTAAACAAACTGGAGTTTATTCAACACTGCTCTGCCCCCCTGTACACGGCTACACCCAAAAATGAAACCCCACCCACAACCCAAACTTCACCGTGACCTTCTCCGAGGCTAGGAATCTGAAAAAACATTCAGGACAGTCCCGCACTATTATAATATTGCACTTTCCTCCTCTGAATTTCTCCTTTGGCTCTTTATAAATGTGGCTCGATTACGCCGTGAGATGATGGCACAGAAATAAAGCACCCGCAGGCACCCACCCAGGAACCACTGCAGGGTGCTACTCTCGAAAACCGCTCCCCGTCCCCGCCCCGGCACCCCGGACCGCGGCTCGGCTCTCACCAGAGACGACGACCTCGATCAGGTCCCCTTCGTGGATGTCCTCGGCCGACGTCAGCCTCTGGAGGATGTTCTCCGAGTTCAGGTCATGGCGGAACAGCAGGATCTTGTCGTACATGCCGAAGAAACCGCACTCCGGGAACTGGGGGGGGGGGGAGAAAAAAAGCGAGAGGGGCCGCTCAATTAAAAATTTTCTAGTCACTCAAAATAAGCACGTCGTTAACACGCTTCAGGGCCTGTCTTCGTACAACAGGTAATTTAAACAAGTTTCACACGTGTGGTTTTTTGCCTCCTGTTTATTTTTCTCTCGTAAAACCATCACTTTAACAGGAAGTCTCACCAAGGCTTTGCGAGAGCCAAAGTCGAGAGCAAACAAAATAAAACAACAAACGCGAATCGGCTTCGGCTCTTCGACGCGAGCGCAGACGGCAGGAAGTGCAACCCGCAGACCCGTCGCCAAGCTCCGCAGGCCCGGGTACGGGAGCAGCCTCACACACCTCGTTGGGAGAGGCCGCGTGACTAACCCCGGCACTGCACGCGCTCCACAGCCGACTTTCACAACAGCGCTACACACTCCAGCCGTGCAGCACACCGCCGACTCCCATTCAAGAACATTAGAGGACATGTCACTGACACGGCTCGGCCCTGTATTACAGTCCACCTGACATTTCAGGTACTGCGATGCAAAGCTCTATAACATACACACACATGCATTAGCGCACACGCACACACATACACACACACACACACACACACAAGGACCGTTACCAGGTTTGAAGGCCAACTTCCACTGGACGCAAACCAGCAAAAATATATTATGAACACATCTCTCCCTGAATGGAAATGCACATAAAATGTGTTCAAACGTTTCCATTCATGTCTTGTCTTCCACGCTTCACTGAGGATCGTTTCCTTTGAGCTGACTTTGCCCGCTCTTATCTGCTAGTAATGGTCCTGACAGCTTCCTTCAACGATTCAGATAGAGGTGACCCAGTCCACATGGGGCTCCACTGACAGCTATAAGCTGGGAAATCAGATGAGCGAGAGAGAGACATCGAGAGAGAGAGAAAGAAAGAGAGAGAGAGTCCAAGATAAAGTCAGCTCCATCCTGTTTTGGGCCCCGCTGTGGAGAGCAGTGGAAGCGCTTAGGCCTCCCTGCCAACAGCCTGGAAAGGTCTGGAAAGTCCATCTCGCGAAGCGGCTTCTCCCACAGGGCCCGCGCACAATGCACGCGGAACAATGCCAGCGCGAACGGCGGCCCAAACAACACCCCCGGGCACCTGAGCCGGCAAGGACAATGCCCCCCCCCCCCGTCAGCGGCTGGGCCCGAGCCCGTCGCTATCAATGTCGCCGCTCCACAGCTGGGCTGCACCTGCATGTTGACACTCCAACGGGGCCCAGCTGAGCATGGGAGGGGCATGCTGAGGGAGGGGGAGGGGTATGCTGAGGAGAGGGGGAGGGGCATGCTGAGGGTGGGGGAGGGGCAAGCTGAGGGTGGGGGAGGGGCAAGCTGAGGGTGGGCGAGGGGCATGCTGAGGGTGGGCGAGGGGTAAGCTAGAGGAGGGGCAAGCTGTTCACAAAAGTAAAAAATAATGATTGGGATTGCTGGGAGGCACTGTTCTAGTGCACAGATGGGCCCAGCGATCAGGTATCGGATCCAGACCAGGCTGGTGCCAACTGTGACTGGCATTCCCACAGGGTGACACACACTTGGCTCTAGCCTGACCCAGGGATGAGAGGATTCCAGCCGTCTTTGGAGCCAGCGTCTCATCGCTAACCGCGAGTCGATCGCACACCCACAAGTCTGTGTGTTAAAACGGTACATGAAGTGTCTTCCTCCCACTCATGCCTGTGTAAACCTGACCTGCAAACAACAGTGTGATAAGTGGCAGCCAGCATCGTGCGCTACAGAAGACATCATGTGCTTGTCTGAACTCTCTTGAATTGATAACAGATGCTGCAATGAATGTTGCGTGATGGGGCATTCGAGATTGAGTAGAAAAGGAAGAACAAGCATCACAAGAATGATTATGTGTTCCGTCAAAAACAACATAAAGAGAGGCCCTTGAGTGGCGTTCCCCGCTAAAGCACAAGCTATAGGCACAGTGAAGCACACCACAGCCTGGAATCACATTCTGACAGGGTCAATGCCAACTGTGGCTGGCAGGCTTACGCACAATTGGCCACAGACAAACCACCGTTATCCTGGGCAGTCAAATTCAATGATATGCAGGAAAATTTCATCAACACAAGTGATACAATAATAAAAGTGGCCCTTATTACAAACTAATCCACATCATGGTCCTCATCATCATCATCATTATCATCACCATCCTCATCATTATCATCACCTCATATGCCACCACAATTCAGCATATCTGCCTAGAAAGTGAGGATCATGTAAAGCTAATGCTAAAGTAATGCTACTAATGTTCAACTATATGGTATTAAGTCAAGAAAGTTACTTGTGTCATAAGGTTAGTGTTAATCAGTTTAACCATCAGGGTCCAAGTTGAACTATGCGGTTGTTCCCTGTACTTGGACCGGTACTTCTCTCTAGGGGTTTCGTCATACTTGTTCCTGGTTATGGTTATACACTTTGTTGTACGTCGCTCTGGATAAGAGCGTCTGCCAAATGCCTGTAATGTAATGTAAAAGGCTGACAGAAAGCTGTAGGGTAATATGGAGTTGACTGGAGACTTACCTAATGGGAACACAACTGCTTACTCCCTTCCAATGTTTTACTACCATTAACCAGGCTAAACTATTCACTCACAGGTCAGAGTGAAACTGGCTCTCTCCTTCCCTACTCCACTGTCAAACCCTGCGGTAGCTAATGGCCTCGCAAAATGTGTGAAAGCATCCAAACCAAGAGGTACTGTGAAGACCCGGGTCAGTTGGCTGATTACATAACTTTATCCAAACAGCTGGAACATCGACACCCATGACATGTCATTATCTATAGCAGTCCCCCTGTGCATGTAATCTAGACCCTGTCGGCTGAGGCCACTCCACTGACAGTGACTCATTCAGCTTGCACACACAGCAAAGGCCTCTTTTTGTCGTGGCTCAGATAACGGCAATGTCCCGGTGAGGCCGGTGAATTTCGAGCGGAGACGACGGCTCTCCGGGCAGGGAAGCTGCTCCGCGCAGTCGCCGGGGGGGGGGGGGGGGGGGGGGGGGGGCGACGGTGACGACGGCTGTGAAGCGGGTGCGATTCGCCGCCAGACAGGGAAGAGCTCAGGGCCGCTTAATCTTTCCGCCGGCTTCCAGGAAAACGGGATCCCGGCGGTTTTCGCGCTCTGCGGATCTGGGATTACACCCCGTTCCGCTGCGTTTTTAATCCCGGCACTTTCCAGAGCACTAAAAGTACTTATGTGGGAGGGGGGGAAAAAATTACAAATACAGATGGGGTGAGACCAGAGGAACACTGCAGAACAGGGACGACGAAAAGAACAAAATGGACAGCATTCGGGTTACGCGACATCACCAGATAATCTCCTCCCTTCTCTGGGGGGGGGAGGGGGGGGGGAGGTGGATGTTAAAGTGAATGTCAAGCACAGGAATAAAACTGAGCAACAGGAATCATACCGGAGCCAATCTGTAGGCGGTACAAGAATTACCTCAGTCCTGAACGCTACGCATCCTCCAGCACCCTCTTCTAAGAATACACAATAATTACATGAGGAGGCCGTACGTGTCTGTCGTCTGCTAGCCCTGAGCCTAGCGAAGTGCGGCACCAAGTCAATTTTTGCACCACGGAGGCTCTGAGCTATAATTTTCACCTGGGGGAGGAACACCTACTCCCTGTCTGAGTGAGCAGCGCCCTTTCTGAAACACTTCATTCACAGCCAGCGTTTGACTGTGGCGTTCTTTGGTCCAAAGTGTCTGATAATCTAAAAGGGACGAGAGAGGGCCTGGTCTGTGCCGAGCAGGCCGTGTCCATGGTAACACCCAAGGCCTCCAGGAGGGCGTGGAGAGCGAGGGAGCTAAGATTACACTCACAGCAGCTCGGGTGTATTCAACACAGCCCATGGGTGGACTGCACTCACTGAGGACAGGAATGTACTGAGGCCCACAGCAACTCCTCGTCCGCCTAAATACATACTGTTATATCGGTATCACCCAAAGTACTGAACCTTTTGTGGAGTACAGCACCACAATGTGGAGAGTATTCACCCATAGCAGAGTGACACCACACTCTAGCATCATCTCTTACTGGTATACTGTCTGTTGTGAATGGCATTACTCGATACTACCATTGTGGATGAGATGAATGAGATGGAAAGTGGAGACAAATTCATGAATGACAGTTATCGAGCTGGACCAGCTGCAGAAAAGGGCTTAGTTCCCCTAATCTTTGGTCAGGCTGAGTAATCTTGTCATTGATCTACTAAATCCAGTTAAAGGCTGCAAATACAAATGGATAGGCCAGATCTTAAATGATGTTGCACAAATGGAGCATCGCGTCAGTTCTGGCAGGCCACGAGAGTCAAGCCGCTCCGGCAGAATCAGCTGATGCTCAGCTGAGTGATGTTCGCCTATCACAGTACATTCACTAACAGGGCGGTCTACTTAAACAGCCTCCCTCTACACATTCGGTTGCTCCTCCTGCATGCAAGCTTCCTGCATGTTGCTTTGTAAATCCCCTCCACCACCCCAGCTCCATCCCTATGTCTTAAGAATTTCATTGCTCCATCCCTATGTGTTAAAATGTTTTTTTTACATTGCTGCTGGATCTGTTCTGTGTTTACCCCTCTAGGGGGGTTTGGCTACTGGCCTCCCGGCCTTATCCACGCGGGCTGCGTGGTTGGCGGGAGAGCTCCCAGAACAGAGCCATACCACATAACTGTGTTGCCTTTATTGTTAATAAAGATTTTACTTTGATGACAGTGGTCCTGACAGAACATGTGCTTTGAGAGAGAAAAGGAAGTTATACATACTTCAGACATTTCCTCTGGCCTTGGAAAATGAACTGTTCTAGTTTAGGTAATGTGTTTTGCCGTCATGTTCTGAAATAGACAATTGGCCATCATTTAGGAAGCTGGCAGGTAAGTAATGCTGCGTGAGTACTCAATTGGAATTTTAACTGGAACCAACTGTGTAACTTCCCCGTGGCATAACATATCGCTATGCAACAGAACATACACTACTCCGACCAGCGGGTGGCAGCAACATGCTAGACTGGCTAAGATTGACCAGTCAAACACAGAGATCTCTGGGTGAAAGTTGGTGGTAAAACAGCTATGTGTTGAAATCAGAGAAGACATAGGAACTATAATGGAGTTCCTATATCTACCTCATTTTTTCTGCAATGAAAAGTCAGACTGAAGCACTTCTATACTATACCACTGGCAAAACCTTCACATTCCTAAAATCACCCAACTATATTAATTTAACTACATGTTTAGTGAGACTATTTTGCATTTGTATATGCACAAGAAAGTACCATTAGTTTATTAGTTTGAACTAGAAATGTGCTTAAGGCCAAACACAAGATTTTGTTATATAGTCTTTTGAGAAACAATGCTGGGAAACACGTAAGTTATATTACATTACATTACATTTATTTGGCAGACGCTTTTATCCAAAGCGACGTACAAAAAGTGCATTTCATGGTCATAGACAACTGCTAAACACAGGTTCAGTAAGGTACAATACTTATTTTGTACAGCTATTTCTAGCCAAGAACACAGTTTAGTTCACACAGTGAACACTATACTGATTGTCAGTAAACTTTCTAGCCTGTCTTATCTGTAAGGTTTCCAGCATTTCTTTTACCACTTGAGTTAACCTAATTTTCTGTATTACTCTCTAGAAAACAGAGAGCAATGCGGAAAGTGTTTATGGGGAAGTGTTCATGTGGACATACTGATACAGCCACACACTGTCTCTAGGTTCAACTTCAAAATACCTTCACATTCTCAGAGATGTTTATCACTGAAGTCGCCTAGCTTACCACAGTTTGTTACATCATAACAATGAGAGAAAAGCACCCATAATGCTTTGCAGAAGTACCCTTGGTGCCCATGAAATAACAGCGCATGAGTCATTTCTGTAACAAAAGCAGGCAAAAAAAAAAAAAAAAAAAAAAGTGGCACCATCGTTCAAAACAGCATCCATCTTGTTTTTGAAGAGAATATTCATGTTTTTTTTTTCTTTCGTATTCTGAAATAACTCCGCTAAAACAGCGCTGATCGTATCTCTAACGGCGACGGCGGGGTGGGGGGGTGGGGGGGCGGGGCCGCGTGCAGCGCCGTTGGCGGTGCGCGGGGCTGCAGATGCAAAACCCCGCTGCACGGCAGCGCACGGAAGCGGGCTTCCCTCGCAGCGCGGCTCGGGCGACGAGCGCCAGATGCGACGAGCGGAGGTCACCTCCAGTCACGCTCAGCGTGGCACCCTGACTTGTGTGTGAGGAAGAGCCATTTCAGTTAACCTGGACTCCTACCACGTCTGTTCTGTTAGAGGGGTGAAAAGGCGAGAGGGCGCATGGGGGGGGGGGGCGATTTGCGCCATGTGCGTGAATACGTGAGAGGACAAATAAAATAAAAGCTCTCTGATTGATCGGAAGTGATTCTTCAATCCCAGATAAGAAAAGAAAAAAAAAAACCTTACCGCAGGTAGAGATTAGGATTTACAATAGAATGTGCAGCGCATAAATGTAGATTCTAAAATGATGGGGCTTTTTACAAAAATCAGTCTTCATTTTTTTTATTTCACCTGTATTTCACCAGGCAAGTCATTAAGAACAAATTCTTATTTACAATGGCGGCCTGGCAAGCGACAAAAGCCACTTAAGGGAAGGGGAGGTGGTCAAAGGGGTGCATGTTTTTATGCTTGGCATACAGTATGCAAGACCAGACACTCTTAAGGTTTACATTTCCAAATTCTACTCCACTAGCCTGCTGGCATTTAAATAACTTTTTTCCTGGTAGTGAAAACCTTGGGGGCAACGTTTGTTGGCTCACAAACACAAAAAACCTTAAAGCATTTTACTTTGGAAAGAAAACGTTGACATGATTTGGACCTATTTACAATATAACTGGAAAGTCATGGTTTCGAGAAAAGAAACATTGCAGAAACTTTGCATAACAGTGCAATCATGCTTTGTGCAAGCTGAGCAAGTTGGCACTTGCCCAGGAAGTTCAAAATGAATGTCAAGCTCCAATTTGCAGATTCAGCGATAACAGGAAAGGTAAAGTGTGAAATTGTGGCATACATCTCACTCTTAGTGGTATAATTAGTACAGACCAAGTGTTCTGTAAGCTGCTCAAAAGTGAACTTAAAGGGTGGAAAAGACCAATCGGGGAGAGGGGAAGACCCACGACAGACAAAGCTGAGCACAGCAGCCAGCTACAAGCACAGCGAGAGCCAGGAATCACACACACTACGTTTTCATCAAAAAATCTATTCTCATTGCAGAGTATGGAATGGCAGGCCAGCACAATCCACTGATTCTCAATGAAGTAGTTAAGCTGCCAAAAAGGATTCACATGCCTAAAATATGAGGAAAAATTATGTAAGGTGATGACAGGGAATAATAAATGACCATGGAGTGCACAAGGTCGGAAGACCTCTAGATAACTGAGACGGCTTTCATTCAGCTACA
The DNA here is from genome assembly GCF_013347855.1 of Anguilla anguilla. Classification (NCBI taxonomy): domain Eukaryota; kingdom Metazoa; phylum Chordata; class Actinopteri; order Anguilliformes; family Anguillidae; genus Anguilla; species Anguilla anguilla. The sequence goes on along the minus strand of NC_049206.1, from coordinate 47,312,073 downwards.
CGCAGCAACTCAGTCTCATCCTTCATTCATTCATCACCATTTCTCTCGTGTGCTTGTTTAGTGGAGCAGAGAGCCTGGCAATCCTTTATATTGCAAATGAGAGCAAGCCATATAATTAGGTTTTTTTTTCAATCTGTCACTTTACTGAAGAGAACACTTAAAAGTATGACATGGAACAAGTGAGATCATGAGACCATCACAGCAAGGGCGGTTGCCCTGGAAACAGAGGTGGTCAACCAAGGTCAGGGGCGAGACTAGGAGAGAGACAGATTCTCCCTCTTTGCATAAGATCGTCGACTTTCAGCGCCTACCCCAGGTTAGGCTGAGATCAGTCCCATATATGCTGGTGATAATTCATCACACTGTGAATGTGGTACATAAACAATGCAACAGTGCACCAAATATAACTTTTCCTTTTGGTCTGCACGACCATATACACTGTGTTCAATTCCATAAAAGGAAGTGACGATTTCCCACTGCAGACAAATAGGTGACTTCAGAGGAACAAAAATAACAATGGTAACGTAATGGGTATCTGCTCATGCTGATTGGCATTCACAAGTCGGTTCAATCCCAAGACTCACCAAACAAACACTGTTACATTGTTACAGTAAAAATATCACCTTGAAAAACCGCCAACAGCATGCTTCACGTTACAAATACATTTCACTAAAAATACATTTTATCGAAACATTTGTAACAGTGAACCAAATGTGAAAAATCTAAAACACTTCAGAACTCCATAAACTTTCATAAAATGACTTCCAAACAAAAAAAAAATACTGCATATATTATCAGATAAATCTATATATATGTATCTGAACTTAGTGTGGAATAGCGTAGGCAAATGACAGAATGCATCACGGTATGCGTTGTTGCTGCGGGTAATTTTCCATATATGTACATCCCATATATGTGCATATCATATGCACATATATGGGATATGCATATATGGAAAATTACCCGCAGCAACAACGCATACCGTGATGCACTCTGTCATTAGCCTACGCTATTCCACACTAAGTTCAGTTTCACGTACCTTCGGCCTCCTACATCCAATTACTGTAAACCCATGATGATGCATTTTCCGGTGAATCATCATCAGGGTGACTCAGAATATGACAAAGTTAAATTCTGACTGCCCGCACACCTTAATAGAGGGAAGCTTGCTAAAACCGCCCGCTAATGCATTTAAGGCATGGGCGCTGCAATTTAGCTTTACATTCGCGCGTAAGTAGGCTAATTAGTGTTCAAATACCCATTGCTTGTCAGATTGCAGAGTTCACACAAAGGCCTTTCACTGAGCACTTGTTTGCACACCCATATGGAACCCCACCCAAAGTTTGATATCTAACATCTGATATCTAATAAGATAAAATAGAACTGATTTAGTAACGTTATCAATCAAAGTTTGATGAATGTTTTGTGTAGTTAACACAATGTGTTTTTAATGTAAACAAATTAACATTACGATGTCCACCGTGTTCAAACAGTATTCATTTCAGAAAGTTACATGTTTTAATCTAACAGCATTTTCTGGAGAAAGTAGTGTTCCCTTCTTTCATTATCCAAAGGTAAATTTAATACTTCAAACCAAACGGCTTTTTTTGGTCTTTCAACTTTGATTAATGTTTTTTCTTTTGTCTCGAGAGAGAATCAGCCCTAACACCAAAGACGTCCCAGTCCGCAATCTGGAAAGGTGCTGTTTCACCCACGCAAGTTGGCAAAGAAAGCGACAAAAGTGTGACTATAAGTGTGACAGTCACCTGAAGCACACTCAGTAGGGCTGTATTCTATAGGAAAACATGAAATAAAATGGCCACCATCCACTTTTAGCATACTGGAATTTCTGTCTTAGTGAATTATGAAAGCAGAGGATAGTTTGAAACATGCTTAGTCCATTTCAAATGTCAACGTTGAGCTTATCCTTTGTAATAAAGGGGACATGTTCCATCCAGTAGTTGAAAACAATTGAAGTTTTAACAATTCCTTCAACACCAAAGAAGCATTAACATTTCCTTCAACACCAGTGGTTCCCAAACTTTTTTGGTCAAGCCCCCCTTTGGTAATAGGAAATGTTTGAAGGCCTCATGACAACTTTGGTTCCGCTTGAATGCAATCTTTGTCTTTGGCTTCAAATTGTCATTTTTTTTCTTTTTGACCCTCACCACGCCCCCCTTGTTGTCTCTGTGCGCCACCCCCCCCCCCCCCCCCTCCATTTTGAGAACCACCGCTTTACACACAGCCTAAGGTTCCTGTCCACCTGGACCAAGCAATGACTCACTACAAGGAAAACAAAGGGATAATGTAATTACTTCTGAGGCCATTCGTTTTCTTTGGCCGTGCCAAGACTTTGGCTGCATTCAGACCAGATCAGGCAATGCGGGAAACACAGCAGTCCGCCCATTCATTTAAATGGGGGTAGTGCGTTCAGGCTGCGGCAGTGGGGACCGCATGGGGTGCACACAAAAAAAAAAACGCAGCGGCCGTGCAGGAAGAAGTAGAACCAGAATCGACCTTTGCCGTAACGCAACCCGACGTCACGCTGCAGTGGCCAATCACGTAAGCCGGCGATCAGAGTGGAAGACGCTCACGGGAAGAAGAGCCTTGCTTAAATTACCATGGGGTTAAAGTTCACAACATGACGTCACACAAATGGGCCCCATAGTGACACGCCCACACCTCCGCACAGCCCTGCGGGAAGGTGCCGCATTGCCTGATCTGGTCTGAATGCAGCCTAAGGCTTGGATCTTCCTCTACTGTACTGCACGCTCCCCGTGCATATAACCCTACCGCTCTCCCAAAGGCTCACTTGCACAAAGGACCAGTGGTGAGACCCGTCTCACGAATGAGATCATAAAAGGACAACTGCCGGCAATAAAATAAGCGCTTCATTTCCAGGGATTGAGGCCCACTTAAAGAGTTATGTCTGAGTCTGAAATTTAAGCCCTATCCATCCCAGACTGGATTACACGACCAAACAGGACCCCATTCTGAACCAACCCCAGCCAATATGAAACAATGCTAGCCTTGAAAATAATAAACATTAATGTTCCATAAAATACAATGACAGTATTTAGCCGACTTCTAGTTAGTTACATAAATGAATTTCAATTTGATTTGTATCATGTAGGCTTAAAAAATACAAATGAATGCCTAAAAACAAATCAGATCCTCTGTTATTGTTTAAAAAAAAGCAACCAGAATGACCCAGCCTAAAAATGGATAAACATCACTATAACTGACCTATGCAAGATATATTTCTCTTTTGAAAACCAGGCAATGTGTTTATCGGGTAAATAAATATTTCTAGCGAGATAAATAGCTAAATAACTCGTCCGAACATTCACATACGACATCAGTGAAAGTTCTCCCCTGATGGAACGGACATTTGTGATTCCTCAACTTGTCATGGTAATAAACGATCACAACCAGACGAGTAACATGAAATTGTTTCCACACCAGCATCAGAAGCAACCGCCATCAGCAGCTTTCCACTTAGCACAATTTAAGCACGGCCTTTTATCTTTCCTATGGCTGCTTTTCTTTGTTTCCTCCCCCCCCCCCCTTTCTCAGGTGGCTTGGCTACTTCTTAAATGTCTTCCCATATCTCTGTTAACCATTACAATTAGCTACCGCAGTGCCTCCGATATTTCAGACAGGGAGAGTGATTTCGGAGCTTCTAGCCACAGGGTATGAGTCACGGGGGCGCTGATGTCAAGTGTAGCGCTCGGGCATTCCGCGCGGCTTTTAGCGAACGTTTCCTTTTTTCGGCGTCATATGTCATTAGGTTGATGGAATGTTGAAGGGAATGTGTGGCAAAATGGTGAGCTTCACCAGAGGAGATCAGGTGAGACCGACTGCATTCGCCGCCATAACTGATCGCTGCCTGCTTTTGGAGAGCAGAAGGGTGGTAATTACAAACGCTAGCATAATCGGCTTTTTTTTTTCCTGCATCTAAAAATAATGATGAGAAACATATTAAACATGACATCAAAATGAATTTGAAGCACTGTACTCAGGTCAATTATTTTCATCTATATCAATAATTCAATTATTAATTTAAAATATTGTGTGTATTTTACCTTCAAATGATCAAATATAAATATTTGAGGGCATATTCCCATAATCCATCATGGTGTTGTCTTTTTTTTTTTAATCAGAGTACTCTGGGTAGAGAATCAAAGTGTTTTCACTACTGGTTCACTGTGTTCTTTTACCCATTGTGTGTGTGCTCTTTTCTGTGAGGTGTTTACCCGTCTATTCCATTTCCTTTGTCACCCAGCCCTGTCGCGATATCAGAGCGTGGATCTCAAAACCAAACGTATCTTTGGTTTTGAGAGTGTATTTATTAAAGTCACCACTCGCACAAGTAATCAAACAGGTCAATCGCTTCTGTGACCTCGGCAGCCACAACATCAACAGCGACACTGGGTGTCCTGGGTAAACTGACCATGTATAACAGCTCTCCTACCCGTTTCACCCCCAAACAGAGAATAAGAGACAACATAAGGGGTATCAAATCAAGAATATTTACACACTAGCTGAACGAAGAGGAGTGTGTTAGGGTTTCTGTGACCTGTGCCAACCCGCCATTCACGCATAGCTAGTTAGGTCTCGGATATGAGCACTGATATCCGTACTGATAAGTCGACCGAGGTGTGAAAGTGATTGGGCCCTACGAGCTTTGGGCATGGACACGCTTCCTCTCTGTTGAATAAGCAGCCCTGATCAGATTCAGCTTGAATGGAGTATTTTTCCTGCAACCCACTTAAACAAACAAACAAAAAAAAAAAACACTCCCAACTATTTCAGGACCAAAATGACACAGCATTTCATCCCGATATTATTTTCGATGACGCCGCTGAATGGAAACGCTGTTCACCCACATGAGTGTAGGCTTGGTTTTCAGCGGGAGTCCTGAAATAGAACCTTCATTGTCCGACGCATTCATTAATACGAGTACACGGGTGGGTGGGGGCAAGTTTTTAATGGTCACGGCATTAGAAAGCGTGAAGGTCGAGAGCGCTGACTACACGCTCGTTACAACATCGCGCAGAAGCACTGAGGATTGCATTACGGAGGTTCAACACAGGCCGACGTGAATCTTCCCAATAAACACACGCCGGAGTAGAGGACCGCATTAGGCGAAGATTACCCTGCCATTTTACAACAAAAGACATGGCCTGTCACTCAACATAACGGACGCAGCAAATAGCAGAGCTCCATCTGTCTAACTAATGGATGACCCTAAGCTGCCATCCACGGGGACACACGGCATGCATATGTAATGTTCGAAAAGTACACAGCTAAATTCCTCTCAGGCTGCGATTGTGTAACTAGCGTGGTAATCACCAGAACATCTTCCTTTTGCCGACGGTACAAAACTACTTACAGAGCATCAGGGCAGTAGCGCCGTAATGCTAGCCCTTAATCTCCTGAATGTAGCTCAAGTGCTGCTGGGAGCTTGGAGGACTAGCTCCGCTAAGCGGCTGAGAGGGCGGCAGGAAATGGCACGGTCTTTGGCTTTTACCACAACAGTGCATTATATAAAGAAGACTGTTGGCCAGCCTGACAGACCACATCCCCATATGCAGCCATTACGGCTCGTATGGTACACATTTCATACAGGCCCCAAGTTCAGCCATATCAGAATTTACACCCCCAGTGCAATCTCCAAAAGCCTGTACTGTAGAAAATGGAATCAATCAGCTAGGCTTACTCTCCAGGACAATCTGGAACTGAACAGTAATAATATATTACATGCATATATTATGTATTTATAATACAACGTGACTTCCCAGTAAGCACTAAGTACATGGCCCCATATGCATGTAAGGGATTATGTCATGCAGTGATGTATACATAACATTGCCATAGACTGCACTTCTGAAACTGTTCAGTTAAACCTCTTACTGGTGTCACAGTGCCTGTCATTGTTTATAAGTGTGGACAAACTCCTATGTCATTTAATAAATCTGACAATTAACCAAAATGGGTATACCCAAACTGTTTTGGTCAGGTGCAGATGTTCTCAAGGCTTCTGGTTGGGTCAGGCTGAGGTAATGTAGCTTATTTGAAGGACAGCCATGTCAGTCTACAAAGGCAATTCAGGTCAACAGGCTGACATAGCACCCCCTTCTACATATTTATTACTCATACAATATGAACAGAAGGCCTACTGTCAACCATTCACTGGCAGAATTGAAATCCCCTTGTTTATCAGAAGACTCCCTGTTTATCAGAAAAAAAACATGATGTGGTCAAGGTTCTTCGGCAAGACTAAGACCTTCGTGTAAAATGTTTCCTTTGATTTTGAAACTGTCAAAGGATCTCTGACCTTGAACATTCCTTTCTGTGACAAAGGACAACGGAAAGATGACACAATATCGCAAAGTACAGACCACAGTTGTGTCCAGAAACATTGAACCAATCTTTCAGCTTTAGAAATTGAGACACCATTTAATGTTAGTTTTGCACAAACATAAAATTAATTTTATGAAATGAAAACATTAATGATTGAATTTAACATTTTTGGCCCAATTCATATGGAAGCATATACAAAGACGCGTTCATCCAGTCTCATAAGCACAAACACACAAGCACATAGAGGTGTACAACCACAAAGTTGAAGCTACATTATTGACCAGAATCCATCTTAAAACACAAGTATAGGGAAAGTTACATAACTAACAATTTTGAGTATCATCACAGATAAAGAGATGTTCAGTGAAGTAGGCTACTTGAATACCTTACTCAAGAGTACAAAGTAGATTGTACATCACTAGATTGCTGATATTTTGCCTTTGAGTTACATGATAAATATCTGCGGACAATGCAACCTAACCACACAGCTGCCATGAACTCAACTGCCCTCTCTAAACACGTGTGCAAATACAGAGATACGCGCTCTTTAACACACGAGCAGGCCCACATCAACACAAACACAGCCCAACAGTGACGCTATGAGCTGCACTCAGAAGACCGCACTGAAACCACTACACAGCGTCCTCCAGCATCTGATTACCCACCTTCAAAGCACGGTCGCGTTTTACGCTGACTGCTGACCGCTGACAGGCTGAATCCGCTCCCTCCACGGCCCGGTCACACGAAACAGGCTTACATGGGCTTTGTTTGTTCCTTCGCTATTTTCTCTGTGCTACGATTCCTTTACATTCCTTCTCCCATAGAGGACTATAGAGCGGTGCTCTGTGTAAACATGCCCTGCTGACGGGAGGGCAGAGAGCAACAACAAAGAGAGCATTGTGGGAATCAAAGTGTGAACTAGAAGGCCGTGCTAAACACAGCCCATTTTCCCATTTTCCCCCAGTGCCCCACAAACACACCATTTCTCTCGTCGATAGCCTACAGCAGTGTGTACCAGAGCACCATATAGACAACATCGGAGTAGTATAGGAAAATACTCATGAAAAGCTTTGGTTCTCCTGATTCACAGAATGAGTCTGTTTATCATGCTGTTCCTCGAACAAACACGCCTTCCTGACAAACTTATAGTGCATAAATAATTAACACATTAGCCAGATTAATGGTGTCAACTAATATATAACTGTGTACTTTTTAAAAGTTTTTTTTAAACTCTCCTCTGTTACTAGTTTGTAATGTTTATTCTCAACACCAATTGAACCATTACTTTCATGCGTTGTGGATACAGTGCTTACAATTTAAGAATCTCAAAATTCGTGGAATGAGCTTTTTAACTGAATAAAATGTATTTCAAAGCTATTTAATACCTTCCCCCTCCCACCCAGCTAACGTACGGTGATATGCAAGTTTGTGCACCCCTGGTAGAAATGCATGTTTTGTTAATGTTGACACAACCTCTGCAGGGAACAAACTTGAACAGCACATACTTTGTAAATTTTAATGCATAACCACTTTTTATTTGCTGAATTTAACAGATACTTCACTGGCTCTGGAACATCAGCTTCTAGGATTGGTTGAATCATATTAAGTTGAATCCGTTCTTCCTACCACCTGCACAATATTTCCTGTGCCACCGGCTGCTACACAACCACAAAGCATAATAGATCCACCCCGTGCCTAACGGATGGAAATGTCTTCTTTTATTCAGATATTTTCAGTTATTTTCCAAATGTATCCTCGGTGGCTTGTGGCCCAAGAGTTCAGTTTTTGTTTCATCAGTCCACAGAGCTTTCTTCCAAAAAAAGTCTCTGGCTTATCTAAGCGTTGTGTTGCATATTTAAGATGTTGACATTCGTGTTGAGATCGCGAGGTTTCTTTCTGACAACTCTTCCATGCAGATCATTCTTTGTAAGCAATGCTGCACAGTGAACTGCTTTGGTGTCGCTGAACTTTTCTGCAGGTCCCTTGCAGTGACATGTGGGTTTTGGTTTGCATGCCTAACAGTCTACGAGCAGTTCTAGAAGCGATTATTCTCCGTCTTCGAGATCTTGTCTTGACTTTAACAGTTCTCCTTAGCTTCCATTTCTTAATTATATTTCTGAATGTATAAATTCCAAACCGGAAGCATTAGGATATCTTCTTATAACCTTCCCCTGCTTTGAAAGAGTCGATTATTTTCAAGCCCTGAGTCAGCTGCTTAGAGGAGCCCATGGCTGTTGAGAGTAAGCACAACACCATGAGAAGTTAGCAGGGTCAGTATTTATTAGGCTCTGGAACTGTTTTGATCTGGCTTAATTGACGGCCTAATGACTCAATCATATTTACAGACCTTTTCATTTAAATACAAAAGAAGTATTAATGGATCAACTGGAAGGGTGCCTACCCTTTAGCACAAGTCACAATTAGGTGTTGCAATGCTTCAGCTCCGACAGCCCGGTGCCGGTCCGATCCGGCGCTGTCCCGGACGGAAGTGCAGCCGGCCCTCCGTCGGCTGGAGGGCGCTGGCCCGGCGGCTCAGCCCAGCCGCGCGCTCAGCCGCTGCCTGACCCGTATCCTCGGACGCGGGCGGCCCGTCTGAGGCCCGCATTCCTCCGAGATGACGGAGTGCGGACAGGGAGGAAGGAGGAGAGGAGCCCAGGGGCCGGAGCGCTCTGAGGAAGCGCTGAACGTGTGTGTGTGTGTGTGTGTGTGTGTGAGCCGGGGGAGTGAGGTGAGGCGTGGGGGGGGGGGGGTGACAGAGCTCCTGTAGCCGGCTGCTCCCCTTTCCTCCCTGTGAAGGTGGGCAGCTACACCATTTCCTGTCCTGGTGGACTTTCCTAAATATAATGTAAATACTACTGCCACTTCCGTCTGTGCACCAGACAGCTGAAGAATATGCTGACGGAGGCTTAAGCTGGTGGAGATAACACACATTTTCCATGCTGAAGTCACAACAATACTGCAGTACAAATACGATGATATGTCGGCCATTTTAATTTGACATACTACCCTCAGTCCACATAGTTTTATTGGGCTATACATTCATAGCACACTCTTGATATATAGCCCTGAACAGATATTTCACACACTCTGGTAGAGTTCATACAGACCACATGCCAACCCCCCCCCCCCCCCCCAAACCTTACAGTGTGAAATATATTGCCATACACTGAATAATAGATTTAAACATATGGTGACACACCATATATATTTTATAATACATCATTTTCAGACACATCCCACTGAGAGCCAAAATTGGTATATTTTGCAACGCATTTCTTTGAACATACTGCAATATGTTGACATTCCGAGTGTTAATTTTATTGTTTCACAAAGTATTATGTGTTTATGTCATTTGCATTTGTATTTAATAGTTGAAACTATTACCAGAACAGCTTCATAATGTCCCAAAACATTAATATATTGTATCTCATATATGGAAAAATATACTTTTGATCCATAAGGGAGACTACCCCAGGTTCTTCTTTACAGTGATACAGATCTAATTTGCATAAAGGGAGAATGTTCCTTTGCCATATAGTATTGCACAGACCTCTACACAATACACTGGTAGAGCTCTGGCCCCTCCCCCACTCTGGACTATGCCACACAGCTCAGTGCAGGCTCCGCCCCTTCCTCTGCCTATGGCTCTCAGGTTGATGACTGCAGGAAATCACCGACACACATGAGCCGACTGCAGCCTCAGGGCCATCCCTGTTTTGCATCAGGGCAGATGAATGAGGACAAGTTCCGGACCAAGAGGCTCTCAGCACCGGAGAGAAACCCAACACCATTTCCTCACACAGATAATTCTTCTCCCCCCCCCCTCCAACCCTCCTTCCTTTTTTATGCCATGTGGAGAGAGAACTCATTTTGCGTTCTGATTCACGCAGGAATCACAGCTACAATAAAAATTGGCCCTCGTTATATTTCCTTTCCTGCTGTAAGAGTAAAGCGGCCGACTGTGGTTTTACTGGTGCGAGAGCACAATCACATGCGAATGCCCTAATTATACGGGCCCCAAAAACAAAGAACTAAACAACCACCAAAGCAAACCAAAGCAAAGCAAAAGTGAGTCTCACATTAGTGCTGAACGTTAACTGTGTTAATTAATGAACACGTCTGCAGGAAGACTTAAGGGGGAGGTAGGATTGACACTCGGTTTACAGCCTCGCTCACTTCCTTGCCACCTGGTTATCAGATCTGCCGATCGCTCAGACAGGAAGGACGAACAGAGCGGAGAAAACACCCGACAGAAAAAAAAAAAAAAAAAAAAAAGCCATTTCATAACCATTGAATGCGCAAATTCCACGGGGTTCGAAACGACGGGACCGCATGTGGTTTTCATCACACAAAACCCCCGCGACGAACGCGGCGCAAGGGAGAGGCCCCCGAGGTAGCCTGCCGACGGCGACTCCACCTCCGCGGCCGGCTTTTCTCGTAGCGCTGCCCCGTAGCGCCGGCGTCTCGCCGGCGGAGAACAGAGCGCCCGCGTCGTCACGAGGCAGAACCCGGCCTCCTCGCCGCCTCAGCCAGCGATCCGCCTAATGCGAAACAGACCCTGTTCCTGAGGCTTCGATCGCCCCCCCCCCCGCATCCCCCTGCCGGGGGACTCATTTTTTAAGCGGTGCGTTTCCTGAAGGCCGTATTCCGTAATATTTCACGCGGGAGGTTTTTTTGGCCCCGCTGGGCCCACCCCCCCCCCCCCCGGATTCCCGAAGCGGAGCTCTAACAGGTGCGTCCCACGCGGGCGAACCAGAGGACACGACGCCGCTGAAGAGGAAGAAGAGGAAGAAGACGGGACGGCCCGAACCGCCCAAGTCGCGCCCGCAGAAGGGTAGTCCGGGAGAACGGCGTTGGGACCGCGGCGTTCACGGTCGGCCCGTGCCCAATGAACCGCGGCCGGGCTCGATGCTTCGGGCAGTGACCTCGCAGCCTGCCGCGGCCACTGAGCGACGAAAGCTCGCTCGGAACGACGCGCCGCGGTGCTTGGCGGTAAGCCAAGGACACGATTGGCGTTTGACGCCGGGGGGACTAAACGTGCGGTGACTAAACACGGGGCCCGGTGCCCGGGAAACCGCCTCAGCGCCAGGAGGCGGGGTAAAGCGGTGTGCTCAGAAGGCAACGCGGCTCCCTTCCGCAGCGCAGCCAAAGGCGGCCGAGCAGTTAGTCACGTCCACCGACAGGCCGCCGTGACTGATTCACAGTTCCTGGAGGCGCTGGGTACACTTCCAGCCCAAAGCAAAGAGCAGCCGGAGCTTTGGCAAACACCGGCTCAGGTCAGGTCGGTCGGGCGGGCGGTCAAAGACAACATTTGTTGTTATCGGGAGCTCGCCAACGCATGGTTTGCCAGATAAACGCTGCGACTGCCGGCCCCGTTTCAAACCGAAAATCCTCCCTTTTGCTACCTGCAATCGGTGTACCTCCCCGTGCCGGTAACAACAACCGCACGCTCCTTCACCTGAGCGTCGCCGCACCCAGGCTGCAGCGGCGGGTAATCCGCCGCCACCGCTAACAGAATTAGCGACGGGCAAAAAAAAAAAAAAAGACGCTTTTAAGGATGGCTCCATTTGCAAAATGACAGTCGACTCAGGAGTAATCGCTTCTGCGGCGGGCGCTCCAGCGTAATCACCTCGATCCGAGCGGAACCGGCTCGGCCCGGTAATAACGGGGACTTACGCAACCGCCCCGTTCGCTCGCCGCGGGATTAGTCCCCCCCCGCGCAACCCCCCGGCCACGCGCTCGGAACGGGGGGGCGGCCGTCCGTTTCCGCGCACGCCGCCGGGAGAGAGGGCCGCGCGGGCCCGGCCCGGCGCTCCGGATCGCCAAGAGCAGCCGCCGGGCGATCAGCGGCCCGAAGAATAAAACAAAAAAACCAACCGGCTCTAAAAGCGTTGCGTTCGTTCTTTCCGCTCTAACTCCCGCCGCCGCTCTGCTCTAGCCCGCCGTTCGTTTTGACCGAGGCGAACCGCGGGACGAACGCGCGACGGCACAGGGAGGCTCGCAGGGCCGGCAGGCTCTCCATCGCGTGACTCCAGAACCCCGAAAATTTCCATTCCGCTTTCTTACAAATTTTGGACGAGCAAAAAATAAATAAAAACGAAACGAGAGCAAATTACATTCAGGGACTCCGACAGAAACCTAGTTTTGCAGTTATGAAACTCGGCGAGCATCATAAAATGATTTACAACCTGCAATTTCACAGCTAGTGAAGTGGTTTCTTTCTTTACTCACACTTTTCCTGGAACGAGCACGGTTCGCCAGGAAATGTCTTTTGAGTGAAAGTACACCACGGGCCTCACTCGCTCTGCTGAACAGAGATGATCCTCGGGGTAAAATATACAGCACTGCTGCTCCACGGGAGCTGTCCAGGCTTGGGAAGGGAGCGGTGGGGGGAAGGGGGGGGGGTGTTGGGGAGGGGAGGTGTGGGGGGGTGGGGCAGGGGGGGTTTCCTGTGCTTTTCAGTGGGAGTTTAGGGCAGAATGGCACAGTACAGTATTCATTCAGTCTCTCCCCCTCTCTCTCCTCTCTCCTCTCCCTCAGGTCCTCCGCGCAGTACCTGTCACCGGGCCTCCGTTACCATAGAAACATTTAACAAGTTGACAATTATCCCTGACGTGAACCTGCAGGAGAATGATAAAGCCAAGGCCACAGTTACTAAGCAGTATCCAGCTCCTTTTTCTCTGCTTCTCTTCGCTTCTCTTCTCTCCCCTCACGATAAATCCTGGCCCCAACGGCTATTCAAATAATATTTCAAAAAATTGAGTGCGTCATCTGTGCTGTTAACATCCGTCTGCCTACCACAATAAAATAAGTCTCATTAAACCTATTTGTAGCCACCTATCAAATACGAAAAAAGTGCACCAGAGCTATTTAACGGTGCCGACAAATGAGACGGTCGTTAGAACTATTAACGTCTGACTAATACGAAAAAACGAACGTGTCAAAGTTCGTAACGTCTAACTCGCGTTACAAAAAAATGAGTGCGTCATCAGTGCCACTGACATTGACGAATAAGGCCTTAAAGTGTGGGACGGTAACAATGGAGAGAAAAGATTGGAGCTCGCTTAGAATTAGCCTCAAATAGAGCGCGGGCTGCCTGGTTAGGAGACGTGTGCAGGTAACACCGCCCCAGCTGTGTTCAATCTGGGGAGGTGCAGGAGAACAAATATCCCTGGGGCTACAAGTCAGGTAGAAGGCCATAAAAATGCCTTTTGAGGACATGTTTACCGTTTTTTTCCAATGCTTGTGCCAAAGAGCTGAAAATCTCCCTCCTCTACGAGCTTAATCATGCCCTCGACAGAAAGAGAGCAAGAGAGAGAGCAAGAGTCATTACCTTTTTACAATATCTTCATTTAGTAGCCCAAAATACACAATAAAACCTGAGACCTACATCAACACAGGAGAAAGCAAAAATATCCAACCTTCATTTCATACCATAATTGCAACCCATTTCATTGCGACGCTGCATAGAGTATTAAGTTGTTCTGCAGGCATGTATTACACAAGGTGCAGACTAATGATTGAAGCTTTGATGACATCACTCCACTCATGTTTTAAAAGTGTGTCCTTTTCCATTTGATTGCAAAACCCAGAAAGACTCGGACCCGAGAGGTCAACACGAAGACTTCTGGGTAGAGGAAGCGTTTCTCATGGAGAAGAAGTCATGAACATCTCAAATCAGGCTGGAGATTAGGTCACTAGATTAGCCAGGGTGGAATAGTTAAAAGGATTCTCTGGATGGAGCTTTCACACCTAGTGCTTATTCCGCTGTCAGGTTGCAAAGAACCCATTAAATATTCCATTAACAGGTTGCAGTGTATGCACTGCCTATTCCACTGACAGGTCACAGTACACACACTGTATTCCACTGACAAGTCACAGTGCACAGAGTTTATTCCAGTGACAGGTCATAGTGCACAGAGTGTATTCCAGTGACAGGTCACAGTACACACACTGTATTCCAGTGACAGGTCACAGTGCAGGCACTGTATTCCAGTGACAGGTCACAGTGCACACACTGTATTCCAGTGACAGGTCATAGTGCACAGAGTGTATTCCAGTGACAGGTCACAGTGCACACACTGTATTCCAGTGACAGGTCACAGTGCACACACTGTATTCCACTGACAGGTCACAGTGCACACACTGTATTCCACTGACAGGTCACAGTATACACACTGTATTCCAGTGACAGGTCACAGTGCAGGCACTGTATTCCAGTGACAGGTCACAGTATACACACTGTATTTCAATGAAAAGTCACAGTGCACACACTGTATTCCACTCACAGGTCACAGTATACACACTGTATTCCAGTGAAAAGTCACAGTGCACACACTGTATTCCACTCACAGGTCACAGTGCACACACTGTATTCCAGTGAAAAGTCACAGTGCACACACTGTATTCCAGTGAAAAGTCACAGTGCACACACTGTATTCCACTCACAGGTCACAGTGCACACACTGTATTCCAGTGAAAAGTCACAGTGCACATTGTATTCTACTCACAGGTCATGCGGCATATACCATTGATTCTACAAACAGGTTAGTGTACTTGTCACCTATGAATCAAATATGGACTGTATGTTGAATGTAGGTCATTTTCATTACTGAGTTTCAATATTGCATAAATAAATTGAACATGTAAATGTAAGGCACATTCTCAGACAATCCTTCTCATTTTCAGTACATCAAAAATGTATCAAATCGTGAAACCACTATATTGTATCGAACTGGCTCAGGAATTTTGTGAAACATTACACAACTACTAAATTATATATTAAACTGGCAAAAAAACAACAAAAAACCATGAGCTCATTCCAAAACAGCTGTATTTTAGGCTGTGTGGTCCTCAATGACGAATTAACACACAAATCTATAATTCTGATTACAAAGCAGAAACATACACATATCAAACTTTCAACAGCGCTATTGTCATATTACTGTCAGCTTGGCTTGAATTCAAGAGAAGGCTGGAGTCTTCAGCTGGGAGATCTTTAAGATAGTCTGGAAACATGCGCAACAGTCTGCATTTCCTATTGCCTCATCTCAATGACCTCACCACATACTGGAGAGCTATCAAACATCTCAGGGCTCCACTGGTCTGATAAGAACTACTGACTGAGGTTGCATGTGCCCTGACTAAATCATGTGCTTTTATATCACCGCAATATAAACAGAGTGCCATCTGTCTGCACGATACAAACCGGGCAGTTCGTGTGCACTCTGTATAAAGTGATTAATCAAAAATATATTGTTTCACAAGATGAGGGACAATAATACCTTTATGAGCAGACATGTGGTCATTCTAGGTCATTCTACATGGAATGATATACAGAAAATTATTTCATGAACAAAGGCACACAATCTGTTGCAAGTACAAGTAAACTACTGGTATTACAAGTAAACTAAAGTACAAGTACAAGTAATTTAAAGATATTGTTATTACAGCCTAATTCAGAGTAAGGGTACAGCAGTGTGATTAGGCCAATATGATAAGGTTGAAAAAAGCAAGTTATGAGGTCACATATGAAAAGACGTTTTCTCCAGGCCTCCAAACTGCATACTCAACAAGCTCACTGAACGGGATAGGAAGGTGTCTGCAAACAGGAAATGATCGTTTTGTCAAACAAACCTTTTGTATGTTTACCTTCAATACAGTGCCCCAGTTTGCATGCGTAGGTCAACCATTAACATTTAGTTAGCATTTAGCAGGTTCATTTTTCATTCAGCTTACACCCCCCCTACCCCCTTCCGCCCACCCCAAACAGAGCGACTTGCTTCATTCTGAAGCGACTGCCTTCCTGTCTATATCAGGAACAGACAGCCGTAAGCCACGGGGGCAACATGGTCCACCGCTCTTCCTCTTAGCTTAGTCAGCACTTAACCTAATTTGTGTACTTCAGGCATGAATCAGAGGCTAATCAAAAGGAAACCTTCAATCCTGAAGGCTTCTAGCACTCTAGGAATGTAGTCACCCAGCCTTGAGCGCCGGAGTATGCGATCCCATAATTTCCAGGCCCATATTTCAACAAGATAAATGTACATTAGTTCATTTATTAGTTTATGTGCAGCACAAGAACAGACTGCCGAAAACGCGATACAGCATACTGTAAAATCATTTGCTGATGATGATCTCAGCAGCGATGAATGCTTGAACATGGACTCGTAACATAGCAACAAGCTGCATTCGCAAATTTCAGTAAGGGAGAACGGTTATCGTCACAGTATTTCCCGGGTACATTCTCTCTGTCGAAAAGTCTTTGTCGAAACTGTTGGTCGAGGAGATACAAAAAATATTTTCAGATCGCACTTGTCAGGACACAGAGCTGTAAATACATTTAAAATTCTCCATAAGCATAAGTATGTAAAATACTGAAAGTTTTTGAAATGCTAAACCTGGATTGCTTGGATGGCTGTGCCATGTGCACACCATTCAGGTGAACCATGAAGGGCCCCTCCATACATATTGGGGCCACACACGAGCCCAAACACTTAGCTAGGGTTTGTTTGTTTGCTTCAGAAGAGTAGCGCGCTTTAACGCGGCTGTTTTGAAGAGTGCTGCGCCCGGTGGAAGAAGACGGAAAGGAGACGGAGGTCTGGGTTCACCGCTCCGGGGCTGAAAATCTTTAACCAGAGCGGAATGCAGGGGAGGGGAGAGAGCGGGTCATTCCGTGTGAAATCGGGCACAGTCTGCCGTGACCCACTCAGGTTCTTAATTTCACATTCACGGTCTTTACGGTAAGGAAAAACAGTACCCACACACGGCTGCTATTGCCAAATATGACGCTGTATTGCGCTATGAGGACATTTTTAAATGAGGTATTTTAATTTTGTAGCTTCTATCGTTTTTGAGACATGATTCACTGAAGCAGAAATACCTCACTGTATTCTTGCCAAAAAAGGCTTCCTTTAAGAATACAAAAGATGTACACAAGTCTGGATTCAGTCAACATTATTCCTTGACTAAGACTTACAAATAAGGTAAATGTTGGTTTCTTCCCCCCAAGTTAATTTGAGTGATTGCACAACTTGCAAAGCTGTTTGTGTATAAAAATGGACCATGTAGAATGAATCAAGGGCAGTGTTCTCCACACGCCCCTTTTAAAGGCCTTCAACATTCAAGGCCTTTGACATTCAATCATGTATTAATACTTTTCTTTCCATATTAAAAACACCTAAATGTTTAAAAATGTTTTGTTCTTTTTTTTCACAATGGGAGGACTCCCATTGTGTATTCTCCAGTCCTCCCGATGCCCAGTAACCACAGAAGAAGATGAGAGTTTTCACACTTGGTCCCTGCCCTTTGCACAACCCGCACAATGCAAACGTTACACCCAGCTCCGGCTGGCCCGAACAATGCAGAAAACAAACCTAATTTTCCTCCATTCCACAAATACTGGAGGACAGGGCACTGAATAATAGGAAGTCCTCTTTGAAGAAGGGAACTGGGAAAAAAAAGCCATTTTCACATTCAGAAACAATTGGCGCTACGTCGATTTTGCTTGTGCTTTTGTGTGCAAATGGAATATTGGTTATGGCAAACAATTCTTATTTAATTGTGAACAGAAATGATAACGGTCACAGGAAAAGGACACAATGTACATTAGATGCAAACAGTGAGCAAACGACCCTTGTGATTCTGAGGTATTATTTCCCAGTGTTTGGATATCAAAATATGCACGAACAGGCATTCTCATTTACATCACAGAATACACAGTGAAATGGCCACTGTTCCATTTCTAAAGCAGCTATGTCCGTGTGGTAAAAATGTTACTGGAATATGTTATATTTGTACTCATTTAGAATGAAAGACATGTGACAGATTGAAATTCCATCCCTTAAAACTGTAAAATGTGTTCTTTTCCCCTCTGTTACAAACATCATTCATTCAATATTATGTATCACTGACTTTTTGTATTGCAAAACAACCGTCATAAACAGTTAGCCAATTTAAACGGGGCATATTTCTCAGAGAAACTGTAGTGTCCAGCAGAACACAAGGTTTGCATTACATTTTCTGAATAGCAGGGGATTTCAGACGTCCTCCGAGCCCTCCCACCGAATCTTTTATCCATTATCCAGGTCTGGAGATGTTACGCAACCGAACATTCATCTTGGAATCCGAGCACTAAAAGCTTAACACATTCCACAGGAATGTGATTATGACTCTCCATTGTCCAATAAAGAGTCCGCAAGCCAGCGCTATCCGAGCGCTACAGAGTACAGTTATTCACTGAGGAAGAAGTTAGCGTTTGTCCCGTTTTACAAAGGCTGCCAGGGCTTCACACGAAACAGCCCTTGAACATAAAACATTAACATTTTCTCCGAACGTTTTAAGAGGTCTTCTACAACCGCTAAAAAGAAAATGAAAAGGAATCATGGTATTTGAACCTTAGGAGACGGAACCATTGATAAGTGTGTAGCATTCCAGTGCTGTAGCTTAGCAATGGCATGGTAGCAAAAAAATGAAAACCAGTCAGGACCTTGAAACATATGGGAAATATATTTATAAGAACATACATGTAAACTTTGACGTATGGCATACATATGCGGCTAATCGCGCGGATGACAATGTGCTGAAAGCCATTCATATGAGACAAACACTTTGCCGCACTTGACTTCTGCCTGCCAAGATTACTCTCCTATCACAAAAACAGCCCTGTAACTCTTTGAAGAGCGGGGATCAATTTGTAAAGACGCAGAACGTGCAATACCCCGAGGCACTTCTCTCATCCAAAAAACAACAAGGCAGGGTCCAACGGTACAGCGTAGCAGGAGTTATTGACACAAACGTTAAACGCTCCGCCTGCCCATTCTGCTCCAGTGCTTCTGAGGCTCTTTTGCCTGCCAAGCAGAGACTCTCACAAGCGGCGAGAGAGAGGGGGAATGCCTGGGCAACAAAGAGCGAGGCCTTTATTTATTTATTCTTTAAACCGACAATGCTGTCAGGCTTTGCTTTCCCAGGCAAATGGTGTGTGAAGACGGACTCTTCCCCGAAAAACGACGGACGAGGAACCGCGTTCTGCACCGCGTCCACCGTCCAGATGTTCGGTCTTTGATTCAACGTACGCCAAACGCGAGGCGAGGCGGGCAGCTTTGCGAGAGCTGTGCCACGTCCTTAGCGCTCCAGGAACAAACAGCTCAAATCCACGAAAGAGCAGGATCGCAGACCGGTGTATTAGGGCACACCATTAATTTATTACCCATCCATTTTCAACTCAATGATAGGGTCAATTCAGGGGACAAACAGCAAATCCCAGTATTACTATATCTCAAAGCCTTGCATGAATTTCTCCTGCAATACAATCTGAAAGGCTAAATCCAGCTTTCCCCAATCCCACAAACTCAGACTTTGTCATTAATCTTCAAGCAGATATGAGGAGAAATAGCCTTTTGACAGACAGAAGACAATGGAGAATTGTCCGGAAAAACGTTCCCCTTCGTTTGCCTTCTCCAACGAGAGCCAGAACACCAAATTCGTAACGTGAAAACAGGAAAAACACTGCCATCCTACAAAGAAGATATTATCAGATATTGTGCCTAAGAAAACTCACTGCACTGTTTTTCAACATTGTTCAAATTCTTGACGTGCAAACCATTATTCAAATTCTTATAATGCCAGTGCAGGTTCTGCACTTGTCACTTGTGATTAACTTTTTATCATTCCAAAATTAAGGGGCTGAAGTCTCCCTCCCATGAGAAATATATGGATGAAAATATTGAACAAAGTCACAGAACATAAAGACAACTGGAAGACCGGGTGCTGGATGGACAAATAACTGGTAATGAAGCTGGTCTCCATTCGTCTAATATTATAGGCCTAGTCATTGACAAATGAGCTTGCGAAGGTGATAATCTAAACTAGCAGGATGTAATTTCAGTAGTCCTGAGTCACGACTAAATAGTGGTTAGAGCTTATATATCATTTATCAATTCTCACTGAGACGATAGCCTTCATGGAACCTCCATCCATGTTATTACTTACTTGATTAACTTGACTAACAATTTAACAGCAGCCATGGCAAAATGGTTTAATAATTTGCCGGAACATCCGATTTATTAGGGCAAAGTGCATTTTGTCAGACATTAATACGAAAATAATCTTTAAAGCTCTGCATATTCACCAGAAGGCCTGCGCAATCTGCATTCCTTTAGTTAAAAGCGACAGACACCACCTGTTTCAGACGAGAGAAAAAACCAGCAGCCAAACAAGGATAAAGACATTATCATATTAGCTGACAGTAAAACCAAAATGCAAGCATTTTACTGTACAAAGCCGTTAAGTTTACATTTAAAAAATATTAATGTAAATATTCTTAATTCGTCATTTTAGATAATCTTGCATCTCAGCATGGGCAATTTATAGTTTATTTAGAACTTACTACACATGTTATCTATTTAAATGGTTAATTTTTTACTGTAAAGTAAACATGAAAAAATGTGACCTAGCAGAGGTAAATGGCCGCCATTAGCCATAAATATTGTTTACACTGTTTGGAATTGAGATGAAGATAATACATACTGAGGAAAAAAAGTAAAGTAAACAAAAGACACACAAGTGCACAGAAGTACAAGAGCAACATAAGATCCGGGATTTGAACCCGCAGTTCTCCTGTCACTTCCTGAACCACCAGGCCAATCACCTTCCCCTATGCATGAGAGCACAGCTGGGTCACGCTGAGAACGCACACCGGCAAACGGCAAAGTCTCACCGTGGCGCTTTAAGGCTAAACACAACATGTTGCATTATTCACAGCCGCTTAACGTCGGCTTCCTGAAACTTTACACCGTCAGGGGTCACGAAGTGGCAACGACTTTAAAGATTAATAGGCCAGGCTTGGGGGTGCCGTGGATACTTCCATAAATAAAATTTAAAAAAACATGTATCTGTAAAGGAATAATACTATGGCTTTGCTCCAAGTTGAGATGCAGTATAGCTATGTACTGGAGGACTGCTTTGTGTGTATTCTGAGAGGCTGCCTGCTCTCACCATATACCTTTGCTATGAGGGCTGGAAAATGGCTTCAGTTCCCTCAAAATATTGAAAACTTGCAGTTCTACATTTTTATTTTCTATTTTAGCTTTTCTACTGAGCTATCCAACTTTTCTCTATTTTAACCTTAATTTTCAATTCGCTGTACATTCCTGCTCATTTTTACAACTGCAAACTAAAGTCATGCTACAATTTATTTTTAATTATGAAAATTACTACTGTTGTAAATACTAACTTTGAATGGATTTAACATTAACAAAATGAGCGTGTGATACAAATTCAAAAATCGTGCAGAGGTTGCACAGACGTTGGGTCATGCATAACATGACAAGGCTCTCTTCCTTCCTCCTTCACGCGCCACAGAACACATCCTCCAGGACGTTCTCACCTATTACCGCTCAGAACAATTACCGGTCAGCCTGATGGCATAAGAATGTGTTTTTTTAATCAGTAGCGAAAGCCGCTACCTTTCAGCCCCGCATGTTTCCGCCATCTCGTTATTTGCCCCCAGATAATGACGCAAATGATTAAAAATATTTTTATCGCGTGCAGCGAGGCGAGCCGTTGACCAGCGAACTCTAACGGGAGCCACTGCACGTCTGACGCTCGATCACACTTCTCGCAAAAAATATCTACTCGCCCCGTTTGTTTACCATCAGCTTATGTAACTATTACCGCTGACTTGTTCTCTTCTTTTAATCTGCAAGCGAAATCCTCACCTGCAATATTCATGCACATTGCTTTTTTTACCCAGCAAAAAGGAACGATTTTTAAAAATCATTATCTCTTTGTGAAGAAAATCTCTTATCACTAAGGTGAACTATCACATGGATGTTCAAGTGGTTTCGTAAAACAGCCTACACGCGCGCTAAAGACGGTTTCGGGCACTATGGGAACAGAAGGTGGGTGGGGGGGGGGGGGCGGGACAGACGGCCTGAAGAGGAGGGGACCTCCCCCCCAAATCTCCTAGGGCATCTTGGGGACGGCCCCTCATCCCACCTGAACTGAATCGCTGACTCCTCAAGACTAGGCCAATGTTGCCATGGTTTACTCTACTTTTAAGAATGAGCATGTGCCTACTTTACCTGTGTCATTCAAACACAGTGAAAACACAGTATATAATACCACTCACATACACAAACAAACACACACACACACACACACAAACTCCAACTGCCTTTTAATTTACCAAAATGACAAAAAAATACTCAGATGTTATTCAAATGTCATGGCTTTGTGGTATCTGTCAAAAAAACAATCATTCATTCTAGTTCACGGAGAGACCATTGTAATTAATAAAGGAAGATTCAGCGTCACAATACAATGGTGAACATCAGGTGCAGTATAAACAGGCTTTCAACAAGGCACAAAGAAATCCAGGTGTTCTGTACAAGCAAGAGTTGCCCAACACTTCATTTTCCTTCACCAAGCCTATGTTACTGCAGCAATACATTATAAAGACATTGAGAATAGGAGATCACATATAGTGCACAAACACTGTCAGTCTATCTGTTGATAACCTCATACACGGTGGCCTGTGCATGTTTGACACCCTTGATAAAGATGAGCAGAAAGAATTCATAATAGCACAGGTAAGCTTATTGTAAGTTTGCATTCTTTTATACTAATCCGACTGCTCAGAGAAAAAGCAATAATTTTATTACCCAGAAAGACTAGCATCAAAATTATTTGCACCAATGTTTTCAGTACCTTGTGCACTCTCCCTTCAGAAGGATGAAACCGTGGAATCATCTTCTATGTTTTATATAGTTTGGTGGACATATTTGTGGGGGAATTTGTGACTATTCCCCCATATAGGATCTTTAAAGATCATTCAGATACTTGTCTGCACTGGACTGCCCTCTTCAATTCAAATTACAAGTGGTTGGTTCAAGTCTGGAGACTGAGGTGGTCACTGTAAAACAGTAACTTTGTGGTCAGTTAGTATTTCTTGGTTAATTTGAGGTATGCTTGGGGTCATTGCATAAAGATCCACTTGCGTTTGAGCTCCCTGGGGGGGCCACAGGACCCCAGGACCCATAGAGGCAAAACAACCCCATATTAACTCAAAGATCCACCACCACATTTCACCATAGCTATGAGTGCCTTTTCAACATAGGCCTGCTTCTTCCGATGACAAACCCGCCACTGGTGTGCCTGGCCAAAAAGCTCAATTTTGACCTCATCTGACCATAACACCTGGTTCCAATACAAATTCAGTCCTGATAATCTGATTGGAACTGAGAGATAAAACAAAAGATGTTGAATGCAGGGTTGTGAACAGACTATTGATGGGCAGGGGGACTGAAGGAAAAAGGCGAATTCCTGTTTCACTCACAATCAGTCATACATTATAAATGTTTCACGTGTGTGCTATTATGTCCGTTATTTCTGCTTTATTAAAGCTTTATAAAAGTATGCAACAGCACTGGTACAATACAAACAGGCACCGATACTTATGTGGTTGTTCCCTTAACTTGAATTTAGTTTTCACATTTGTGAAGACATTCAGCCCTCGTTCAATTCTAAAGGCCTGGGACGGAAAACACTAGCTTTTCAACAAACCTCAAGCAGACTTATTTTGGGGATATTTTTACACTTGCATATTACAATGTAATATGCAGACCAAAATGGCTGACAAGCACCTGCTGCTACATGGCCGGATCCAATTGCTTTACGTGACACTGCCACTAGCTGCCTCCTCCAGCTCCCTCTTTGTTTTTCTGCCTTCCCTTTGAAGGCATTGCAATACAGAGTGAAGCAACTGGATACTAAGTTTAAGGCAATATAGAACAATGAATTAGGTTTTAAAAATTCATTTGTAATATGTCATATAAAAACAAACTCAATTCACTTCTAAGTTAAAGTATGCTTATTGATTAATATCAGCAAACTCACTCAGCACAGGACAGATGCAGAGTACTAAAAATTATTATTTTATTTTTTTTATTGAAGCTTAATTGATTAACATTACTTTCAGTCAGTCACCAAGCCCATACTCAATATGGCCACACAAAAGCGTGTGGGAACGGGCCTCGATTTTCCGTAGTCTCGTGCCTACAGAAAGTGCAGTAGCTTCCCCAAGCGCACGGTTTCAACCGAATAAAAAGGATGGGGGAACATAGCCTAAATCATTGATCGCTGATGGTGATCATTTGATTCTGGGAAAACAGCAATAAAAATATAAACATAATAATAATTACCTAAGAGGGGCACTTGGGTCATCAAAGCAAAAAAGGTCTTGCAGCCTGAAACCCTTCTGGCCTCCCCATTTGTACATGCCTGGTTAAATGTACTGCGATAGTGCACCATGAAAAGAGCCCGTAAGCAATTACATTCGAAATGAGAACGGAACAGAACACCACTGTTCAAGGCCAGAGACCACTTTGCTTATTATTGCCCTTTTGTCATTCTACCGGCAAAACGAATGTAATGTCATTACTTTGGGGGAACCGGTCTCTCTCTCTCTCTCTCAGCCACCGGACGAGCGTCACTACCGTTTCTAGGGTTGCTTACACGCGGCCAAGACTAATGTGTTCCACAATTCAGACCTTCACGGCAATCGTTTCCTTTCAGATGCGGAACATAAAGGGGTCAAACATAAGGAATAATTGGTTTCATGTGATTCTTCCCATAAAAAAAGTATTTTAAAGAGGAAAATTGACTCAATACAAATGAAACGCAGTTAAACAGAGGTAAATGCAATAACATATGCTGAAGAGTAATTGTTTGTATAATGTTGTTTGGATTACTATTACGATTTCAGTCCCAAATATCGGTTGGTTTCCCATGCTCATTCCAAATAGTCAATCTGCAAAGCAGGCGTTCATGCCCATCAGATAAATTGCATTTGGAACACCCAATGTAATTGAACAAGATGAGGGCGAGCTCTAATCCCACCACACACTTGCCTCTCTTTTTTGCGAACAATCTGAATGACCTTTTTTTACATTCTGCACAAACAAACACAGGGAAATATAACACAAAATACAAAAAAAGGGCAAAAGCAAGGATGGAAGGCTCTAAAATAAGGTCCACACAACTAAACTTTGAGGAAAAACTTCAGCGATGAAGAAGAAAATGCACAAACATAACATAACTGTTATCAGAACCAGCCCAGTGCAACCTCATACTTCCACTGTGGCTTGCAGATAATGCCTGGCCAAACCAACTGGCCAGACGGATCACATTCTCTCATCGACATTGCATCTATTTGCTTGAACGTGAGAACATATGGTAAGGCAATGCCGTACACAGCTAAAAGAACGACACAAATGGGACCTTGTTATGTAACGTCCTGGTTCAGCAGTCTTAACAGTAAAGGACATGTGTGTGTGCGTGTGAGCGTGTGTGTGTGTGCGTGCATGGGTGCACATGGGAAGAAGCAGGGGGATGTGGTTGAGAACTCCATCTGTTAATAGACTGTGCTCCTTCCTAACACAGCAGTTAGGATGGGGTCAATAGTCTCCTTCCACCTCCACTGCTGTTGAACTTCACTGATTTGACTCTTTCAAAATGCAGGTGCCACCTTCACGGCAAGGAACAAAGCAGCAGATAACAGGGAGATGCAAAACCGCAACCATCTGCAACTCAAAGCGCTGCCGTGGAACGAACTGCAACCGTTTCTTCGTTTCCTTCTTTTAACATCAAAACAACCCCGGGTTTCTTTCCAACAAAGAAATGCTAATTTTCCACCAGGCCAACGATTTCTCTACTATCTGTTCTGAACAAATAAATGCTGAGTGGCCTGTGCTTGCCAGTCAAAAATGTCATCACGTAACTACTTTTCAATGTCATGGCCTCAACCAGGAATTTTTGAGCCTTAAACGCACATTCTATATATTAAAGACTGAATAAGATGTAGCACTGTGGACTGTTATTTACATTGTGTTTAAAAACGTACACATGTTATATTCATCAGAATGTAACACAAAAATAACCCCTCTTTGAACTAAAATCTGTTTTTGTCTGCAACAATTTCAAAAACATTTCAAAACATAAAAGATAAAAACCGATATGAATTTTCACTCATCATTCATCAATCAGCAATAATTTGAGTTGGAATTCTAAGGCAGGTTAAAAATTGGCAACTCAAAAGTTCATAAGATAATAAGTAGCCAAACATCTTTTCAAGTATATGAAAATATACGTTTTCTCAGTTCTAAATTGAATTAGGGAACATTTCCATGCAAATACAGGTGGATATATGGTCACTATACCAACCACTAAAATCTAAAATGTACTGTAATCAGAACAACAACAAAAAAGCGATCACTACTGGCAGGAAAAGGTTAATTACCTTTTGGTCGACTATTGAACAGACCAGGTCTTTAACTGCAGAAAGGGACAGATCATTCGCCTCGAGGTTCACCGTTTCCCTGGTCAGGCCAATCTGAAGAAGGAATGACACTCCGTGGAAAGAGCCACGGGAGTTGGTAGGGCTTGGAGCGCTCGCACTCCCGTTCGAAAGGCGACTATACAGCGGCGCCGGCGGGCTGGGGGACGGCGAAGGAGTTGGCGGAGCAGCAGGATGCTGAGAGAGGGGGGAAACTCTTGGTAAGGACGGAGGAGACGGGCTGCTGCCGGTAGACATTGGCTTTCTTCCTCTTATGTATCAAAAAAGAAAACTGTGTACGGTTTGAAATGTTCAGAAACCCAACAGCTCTAAAAATGTTCAAGAACAACACTTCGGTAGATCCTGCATGTTTGTTCAGACTGTTGGAGCTTCACTGATGAAACAGTCATCGGTTAAAAATCAATTTCAGTAGCTGCGTTATCGTCCATATATTGTTTTCCTATTTATCCATAAAATAAAATATTCAAGAAATGCAGACATTGAGTTTTCCAAGCACTTAATGTTGTACTGTTCCATAAGACTGCACAAACAAAATGTATGAGTTTTAACTCAAGTCACTGAGATAGGTCTGTTGTTTCCGACAACATCCTTGCTAACTGTTGCAGTTCGGTTAAGCGCTGACCAAAGACCTGTCCAAACTCTGGGTTACGCCTGGGCTGTCCCAGTCCAAGAGGATTACTGGTGGACGGGCATTTTCCTCCGTCGTTGCCTGTTCTTGTCCGACGTCCTGTCTGTCAACCACCGGAAATCTAGAAACGAAAAAAGCAAAACCCTAATATGGACACAAATCAACTGTCAGACAGCTCGTTACGATGAATGTGTTGACCTACGTAACAGGTTGCACAGTGGCTCATGAATGTTTCGCACCCGTTCACCACATTGCTTATGTTGATCATAGCCTTCCAATCCAACCTATTTAACAATGCATAGTCTACACTTCAAATAATAGCCAACAGCAACACACTATTTTGCACGATATATAACTATAGCCTATTTTATTGATTACGGTAATTAGTTGAATACAGTCCGTCATAAACAGGCAAAATATCATAGATCGGGATTGCATAAATAAAGAGCGCAAAATGTGAGATCAGAGGACAGACACATTTACCCTATTTTCAAATATTTTCAGATGGCGGATTATTGCAGCTTACTATAATAACGCGGAATGTCTGCTTTAATCAAATAGGCTACATTTAAAGCTGTCTTTACTAAATCGGGCAATACTACTTCGGCAGAGAAGCGTTTTTGTCATTGCCCACATTTCTTTCATTTCAAAATGCATGAAAGAATTTGAAGAACAGAATAGGCTAGTCGAATTAGCCTATTAATTCTAGGCATTAGCTACACCTTTCTTGCCCCGTTCTTCTTAAGTGGAGCCAAAACCGTAGCTCTTGAACAAGCGATTTCATGGTTTATAAAATAGGCTACATGACAACTCCATAGTATCTAATAGGGAATTAATCAATATTTATAATGAAATGAGACTACTGACCAGTTCTAACAGACTAAGAGTTACGATACCCTGTAATAAAAATAACATCAATATTGTCTACGATTACAAAAGTTGTAATTGCAAACACACAACAATAAAGGATAGAACCGCTATAATTGCAGATTCATTACTGCAAACAGTCAATGCAAAGATAATGGCACAGCGTGGCTATGCACTTTTCAAATGTTACACATCTGGAGCCACAACTTTCACATCTGGACCCTCCCACTTCTAAGTGGATAGCGGACTTCGTGAAACTCGTTTAATTCCCGCATACTACCCAAATATGTTTAAACAATAACTATATCTTGGTAACTTCTTTCTTCTTCCTGACATTGCAAACATTTATTATGCGCAGTAATGTATGTAGCGTTCACTTAATTCTATTTTATTAACACATAAAAACATCACTTTGAAAAGTATTTACCTTCATCCAAAGGGCGGTTTTGTCTCCCTGGTGGAGGGCTCCACAAAGTTCTAATTCCAGAAAAACCTTACAGAAAACACGAGGAGTCGATTCACAGCGTTGTTGTGAAACAGAGTAGTGCTATGATTTTTTCACTGCATAAAATTCACCAGAGTGAGTAAGCTTTGGCGAGCACCAAGTTTCATTTCCTCCTTCCCCCCTCTTGGAAAACTTTCCTCTTCTCGCTGCCAGTTCGCAGCTAGTTCATGCGCATCTTATTATCCCTCCAGCTGTAATGATCCCCCTCCTACAATAACACAAGAATAGCACAAATGGATTGTGGGCTATGTAGTTTAGTAATGTTCTTTCCACATGCTAAAGTAAAGGCAGTCTTGAACAAATAAACTACAGTCCCCATAGTATTGTTGGACGCCGCAGCGTTCGCATAGTTGGTGCGCATGCCTATTACCATCTTTTTTTTCTGGCATTACAAACTGTAATGATGGCTGTGGTATCTGCGACCTCTAACGGTCTGGTTGAAAATACAACAGAAACAAAAGAGAACAAAAAGGGATGGTTATCAAAGCGTACACATTTCACGTATCTTTGGAAGCCTGCGTGGTTTGAGGTGACAGAAACAAAACTCTTGTATGGTGAAAATGAAGAGGTAAGATACAGGATTATCGTTACATTACAGCACCTTGTTTGTCATACAGAATAGGCCTAGTAATAAATACACTGTCCTGTGAGGTGCTTGAAAATCGGAGTAGCCAACTGCAGCAGCTACTGTAGGTTACATGATTACGTTTCCATGGCAACAAAGCAAGCTTATAGTTCCCTTCCTTGTTTTGTAGACAAGCACCGCAACTCTGAACATTTTATCCTCAGCACTTCGATTAAAAAATGTGTAAAATGCTAATTTTCGGGTTATGTAACTGTTGAATAATTACCTCGTGCGACCCCCCCCCCCCCCCCCCCCCCCCCCCCCCCATTACATTGCTGTTACGTCGCTATGGCAACCTGCAGTTCTTATCTGACACAAAAAAGGTGGGACGGAAATTAGCGCAACATTATAAATTAACTTAAAATTAAGCTAACTTATAATAATTGTGAATTGTAAAAGTGAGGATATACGATGGATCGCCAGCTACGCTTTAGATTGCTGATGATCGCAGTTCAGTTAATGTAAAGCCTAAACAAACATCTAGAGTAGACTACACATGAATGTATCGATGAGCTGGACTAGCTGACTAACGTTAACTTACCTAGAGCCTTTAGTGACATAGACAGTCTATGATAGACTTTTATAGAATGGTTCAAATATAACATTGGCCCACTTACTGATTGTTATTTTTTGTTATGCTGAGATGTTTATACATGTTGGTTAATTTTATTAACTTGATAGCTGTAGCTAGCTATCTGGTTTGCGCCAGGAGGCTACATTTCGGCTACATCTGTTTACGTAACCATCCAGAAAATAAATAGTCGTAGTAGTGTTGCAATTGTGGCGTAGCTAACAAATGGAACTATAGATGATGTAAATGTTTTCAGGCACTTTATCACTTTAATATCTGACACAAATTTTATATTGACTAGGGTCCCCGGAAGACTATTAACCTCATAGGTGCGGAGGTAGAGGTGTCGGAGGGAGACGGTGCTTTCGGCTGGACAATTACCCCGAAAGACAGCAGACGGACCTTCTTCCTGCGGGCTAGCAGTGAAGCGGAACAACAGGGTTGGATGCTTGCAATATGCGAAGCTCAGCTAAACTCGAGAGAACATGCCTCAAATGCTTGCGTGGTGCAGTAGCTGGTGGATGGGCAATACTCACTTCGCACTATTTCTGTGCTTCAGTTTTTCTGATCGGGATAGTTTTGCACACCGCTACATTTTCCCCTTCCCCGGTACTTTTTTATTGGGTCATGCATAAAACAGAGACTTCAAATGTCAATATTTTCTATTTTTATGAACTGTAGAACATGGCTAGCAAAACACAGTATTTGTACGTCTAGTTTTGATAAGTAAAATTTAGTTTTGATAAGTAAAATTAGTCATTTTTACTATATATTTTATAGGCCTACTCAGGGAAACGTAAATTATAATTTGTGGAGTAATTTCTTTTAGTGGTCTTTGCTTTCGTTATTTTCCATAGAAAAACTGTATTCAAACTGATGGCGCCATCATTCATGTTTTTAACCGCCAAACGTGTTTCTTGTTTCGTTTGCTAGACCCTTCAGAGGTCAGTGCACACAACACTGATATAATTGTATGCATAATTAGGCCGTCTGCCAGTCAGACCAAATGCATGGAAATTGGAACGAAATATAGGCAGAATAGGCTAGTTTTAAAGAAAGAAAAAAAGCTTAGGTTTAAATATCTGTTGTCTTTTGAATATATTGTTTTGCAAAACATTTTCCCAAATGAAATGGGTTGTACAGACCCAATCCTTTTATTACCAGCCACACACATAATCACACTATTAAGAGACCAGGCCTGTAAATATTGACAATTGCCATGGTATGTATGGTGCCTCCCAGAGATGTCCTGGTTTGGACCGGATGGATTGTAGTAATATGTAAATCTTGTAATTTGGTGGAAATGAAAAGGTCCTCAAAACAAGAACACGAAAGTAAATGGACATTAATAAATTGACGTAGAATAATTAAAGGGAAGAAGAAGGGACGGAGGTGTCAAAACACAAATGAAATGAAATTACCTGAAAATAAGTGCTCAGACAGAACTATTTATATTGGAAAATAGCCTGTTGTTTGCTGTCAGTTCTGCAGCATCCCTCTATATGGTCAAGATTTCCACAGCCAGGTCAGACATTTACACTGTCAGAAAAAATGCAAGAATTGCACCTATGGGGGTTCGGTGGCTTGTAACTGGGACAGTACCCTCAAGGAAATACCCATTGTACCCTTTACCCTTTTAGATTAGTGTTCTAAGGTACAAATAAGGCCAGGTGATGAAAAATTAGTGGTAATTGTACCTTAGCAAACAAAAACGGGCCCCTACCGTACCCCATCAGTTTGACAGAATGGTGCTGAAGCTTTTTGAAATGAGTTCTGTTATATATGCCCTGTGTATTGCTCTGCTCAAGTAAGGTGATACATCGGACCATAACAACAAACGTCCTGACAATGTGTGCACAAGCTCACATCCCTTCAAAGTACATAAGCCATTCATATGTAAAGCCTAAAACAAAAATTGCTCCGCTCATTTCGTCATTTAGACAACCTCCGTTGTAACATGCCTATTTTAATGACACAGAGCTGCAGTGTCCTTTTTTGTGATGTTGCGTCTATTTTTCAGCCAATAAGATTTTGGCAGATTACAGGAGCTTTCAGGTCACTGATGGGCTATAAATCAAAATGAGTGTCATTTCAGGTTTTATTGCGCCTCTCTGCGACAACCTTGGAAAGTTTCAGCCAAAGCCTTGTCGTCCTGTAAGTTCGCCGTACTGAAGTGAAACTTGTTTTAAAAAGTAACAAAGAGTTCCTGTTCTCCTCGTACAGTGATGGGAAATGCGCGTGTGTGCGATGCCAGGGTATCTCCGGCCTGTGACATTATAACAACACAAGTCATGTGGGGGCTGAAAGTGATGAATGTGTGAAATTTGAAGTAGATCTGATCTGAAAAGAAGAAGCTACAGATTATGAAATATCTTACCAGTCACAACAGGCCCTGATTTTCATAAGGCGACTGGATTGACGTTGGATTACAGGCATTTAGCAGGCGCTCTTATCCAGAGCGACTTACCCAACTTTTACATAGCATTTACATTGCATCCATTTATACAGCCGCATATATTCTGAAGCAAATCAGGTTAAGTACCTTGCTCAAGGGTAAGACGCCAGTGTCCAACCTGGGAATTGAACCTATGACCTTTAGGTTACAACTAAGCCCAGTTCCTTACCCAATATACTACACTGCCGCACCCCCATTGGCAATTTGTGCATGGAACTAAAAAGGTAAAGCATAACGTTATTCTCCACTGCCACCAACGAATGAAAACACTGACGATGTTTAGATGCTAGCAAGGTCAGCATCTTTCTCAGATGGCGCTGAGAGAGGGATAACAGGGTTTATCCGTTAAATGTCAGCAGCTGCTCACAGTGTGGATCAAGCAATCAAAGCAGATAAAACTGGAATCTGCAGTCTTGGGTGGGGTATTTTAGAAGGCCATCGGCCAGTGGCCAGTGTCCATTATTCATGTCGCAATGGGAAGAGTTGCGATCGATAAGATAGGTCAGAAAGACGACTCTCGGTCTCAGAGGTTGCGAGAAAACCCACAACGCGCAGTTAAACATGCGCTCTCGCAAGACATGCACTTTAAAACCAGCCAGCAAAAGCATGCTGGCCAAAAGTACACTTCTAGGTTAACACATTGCATCAGTCATAGTGTGGTAGTCTGACACAGTAGAAGTGTGTATGAGAGGTTATTCTACTGTGGTGCTGTGTAGAAAATGTGGGGGGTGGGCTGAGGGGACAGCAAACAGATAGCACCTGCTGCTGAGCACTGGACTAAAGCATTCGCCGCAGAGCCCTGACCTCACCCACACAAATACCATGGCAACCAGTTTCACAAACACACGGGGCACGTAAAAAATGCTCCCTATGCTTTTAAGTACCCGGTGGGAATAGCAGCCTTGCACATGATACTTTGTATATCCAAAAAAAAAAAGATTTTATCTGCTAGGATCATAATATCTGCTCTTACTGATATTCTAGAGACGGATATGAGAAGGGTAGCCGTAGCAATGCATTACTGAAGCACACAGCTCATTTAATTTGCTTGTATGTTGGAATGGTAGCTGTCTATCACCCAGGGAAGCACTACACATCGGGGGTAGTTGAAGTGAGTTTCTCTCCTTCACTGTAAAGTGACATCATGATCGTGATAAACGGTGCTGCATAATTGCGATCTATTTTATAATTATTTTATTATTAAGTATACAATATGGCATACTTTTCAATGTTAGGCTTCAAATTAAGTGACATGTATGTCTACACACACACACAAATATATGTTTATTTTTTCTTGATTTGGCTCTGTACTCCACAATTTTCAGCTTGTATTTAAGGCTATGATTTGCAGTTTGGTTTCACCGTGTAGAAATTGTCCCAGACATTATGGAGCTCACCGTTTCTATATACGCACTTTCACAGATGATGAGTGTGCTTTGTGAATTCGTGGTAGTTCTGAGACAGGCTTGTTTGTGCTACAAGAGTACAGTCTGGGGACACAGTGCAGCACTGTTTCCAGAAAGTTTCCATCTGACTTATTTAGTCTAGTGCACTCCCTCCTGCCTAGGACAAAATGACCAAAATTGGTCTTAATGTAGATGGGTTTTATTTTAATGTCTCATTAGGCACAATTGGTGATCTGCTAGATATCAGTGCAGTATTTGTCCCCACCCATTCTTCTGAAGTGCATATGAAAAAAGGTTTTACGGGAAAACAAATTCAGTTAATGTGCTTTCCACTTCTCTCCCTTTAAATGACTATTTAAATTCTCTACAGCGGTTTACAAGAGCCTGACCAAAAGAGTGAGTTCACTTTTATGGAGAATTAATTGTGACAGGCAATTAATGCAAAAATAATGAGCTACAATTTATTCAAATACCTTTTTCCTGAGATTTAGTGTAGATGAGCTAAATGATCCCATACTGTGATTTGTATATGAGAGGTATTACATTCAATTAATCAGTTATGGTGCATTGATGCCTTATTGGGTCAGGACATTACATTTGTCTGAACAGTTTTTCCAGTAATGGAACAAAACTATCTATAGCATCATGTCTGTGTATGTTATGTTTTTGAAAAATCTGAAGCAGTGGAAAAACTGGCTGGAAAAGTATCCTGAACCTGTACATATTTGTCCTGAACCTATAAGGGAGCAGTTTGATCTCTTTCCAAAACATGCCGTGTCATGCAGTTTCCTGTTGTTGTCAGAAGAGGGCGGTCTTCTCATATGTTTCCAAACTGTTGCGTTCAACCCAAATTTAATGACCAGTAAGAGGCTAACTGGATTCCCCTATCTTAACTGGGTTAGTGTGTAAGTGACCCTAGCCTGAATTTCGGTGGCACAGTTCATGGACACCTTTAATAAAAGCTTGTATGTTCAGGGTCAATATTTGCCAAAGCTCAAAAGCTAGGCCAAAATCCAGACCAATATTTACTCAAAATAGAGCAAATATATCTTCAGCTCAATGCACACAGCTTGTTGCATGCAATGATTATATACAATAACCTGGGCAGTACCTCCCCCGCCCATATGACGCGTGTGTGTACGTGTGTGTGTGTGTGTGTGTGTGCATGCGTGCGTGTGTGTTCTGCGCATGGGTATCAAATTCACACATCGGTTTTTCTTAACTCGTTTCTTCCCCCTGTCATCATCTCTTCCATCTTTACTCAGTATGTTTCTGTTAACATATGTTTGCGTGGAAACAGTGTATCAACTCCATATGTGCGCTGGTACTAGTGCTATTTAGGTTCGCCAATGGTACCATCAATTTTCTGTGCTTTGCTGTCTAGGGGTGCAACTTTGAGGGCATGCAGGACATGTCAAACGTAAGTTTAGGAGGCTCCGGGGACCCCCAAATCAAACGGCTGAAATACAAACCATTCTACAGAAGTTCATTCCTGGAAAGAAAATAGCTGTACTCTATATAATTGTTAAAGAGGTTTTATGTTTCAAGAATTAATATAGAATATCACAGAACATGTTTGAACTGTTTATATTCAGATATAATGCATACTACTGGGATTCCTTAGTCAAAACGCCGGTGTTTATGTGTGTGTGTGTGTGTGTGTGTGTGTGCGTGCACACATGTATGTGCCCGTATGTGTGTGCGTGTGTGTACTTGCTCTCTCAAGGCAAAAATATGAAAACATCCATAATGAATGTTGAACAAATTAAAACAGACAGCGATGATGCATTAATGGGTGTACAAGTACAAACCTGTTCCAAAATTTTTTTATATCTGTACATTCTTAGCAGTTTAGTTTCAGAAGTGAACTCATGTAAGCTAAAATAACTACTTTCCTGGGGTTGCTTAGTTTGTTAAGAGCATAGATCAGCACAGCTCATCAGAAAGTATAACTAAGAAAGTATGTTTGCGTCAATAATTTTTTTAATCAACATCAATATTTTCAGACTGTTAGTCTGAGTCACACAGAACCAATTTCCTTGTTTTGATTTGTTCATTTATTTCTTTGACATGTTTCTATGTTGGTTGGTTGGTCGAAATATAATATCCTTTATAAAATATAGCTAAAAAATCTAATGGATATAAATTTAGGCTGGAGCAATGTGATAGTTAAATAAATGTTGACATATTTGATTGTCTCTGTTACCGTAACCATGTCTGTTGCTGTTTTCCTCCTGTATTCTCTCATACCCATGGTTTATAATGGAGTAAACTCATATGTCTTTCATTAGCTCTCTAAATGATTTTTCTGAATGGTACACGTGAAAATGTTTTATGTTGTTTTCCTGCTTTGCATTTTCTTTCCTTGTCTCACAAAGGTAACCAGAGACCTTGATACTGCTACCAAAGTACAAAATTAAAGGCCAAAAACAATATTCCAGATCTCTTTTTCACACCTGGTGGATCTACAGACTGAACCCCGAAAACTTCTTATTGCACACACTAGAGAACAACTTGTTCTTAAAGACTGGATTTTTTAAACTCCATAAAAACCTATTTTCTGCTTTTTGGCTCTGGCCTGTTTATTTGGAGACGAACTGCACAGTGGACTGCTGAAGTTGACAGACCATCTGTTTATACATCTCACCACAGTCCCTAACTTTTTACGTTAACTTTAAGCCAGAGGAAAGGGCGGCCATGTTGTTTTTGTTTATGTTGGAATGTTCCATTTTTAGTGTGGGTTAAAGAGGCTGCACAAACAAGCTGGGCTGCTTTGGGAAGTAAGCCTCCATCCCACTTCTTCCTGCAAAGTAGTGCTGCCCCACAAATATCTGTACTTCCCCAAAAGTTGCATAAGGTTGCATTTGTTGTTCTTGTGTGGGTAATATTTTTAGATTAGCAGGGCATTCCATTCAGGTCTTTGTTTCCACATTAAGGGAAGCTGTTTTCTAACGGAAGTCTGTGGGGTCATTTTAAGAACCCCCCTCTTACCTAGTGAATGGACTCATTATCCTAACTATTCCTAACCATAATTAAGAACAAATATTGCCCTGGAGAAGTAGCATAGAACACAAGGAAACTCATTCTGGATCGTAATCCATGTCTGTGCCAAAGAAAGCTGAAAAATGGGGCGGAATTGGAGTCATTTGTTTGGTGACCTTGTGGTTAGTTTCTGCCCTAACCCTACGAGCTGTGGATTATATACCCAGCTCATACCAAACGCATCAAAATTGTTACTCACTGCCTCCGAGAGCAGTTGAGGGTACCCTTGGGAGATACGAGTTCCGCAGAGACAAACCAAAACCATGTGCGTCGTTATGGCAAGAGGTCGATGACAAAGGAAGGTTTCCTTATTTAGAGGAACATGTTTTAAAAATGCTTTATTTTCATGGAAATTGATATCAGGATGGGTGCTTATGGGTGTTTCCATCTCATGTTGTCAGAATGTTTTGTATCTTTTTTAAAGCTTCTGAAACAATAATCCTTGACTTCTGCAAACAAGTGCCTCAAACTCCAATGTGAAACAAAGGTTTTCATGAAACTGTCCAAGTAACAGTCATTCGGCAGCTATTGCTCAAGATAGATTGTGTGTAATGGATGAATAAACATCAAGTGGGTGATATAGTCTGGTGTATTTCTTTTAGTTTGCAATAAAAAGCAAAACCCCATTTTTATTTTTATTTTTAATAAAATAACAAAAATAATAAAACACTTCTATCAAAAATATATCCCATCCTTAGTTACAGTGGATTTTGTCATGCATGCCATTTTAAAAATGCAAGTGGGGTTTTCAGTCTGTCAGGCTAACATTTCCATGTTATTCAGTCTGGCAATATAAAGAATTAGAAATGGAGACTCCCATTCTTGACAACTGTAGGCAACTTTTAAAGTAACAAAACTGGATTAACTTCCTTTATTCTGTTGTAGCTGTAATATTTATAATAGCCAGGAGCGGTTGCTGAGATAAAAAATTTTGCAATGCAAATAAAAATAATTTTACAACTCGCTAAATGGCCTAATTGAGGAGAGCTGGCTATAGCCAATGGTACTGAGTGTTTTATGAATTTAAACGCTGCATTGATAGTCAAGGAAAATGATTGAAAACAGGTCGAGATCAATAATCAGTTTAAGGGGAAATTTTCAGCCCCACCAATTTTCAGCTCACCAACCGCCCCTGGCTATTATAAATAACGGCCTATATTTTCAAATAATAGTATAATCTATCATTTATGATATGCAAAAGGAAAGTTTTTTTACATTTTTTTTTTTTTTACTGGTGAACTGCTGCACTCCAACCCCAACCACACCACTCTCAGTAAAGAGTAGCGTTGTTGCTGCAGCCTCCCTCTTCCTCTGGGAATTTTTGAAAAGACCGGCAACACCCAGCACATGAATAGAAACAGCTCATGCCCATCTGAACATAAAGGATCTAATTAGGCAGGCAGACTAATTGCTCCTGTGGGCCTTGGTGAGGCCGATGATGGCACTTTGGTTATAACAGTGAGGGCTGAGAATTCACTGAGAACCTGTAATGAATTTGTCAATTGATTACGCAAGAGACATTACGTAAACAGGCTGCTTACTCGGTAGTTATAGCTGTTGGCGGTGGTGGTGTGGCGGTGGCAATACAAGAGAACAAACAGCAATGATAGTGCGAGTAGTGGTGATGGTTATGGTAGTATTCATAGAATTAATAACAGAAGTATTAGTTGTGCCTTAGTACTACTAGTAGAAGTAAAAGTCACTGCAACAATAGTATTCTTCTTACAAGTAACCTTTCACTTATTATGAATGGAGGACTGGCTCTTCAGGATATCTAGCCCTCAGAGCATGAAATTAACTTCCATCAACATCAAGCGGTCATTGAATGGTTTTCCAGAGTTGCCACATTTTATGGAAATCATATAGCGCACCAAACAAATGAATGATGCATAAAACATATATACAGTATGATAAGTTTCATTAAAATTGCTTCAATTTAAAATCCATTCAATTGTCATTATGTAATGTGACTCATGATGCTTTATCAGAGTGGTACAGAATGAACACAATGGACCATATCTGTGTTTTCACCATTGTGTAGTAACAGAAGAAAAATACTCCTCATCCTATTATCATTTAGGACAGAACATGTAATTCAACAGTCTATTCCTTCACCAATGGTTGTGTTGTCATGTTATGTATAACATTTTCCACAATGGACATTGTGAATGGACAAATTTACATGCAATGAATACCGTGTCTGTTTCTCGTGGAAAAATAGAGTGTCTTCGGCCTCAACTATGTTGTACTGAATCAACAAAAAGAGCTTGTTTTCATCCAAGTGAAGTACTGTTTCTCTCCTTAATATTAAGCACACACAAATGGTTTTTTCTGACATGATTGAAAAGATCATCAAAGCTGCTGTATAACTCTGGCAGTAAACATCTAATTAAACAGCAAGAAGTAGATGTCACAACAGGGAACTAAATTGTTTGCCTTTAACCTGAAACTTCTATTGATATTCATCAGTTTGCCACAAAAATTAAAAAATAAAAACTGTTCACAATTCTCATGGAGTTTTCTTTTTTACAAATAAGAATGTAATAAATATTTGTATAACAAGCAACATATATTACAGGGCTCTAATCCTACATTATTTTATGTTTAAGGACTTAGTATTGAATGTTATTCGATGTAACTATAAACATGAACAAATAAGCAAACACACACACACACACACACACACAGACACACTGTGGCATTGGCAATGAGAAAACTGACATGGAGCAAATGTACTTTATTTAGGCTGCAAAGTTCTTGCAAACAAGCTATTTCATCGTGTTTCAACAACAAGTATGGCCTGATCATCCTGGTATCCTGCGATGCATCACGTTTTCGTTAAATAAGAACAAGACCCATACATGGTAAAATTCAACAAAATAATTAATTGTCAATTGGTTCAAAGGTATTTAATTACTGATGTGTGCTCCTGAAGAGTTGGAGCGAAACGGATTGTTCCGATTCGTGTCAATACACAATCTTGCCAATAGAGCCCACTAGCGAGTAGCACATAAACGATAGAGCGACAACTTTTGCGCGAACATGAACAAAGTTTTATGAAGGAGTTTTTCTTTTATTACGCCAATTCTAATCATTTCTGAACCACCCCGAAATATATAATATACTTACTATTTTATGTTTCAAGTATTATACATATTAATCGCCTGCCACTGGTTTTATGCCACCTTAGACTGAATTTCATGTTAGCCTATATTTAAGTTAGGTAATTCAGTTTACAAATACCGCTAATGTAAAATAAATAAATAAATAAATAAATATGAATTAAACTGAAAACAAAGTAGGCAGGGACCTATTGCCCAAGTCGTTGCGATGTTTTCAGAACATTACAGAGCAACGTGTGGTGTTTTGCATCAACTCCTGCACTAACTGCCAATGACACACTTATGACATCGCATTTTGAACAAGTCATATTGCTGCTGTTCATTGTTTCCCCAGTGACAACATAAACATTTCCCCTTTAGCAGTTTCAGGTGAACGTTGTAGTTGCACTGAAACTGTAACCTGATCCCGCCCCGCCCCCAACCTTCTACTGAGCACAGGAACCCAGCTGCTTGTTCACATGGATTCAGTCTGTGAGTTGGACGATATGTCGCGTACGGGACGCTTTTAAAGAGAGTTTTGTGTGACGATATGGGATTATTCGTAAAACTTGCAAATTGACAATTGTATCATAAATAGGCCAGAGTGATAGCTACGGTGTTTTAATCTACTTAACAGAACATGCAAGTCATGGAACCCATTACGAAGTGGTCTCCGACTCAAGTTGTCGATTGGATGAAAGGTGGGAATTGAAGACCTTAATTATTTTTTATGAAAAACGTGTAGTGTTAACTTGGGGCGTGTTAAATGTAATATATGAATGCTACCTTGCTTTTCGTTAATGTCATATTTAACTAATATTGCTGGCTGTGCCTGTTGTCTAGTGATATTGTTTGCATTTCAGTTGAATGGAAACTGCGTTGTATTTGACCACTAGCCTATATAAAACTATAGGTTGTTGCCATTACTGTCAAGTAAAAAACAGTTCATGGCTATTAATATTTTAACCACGTGGCTTAAATTAACAAGTTGTTTGTGTTTAACTTCGTCAGTTTTTGATATCTTGATATCATTCTTCAGTTAGTGTCCGCATTTGAGGCTTTGTCTCCAGCGTGTTTTACGTCCCATCAACAAGCCAGTGGAAGTAATTACGTTAATCAGTAATTGCAAACAATAATAGCGCCCTTTTTAACACGGGAACCATCAGAAATATGCTGTGAACAGAGGCTGAGCTGTTAATGGTAGATACTTTTAACAGACATATTTGTGGTACGCAGTGGACGAAAAAAACCTTGTGGATTGGAAAA
Source organism: Anguilla anguilla (assembly GCF_013347855.1). Lineage (NCBI taxonomy): Eukaryota > Metazoa > Chordata > Actinopteri > Anguilliformes > Anguillidae > Anguilla > Anguilla anguilla. The sequence goes on along the minus strand of NC_049206.1, from coordinate 47,270,888 downwards.
TGTGTTCAAATTGGGAAGAGGAGTTTGTTTACTTTGAATGCACGTGCGACCAAGACTGTAGAGTTGACTTCAAATATGTTCTGTTGCTGTTCGATAGTTGCTGTTTTCCAAGATCATTTTGTGGTCTGGCTTCCCAATGACCACAAATTTAAAAACGACTGGCATATCGGCGATACCACCAGTATATTTAAAACTGCATAGACAATATAACACAAACACACACACGTGTGTGTGTGTGTATAGTCACAAAGCTTGTCTCATGCAGGATAATAGACCGGGAATTCTTAAATCTAAGATCAAATGGTTACAGAAATGTTCTCCTGTCACATTATTATTTAAAAGGATTGCTCTTCATGGTACTTCAAGATACAAATCTCTCTGCTTTGGCTTGAATGAAAGTGCTTCTTAAAGGTCCTGGCAATGGATTTCAGAGGCCCTGTTAGCCTAGTTCCTTGACATACATCACAAAAGAAATTCCACAGATGCTCTTTACATCATTGTGCGAAGGAGATCCGCTCAGTTGTGCATAGTTCTGTTTATTCATGGAATGTCAAGCCTGAAATTACGATTTTATAATTATTGCAAGAGGTCGTTCATGGCAAAAGTTAATCTGATGCATGACGTCCTTAATGTATTCAAAAATGTTAAATAAAACCAGTGTGTTTGTGGCATGAAAAGATTTGGATGAAAAAGAGTTTCTCACTTGTTTCAGCTCTTAATTGGCTCTCATTAGCTTTGTCGTGTTTTCATCCTGCTGTGTTTGTGTTTGCATGCCAGAAAGAATATATTAGAATATTAGTGTCGACTTGTGTTAGTAGTATTATTATATATAACTGAAGATATTATTTTGTCTGTTTTTCGTGTTCCTTTCACGTTTCACAGGTCATAGGTCATATTCTACTGAGTCTCTCAAAATGGTGCAGTGTTGAGTCGGTTAATGTCTTTATTATTGTAGATGAGTTTTATTTTCTTGAAAGTTTTAAGATTCTTAAAGTACTATTACATCCTGTAAAGCCTCTGATCAGATCCCCTCACAAACGTCCAATCTACTGCTTGCAGCATGCTCTATGCTCCACTGGATATTTAGACTAGTGTTGATCATGGATGCTGGCATATTTTGTGAATGGATTCCTTTGTCCAGTGAGCATGTCCTTGCCTGAATGAAGTGTGTGAATGATCAGTCTGTGCGGAATTGTTGAATATTCAAGCAGATGCACCCTGTGTCTGCATTGAAAACTACCCTCTCACTGTACTGAAGATCCGAGATTAGATCCTGCGTATTGGTCTTCCCTCCCCTGGGAGCATGCCCATTAAGGTTCTCTTGGGCCAATCGACTGTCACCGACTGACATATGAATATTGAAGAAGAGTCAGACCAAGAGTTGTATAGTGCACAAACTGATATAAATGCGCAAACCAATATACACATGTATATTTTTGTTTATATACTTCTGTTTTCATAAGTCCTTGGTATCATTTACTTTTTTTTTTTTTTACTTTTTAGTAATGTAGCTATAGTAGCTTCATTATATTTGACTTTATCTTGTTATATTTGGAACAGAAAAAAAGCTTCATTTGGCTCAATTTTAGTAAAGAAGCATATTGTTTGTGAACCACGCACAGGCAAATACACACACAGACTTGATGCTATTAGGCTGGCTTCATGTGCCTGCTTGGTTTATGTTGAACGGTTGTGTCCAGTCTTACGTGCATGGAATGCCATTCAAGCCACTTTCCACTGCGATCACTTACGTGAGTGTGACATATTCATTGCTTTGCTTTGTTGAACTGAGAATGATAATAGTCTGGTAGCTTGGGCTGGTGACGGTTTGTCCCATTATGGAGAGTGGCGCGTCCATGCTCCCATGAATGTGCAATTGGCTCCAACACAATGGAGTCCTGTCCGTACAGAAGCAACATAGAGCTCTTTAATTGGGAATTGTCTTGGTCGTCCTGGGGCACTGTTCTGAAAGGAGAGACCCCCAACCCCCCCACCCCTAAGTTTTGTGTCACATGATACTAGTGCCATATGCCTCTTGTTTAGCTGCCGTAAGCGTAATGTGTCAATTAGCGCATCATTGCCCTTGCTTTCTTCTCATCAACAGAAGTAGCCCAAGGGCAACTTTCTAGCATTTACAGTTTACATGAATGGCCTCATTATTTAATTGCTTGTTTTTTCCTAATGCTGGTCAAGGGTGTGAAAGGCCTTTTCTAAATATAGGCTTGTTTTGAGTTCATGACTCATCGTCCTTCTGGTGAGCTGAACAGATGTTATTTAAAGAATCTGTCAAAACTCGGCTAAATATTTTTTTGTTGGCTAAGAAACTACCTCTCTTCATCTCTCTCTTCTTAACATTTTTCTAGGCTGAGAAATGCTTCCTGTTTCAAAAAGGCATTTGAGGTATTCTAAATATGCAGACATGCACAGCTACACTACATTGTTTTGCTGTGCTGTGCTTCAGAATAGTGTGTAATGTGTACTTGCATCTCTGTGAAAGCTTGAGATTTTAAGAAGATAACTGGTTTATCTGTTATGTCATTCAGAATTGTCAAAAATAATTAGGCCTAAGATGGTTTGAATACTCATTTAACATGATTGACACAACTGACACATTGAATTTGAAAAGTATAGTAGATATTTATTCACTAATTTCAGAAGTTATTTTAAAAACTATATTTAGAAATGAAATGTTTATTTTAGGCAGTTAATAAGAAAGCATAAGCTTTTAAAAGTACAAAGGGTCCAATGTCCTTCATTGTTTCAGTCAGTCTGAATGAAAATTCACCCTAAAATCTTGATGTTAAACAGAATATTGTGAAAATGGACATTGCTCAACACAGCAAGTAGTACCTTTTTACAGTTCTGTGTGTCCAACCTAATACTTTCCCTGGGTTTTATATAGTTATAAATGGCAGAACCATTGGATCTATAGAGGCTTTGTCTAGAGAGATGTCACGTTGGCATGGAGTTTGGCTCTGATGGGCGTGATGACCGTGGTTGAGTGATTCGCCAGACCAAGTTTGTCTGCGTGACCAATCGCGCGGCTGTAAATCAAAGATTCCCAGGCCTGGGTTGCTTTTTTTAAAAATGCGATGAGGACAGCAAATGGAGTGTGAAAACGTACCATGAGAAAGACTGATATTCCCTGCCTTCCTGTGAGTGACGTGTGTCTCTCTGCACTGCACTGGAGTTCACGCCTATGTGGTTGTCAAGTTTGTCCTGCTTTATGACACGTCTTCCTCATTTTTAAAATGTCTGTTGGCCTTTGCTGTAACTTGCACACCTGTGTGTCGTCACATGGCCTCCCAAGAACAGGTGCTTGCCCAGACATTGCTTTTTTTGAGACAAAGGTTTCATATTTTCTGGAAGAAGATATCGTATTGTTTTTCCATGCTTGATTGATCCATTGTGGGTAAACAGTGCTACAGCTTTGAGGTGAATCAACCCAAAGTAGTCAAACCCAGAGAGGCAAATTGACCGTAAAGGAACAAGCAAAAAGTATCCTCAAGTAACCCAAAAGAGAAGAGTCGGTCGAAAGAGGTGAATCCACCAAAAATATGAATTCCAAAGCTAACGTTTTCACAGTCACGTCAGAAGTGAGGGGAAAAAACAGTACCTTGAATGGGAACATAAGCCTATTCAAGAATCATGGCTGAGTGATTTGACTATGTTATTTCCAGCTAAGAAGCAGGATACACAACAGTGTTACATTTTCACTGTTAACTTCAGAAAGTATTTCAGTATTTAGTTTTGCAAGCTAGCTAGTTTACGCTCTGTGGTATTATTCACCTCTCGCTAGGAAACTGTTCATTTGTATATTTAGGTTCTTTCTTTCCTACTGTTTTCCCTGACCAGCTCCTCTGATTGAGTTCCAATCAGACAAAGCTCTGTAGTGTGTTTCCTTGAACAAGTTGAGGGATGCATGGCGAGTATTGTCAGACATTGCGTCCTGGACTCAAACAGGGTACAGTACCCAGGCCGTTTCTACGTTCATCAGGAGAAACCTCTGCGTCACTGCGACCCGATCATTTCCGGGGGCAAGCCGAACAACTGTAATATGCATCGAGCCAATCTGTTAGCTCTCGGACGCTATCAGTTCACGCATGTAAAAAAAAAAAAAAAAAACTGTGACGCAGAATGGCGGCTTTCACTGCGGTTACCATGGATATAAATGGCCCGCCTGACTCCCACAGCCACCGCTGTCCCTGGTGAGAGAAATCTGAGAGGGGTATCGCACTGTTCCATCTGTAGGTACGACCTGTCCCATCTCGCACCGGGGCTGTGTTCCTCTATTCATCAGTTCTTGACACAAAGAGAAGCAGAGGACCAATGGCTATGGAGATCGCTGCTGCTGAAGAGGAAATGGCGTGATTTTCCTTCATAGAAGGGTCACTGCAGAGAATGCACGCCTTGCTGTTTGCTGTGTAGCTTAGATGCAGTCATCCTACGTTCACCTTACCATCATGCATGTAGTCAAGCCCTTCTGCCATTGGGCAAAGATGTATTTTTCATGAGTGCATTGTAAGCTTATCTGTAGTTCTGTTTTCTCTCTCGTCTTCAGCTGTAAGCTGAATGCCAGCTGTGATTTGCATGAATCCGTTTTTTTCACAAGGTGACACCAGTGCCAGGAAGGTCAGAGTGGGGGTCATTGTATGTTTGCACCATGCGAGAAAAGGACTTTGCCTTTACTCAAATTTTCACGTGCATTGCAAATCACAAATGGCTTCACATATAGTTGATAGTCCATTCCTCAAAGTAGGCTTGGCCTGGGCACCAACGGTAGCAGCAACCACAGCTGGTGGCAAAACGGGTTGTTTAGAAGCTTTGATGTGATAATGAACTTGAACAACTGCTCGTGATCAGGATTTTCAGATGATGACTGCTAACTACGTCACAATAGAGAACTATGAAGATGGCATGATAGAACTAGATCCAGATAAGCTGCCATTTTTTTGGAGCATGGAACAATCTTAACTGTAAGCATCAGTAGATACCCAAACTTGAGAACACCAAGGTTCATTTGCTAAGCATTAGAAACAAATAGGTCAGTCAGTCTTTGTTGTTTTTCTGCTATGGCAACATAGTCATTGCAGTGAGGTATGAAGGTTGTGGTGCTAGCTATTAGGCAATTGCCAACTAATCCTAAAAGCGGTATCTCCAAATGGTTTGTGTCAAGAAACATAATCTCAAGTAAGTCTATCCCCTGGCTCACAGACATCATATTTATATTGTTTAATGTATACTCAGTCTCCTGGTTCTTTCTTTTCTGTTCCCTCACACACACAGGCAATGTATTCACCTCTGTAATATGTGCCTTATCAAAAAATGCACGCTTGCGCCAGCAGGTTTGTATGCCAACCATTCTTAAGTCAAAATTGTAACGGGGTATGTGTGTGAGAACAAACCACTGGAGACACTCGTCTGTGTTTTTATTAAACCGTAATCCCTCCCTTTCAGAGCGTTGACAATAGGCTGGGCAGAAGTTCAGCACCATGGCAATAACTCCAGGTGCAAAGGTCAGAAATGCACTGTTGTGCCAGTGAAAAGGTCACAACACTGTCTCCCCAGGCTTCACCGTGTCTCCCTAATGTCCAAAAGCGTGAAGAAGGACCAGATTGGACACAGTCAGCATGCCAGTTGACACAAATTTCACGCATAAGAAAACTGGTGTTCTCTTCTTTGAGGGATGCTTGAGCGCATAGTGTATCAAATATATTTCAGTAGTTCTATGGTTGTTCAGAAACAGACAAGAATACACTCACACACTCTCTCACACACACTCGTGTCAATGTTCAGAACTCAGTTGCATGCCTGACTCGACAGACCCAACTCACTTAAATTGCTGAACTTACTTAAATTACCCTGCCTACTTTACTTACGTACTTAAATGAGCTCTAGTTGCTATTTAAAATTCTGAAATGAAAGGGCTGTGGTAATGGAACTTCTGGTTCAACAATGAAATTGCCAGAACCTGAAATGTGGAAAAGGGCCAGGCTGCTACTGATACAGCATCTTTGTGTTTACTCTCCAGTTCAAAGAAACCTTATGGTTTTCACACTTTATCCCATGTGGCAGTTCCTCTGGGGTCTCTTTACCCTGTGCCTGTAAAGTGAGTAGAAGCTGAAGTTTACACAGTGTCACCAGTTGTAGGCAAGCCACATTGATGTTCTGAGGGTTCCGGTATGTTCAGTCAGAAGCCAAGTATGAGTAGAATTTGTGTTTGGCTGCTTAAGCTTTTCTTTCAAACCTCTACACTGCAGGAGGTGTGCGGACAATTATGTAAGTGGATGTCCTTATATGCACTTGTTGCTTTTAATGGAATTCACGCTTAGGCTAAAAGTAACAGGCAAAAGCTGCCTCAAACATTTAGGACATTACTGCCTGCTTGTGCATGCTTACATTACAGGTTAGCCTTTCTGAAGCAAAGTGCTATGTGTTCACACAGAATAGACTAAAAAGGGCTAGGAAAGACTTTCAATAAATTACTTGTTTTCATGTTCATAATGAATATGAAAATATTTTGTGAAAACGCGAGCTTTTTTTGTAGGTTTGTACATCACAACCCATGTAGAAAGCTATTTGCGTTTAGAAATAAATTAACTGAATTGTGGAGTTAATGTATGCATCACCATGAGCCAGGATTCAAACGTGTCTGGACATGTTCACATATTTTTCAAGGCTTACAGCAGGTGCAGTTACGGGGCATTGAAAGAAGAGGCAGATCAGTGATAGATTTTAAATCACACCACACATTCTTTTTGAGATCTTTCCGCCTGCTTGCTGTTGTTTTTTGGTGTTAGGTTTGTCTTGGACGTCCTTTCTCACCATTGTGGTCTTTGTTAGCTATTACACTTGAGTGGATGAAGAAAACGTAATTTTTCCCCTCTCTCTCTCTGTGTTCGAGTTCTGTAGTTTCTGAAATGTGCAAATGTGAGAAATGGATAAAAGTAACACTTGCTAACAATGTATTTACTCCTACTTAAGGAGAAATCGCATGGCAATAAATTTCATAGGTACAGGTAGATCTGGATAGACTGCTACTGCAGCCTTACTGGTAGCCTTTAGGGTTGCTGTTTCAGGTGAAGGAGAGAGAAAAGAACTTGGCCACCCATGGGTGATTTCTAATTCTATTAACCTGGCCTATCTCCTACCAGAAAGAACATCACTGCGGTGGAATTTCACTCCTGTTTTTTTTTAGAACCGGAAATGGTTTAGGGTGCGGTGTTACGTCAGCATGGAAAATCAGCTCCTTCTAGTAAATTATGCAGTTCATTGGCTTTTGAGACGGGAAGGACACTCCCAAAATGTTGTTAGTTTGTGGAGATGTGTCAGTCTGACTCATTGTCTCCCATGTGTTGTCTGTGCAATTTGTGAACAAACCTGTTAGCAACCTGTGCGCACGGGGTGTGGTGAAAGGGGACAGGGGGTTTACCGTGTGACTCCCTAACAGCGGGACTGTTGTGTAACACTGGGACTTGGGGGGGCGGGGGGCGGGGGGGAGAGAGACTGAAATGCAGCAGCATGGTGTAATGCTCGCCTGATTTACCTCACAAATAGTCATCTCTGACCTGTTTGAAATCAAAAACTCAACTATAGAAATTGAAAAAGAATAAGCACATAATATTCCTTAAAGTTCAGTTACTGGGGGAAAAAAAATTGAAACTAAGTGCTGAACATTTCTTAATGTTCTAATTCCACTGCTGTGATGTCTGTGTGTCATTAGTTAGTTAATATTAGCCTAATATTAATGTAAATATTGCTTGAAATTCAAAACTATCTGTAGGACTGCTTGTAACTGCTTGTAACCCCTGTTAATGGCCATTACTCCTTTAATAATCTATGGGGACAAATGGAGCGTTTTGCTTAATTCCTGTGTGTATGCGAGGGAACACAAAGGAATCCCACCCTGGGTAGTGGCAGTGTCTGTTTGGGCTATTGAATGACTGCTCCCAGGCCTACAGGTAGATGCTGCTGCTTTGCGAGCGGTCCATCGAGCGGGGGCCACGCAGAGCACCCCTGCGACACCGTCAGTCGGTGCTCGTCACTCAAACTGGAGGTTGCCTTGGAGCACGTCATCGCCGTGACACCCACAGGCCTCGGGGAGGGTATGACACAATGTGTCATAGCGCCCCTGGCATTCTGACACAATGGGAGACGTGATGCGGACTGACATTTTCCCGTCAACATTCCCGTCACCAGTTTCCTGTGCGTGGGAGGAAAAACGGGTTGTTTATTTCCACACTTGTTTTTCATTCAGGGATTTGCCTCGGTGGGCATGGTTTCGATGGACCCCACTATAGATAGTAGACTGGGGTGTGTTCAGCTTTCTGTCTGAACCAAACTCAGCAATTTCTACTAGTGCTGGAACACAAAGTGGTCACATTATTTTCTATTTTTATCAAAGCACACAGTTTTACACAGTGGAAATGGGGGTGGCAGCGGGGGGGGACTTGTTTCATTACTTGTTTTGATTTTTCTGGAATTGAAGAGGACTTCATGGACAGGAAATGAAGTTTTGCTGAATCTCTTTGACCCTTTGTACTGCCTTTTGACCTGGATTGAAGCCTGCAGTAAATCACTTTGCTGAAGGATCTCTGTTCTCTGCCCATTCTATCTCAAACCTGCATCAATCAGCGAGGTTGCCATGGCTTCAGGAACACCACGCGTTTAGCCTGTCCTGTCCCCCTCACTCATGGCGATAGAACTGCAGCCAGAGGCTTTGTGTTCTCCCAGTTCCAACACAAAAGAGAGAAGGACACTATTAATGTTGGGTTTGGCGTGCAAAACACACACACAACACATAAACAATTGCACTTCGGACAGGGAAGGGTAGTTGGGGAGCTGATTATTTGGAAATTTGTTAGAGAGATGTCAGGTTCATTGTTCATCATGCTGAAGAATTCCTTTTTGCTTTCTCTTACAGAGAAAGACTACATTTCCCCCCCTTGCTGACCCAGATTAAATGCTTTTGGCAGAAAACAAATAGCAGCAGACACAGAGAGAAATATGGAGCACATAGGCTGGGAGGTCTCAAGGTTCAATCTCTTTTTCCCACTGGTGAGGGCCAGAGTTTTTACTGACGCCATTGACGGAATCTGGGTGCCATTCACCTGCCATCTTTCATTCTCAGCTTCAGCTGCAGCGCGTGCGAATGTTGACTTCCGCACTTCCGCAAGCCGTCTGTAGCACAAGGCTTTGAGGACTTCTCGACGGGCTCCTCCGACATCACAGCACTCGTCTGCCACATTCTGCTTATTTAATGTGAAGAAAAAACATGCAGTGACTGGTGACATTTAGCCTCTTCAGAATATCCCATCCTTCGGAGAAGCAAGCCAATCCACAGTTCTTTCTCTGAGTGACTGCGGCCAGTTGGAACCTAGCATTTACCAGAGCAAAAATACTTGTCCGTTGGATTTGTTTGTTTCTGTGTACAGTGAATGTTTGTTGGCTGTGCTTGGTTGCTGTTGAGAATCAAAGTGTAAACTGGGTTTCTGTGAAGTTCTGAGAAGTATTGTTCCCAGTCTCAAATACCAACACTTTTCTTTGCTTTTTAATTCCTGAACTCATCTTTAAATTGGGTGAATTTTTGTGTAGTTTTGCTCACCGCCAGGGGCCTATAGCAACAGTCAAATTCGATGACCGGGAACTGCTTCTCTTCTGAAACCTGTGTGTGGCAGACATGCAAATTAGGTGAGGTTAAAATGAACCTGTCTGGGTGGTTTCTATTCTGCCTCCAACTCTGCTTTGTGGTCTGTGAAGACATTAGGGTTGTAACAGCATCTCCTTTCCTCCGGCCTCTCTTTCTCTCTCCATTTCCTTTAACTATCTATTTGATTATCTTGCACAATCTAAAGCCCATCCTTGCTTTACTCAGCTGGTATTAGTCAAGGGGCAGACCGGTCAACTGGATAAGGGAGGTCACGGCAAGCAAGCCCTATGTCATTGACCCTGCTTAGAAATGTGGACCAACATTTATTTCAAAGCTCTCATTTTCCGTGCTAGCTGTGTGCATGGGTGGCATTTATTCGAGGGCAGTGGTTATTTGAAGTAATACGGGATGTGCTTTTATCACAGCAGTGTATTTTCATCCGTGCTGAATGGATGAGTTATGGCTAAAATGGGCTCTTCAGCTGTTGGGGAACAGTCCTTTTCACGCATGAAATAATGCGACTTCCTTTGTTTTCACCGTCTGAATTTGTGCATTGAAAAAAAGAGACAAAAGTGCGCATTCAGTGAATTCGGTTTTTTTCCCGCTGTCAATGGCAGACACAGAGCCATTGTGGAATCTTGGAATTCCCTCAATAGAACTCCGAGAACAATGAGCATTCCAGTGTTCCCCACAGGTTGGTGGGTTTTAAAAGCCATGGAGAGTTACAGTTCCCTGCTATTGTGCTCCGCGGTGTTCCCACTGTCCTTTCTGTGGAGAGGGAGGGCCAGTGTCGAGCTCAGAGTAAGAGCACCCATGGGGAAAGAGGAGGGGGCCTTTCTGTAAAAGAAAGACAAAAAGTATTCTCTCAACTGTAATTAAACCCTGAGAAGGTGGACTTCTCTTGGTTCTACACTAGGCCTATTCGCAACTCCGGGTCTTCGAGGGGGATCGGGAGGGGGGTGGGTGTGCACAGACTGTGCCGGTTTTTAGAGGTCAGTTCTAGCATCACTTTCATGTGGGAAGTGCGGTGTCGGGTCTCACCCGGCTGGAACAGATGTGCAGGTCACCGGAAAGCTGTTGCGCATTACCACAAATGGTGTACAATTCACCATTGATTAGATCAAGGATCACTTAGGGGAGTCAAGGCAAGGCATGGTCCATCTAATTCTGCAATTACTTCACGTTTTTTTCACTTGGGAATGGTGCAGGGAAGCTGGAGGTCACGTTGAATGGTTTAATAAGCGTGTTTTACATATCTGTTTAGTGAAGGATCTTTGAACATTGCTTCCCCGGCTCGTGTTTTGACTCGCACAATTCCGCTGTGAAACCATGATATGTCTATTGCTGAATTCAAAATACTGTCCTGGTATGCTGTAGTCTTGTTTCTTTTCTTCTTTTTTTAAACGCAAAGTCAGATTGTGCATTGTGGATTCTTTGTCGTTCCGTAATCTTTTCCCAGACTACAATTCACATGAAAAATGAGATGGCAATAGGCTGTTTTTCTGCTTCGATTCTGTGAAGGAGTCGTCTGAAGTGAGACAGGAGTCGTGATTTATGCTGCTGGGTATTTACATGCTTGGCAGCCTAATTCGTAAGTGCTTCCTGTTCAGTAGCCTGTTGTCTTGTCTGGATGGATTGTCATTGAGTCTGAAGCAGAGCTGGTGGGGACTTATGCTGCTGTCCATCTGAAACGTTCCCATCAGTTCCGGACGGGGCTTTTGTTGTGTACTGAACCTGTTGGACAAGGCGGCCAGTTGTGACCCTTTGAAAGGTACCTCCAGAGAGTGGGTGGTCAAATGAGTACAGGGGCTCTGAGGTTGGACTCCAATGTTGAGGATAATGTCCTTCCCATAAGCCTGAGAAAAATCAGTCTTTAAAACAAGGACACTTTGAAATGGAATTTTGCTCCTTAAGTTACAGCATATATGCCAAGCATGACCCTAAAACCACATGTAAAATGTGAAAACCATGCTTGCAAGAAGGATCTTTCTTGCTGAATCTGTTGGGGTCATTGTGTTGTGGCAGTAGTGCCTTGAACAGACTCAGACATTGTTCAGCTATTACGGTTTCGGATCCAGTAAAAGTTGGAAAGTGTTCATCCTGGAATAAAAAGGAATTACTGTAATCCGAAAATACTAAATAATCTCAGTGAGAAGAATCAGGAAAACTCACTGTTTCAGTGTAATGGTTTGGTGTTTCTTTTGTATTTTATAGCAATTTTGAGATTTCTTTATAATGTTGAATTTTTAAGAATATTTATTTTCTGATTTCTGGCTTCATTTTGTCTGGCTTTCACCTGTCTGATGGGCGTCCTCATATTGAAGCCGCTGTCCTTCGTTGGCAGGATGGCCGTGTAGACCTTCAGTGTTCGCTCCTCCCAGGACTGTACACTGGCGGATTTTGTCTCGTCTTTTGTTGTGTCTCGTTCTGCTGTTATCTTCTAAAGGAAAGATGATCTCCTTGCGGTGCTCGAGTCGCTGGTGGCTGGCTGTAAATGTTTAATAAGGTTTCAGCGATGCTGTGTGGGAGTGCCGTTGTGCGGAGGGACAGGTTGAGCCGGGCCCCCGGGGCCTCTGTGTGTAATTGATTGTGACCGGAAGCCCCGTGTTCCCCCCCTCACGGGGCTCCCATTAGCCTAGCTCCATAGGACGTGGGCCAAAGGAGGGTGGGGAGGGAGTCATTTGAAGTCCGGATCATTAATCCATTCCCAATTAGAGTCCAAGACCCCAGATCGGGCTCAGCATGACCCGCTGGTGGGGCTTTTGGTTCTGGGCGGAAGGGGAAGGGGAAGGGGAAGGGGAGGAGAGGAGAGGAGGGGAGGGGAGAGGAGAGGGGAGGAGGGGAGGCTGTGACGGACATCTGCGACAGACGACACGCAAGCTTTGTTTTCTGGGCGCAGATGGAAGGAGTTGTTGTGTCCTGTCAGTGGCGGGAAGCAGTTTGTTTCTGATGCTGCCAGGTTCGGACGGACTTTGGCACCCATTAGGCCCTGTCGGAGATGCTAATGTCGGTCTCGTGTCGCCGAGCGACACGGCAATTAAGGGAAATTGTCAAGAAAGAGCGGCGGCAACAGGCCTGTAATCTGAAATGCCCTCCAATCATACTGCCCCAGCAGCCCAGATTTGTACATGCTAAACAACCAGAGGATCTGAGTTCCAAAAACAGAAAAATGTGATTTTTTTTTTTAAAAAGAAGCTCTTCGGCTGATGTGTGTTTTTGAGTGCCTCTGTAGCAGGCCCATTAGCGCAGCTCTGTTTGCGTAGGGCTGAATTTGGTGTGCTGAAGTGTCTCTGTCATGCTTTGGTTTGCTCTTGAAGTGATTTTGCAGACTCACTCAAAGTCTGAGTGAAGACAAACTGTGGAAAGCGGTCCCGGGAATTCTTGGGAGAAAAATATACATGAGCCTTTTCCGTCACTAACCAGAGCAAACGGCAAAGTTAATTTATTATCAAAACATTAGACATACAACTTGTGTTTTCCTTGCAAACGTTATAGAAACTGTTTTGAGTTAATGTCCTTCAGCTGAAAACAAGAAAGATAATGCCTTTTTTTGTTTGTGTGTGTGTGCGTGTGTGTACATGCACGTGTGCATAAATGCATGAATAAATCTGTATGAGGACTAGAGAGGCATTATGGTTGTTTGTGGTTGTGATAATACTTTGATAGGTATTGTGCACGTGCTCTTGTGAATCTTTGTGTAGGCTAGCCTGCTTGTGTCTAGCAACATGTACTTGCACATGAGTGTGTGTGGTTTTGTGCTGTTGGGTGAAAATTATGGTTTTTCACACAATATCAGGTGATTTCCACTTCTTTTGTCCCCGAGTGCCAACAGGTTAACCCTCTCAAGTATCTGAAACCTAATGCGGTACAGTTCAATCGTGTTTGTCACTTAAGCACTTTTACAGCTTGTATGGTGAGTAACAGGACACCTCAGACAGGCCCCAGTTCTCACACAAGTACGATGATAACTCCAATTGGCAATTAGAGTTGCGCTAATACTTCCTGATGGTCACTATTGGTAGGTTCTGAGGGAGCGTTTATGGAGAGAATTATTTGAGCATTTCCAAGGTTGTTACAGACTGTAAACCGTACTTAGTAGGAGAACAATTAAGTGTCTCCGGATGTTCCCTTGGTACATGTCTCTTGTTCCATGCTTTGCCTTCCAAAAGAATGTAAACCCCCCACATCAAGTATTGTACCTCCCGGAGTCCAGAGTGGTTTCCTCCACTATAGAGCTGGTGATGATAGGAAGCAACCACATCTGTCTGTTTTGGGGGAGGGTAGACTGAAGTGTTCCTCATTGTTTCCTTGCACAGCTGTGGACTATTCACCACCATGAATACAAGCAGGTTCCATGCGGTTTATGCTTTTGTCCATATTCTCCGGCTTTCTGTATAGTTCTAGATGACTGTAAAGCGGTTGGCCGCCTTTCATTTTGTAAGGTCCCTTTTTGATGAATTCACAGCACACATTAATCAGAATAGCAGAGGCACCATATTACTCAGCATGTGGATTATCAACGGGACTAAACCAGATGTCCTGACAGAGACTCCTTTAAAGCTTGTCCAATTACACGAGAGCTCTGTGCTAATTGGGCTGTAAAGTTGAGACGGGGCTCTACAAAGGACTTCGTTTTTTCAGTCGCGCCTCCTCAGCGATGGCTTGCTCTTGGCTCTTGTTTTTCCTGAAGACTTTATTTATTTATTTTTTTTGAAGATCGAGTCTGACGAAGTCGGCGGTTGCCCTCGTCGGGTTCTGTAAATACGGGCGGCGCTGTCGGCGTCTGCCGCTGGATCGGCTGCCTCTTTCTCCAGGGCACGCCCGGCGGCAGCCATCTGTCAGTTAGCTTTCCAAACAAACAGAGGTGGGTGGGGGTTCAACCGCCGTGATGTTTATGACCCCCCCTCCCCCCTCCCCCGTCCCCCTCCACTCCTCAGCTGTTGCATTTGTTAAGTCCTCACTGTTTACACAAACAAGTGTGCCGGAGGGTGCTCCTCCATGAGAGAGAAGTTTCTTCCCAAGAGGTTTTTGAGGAGACGATGCAGGATGGACCTCTTGGCCTCGTGGTGCAGGAGCGTTGGGTTGATATTGGAGAAACCGGTCATGTGGCCGCTCTGGTCAGGGGGTTCACCGCGCGTGGCTGCGGCACTGGCCTGCAAGGCCTAAACAGTGGTGTGCGTCAGTCTGGCGATGCGAGTTTTTCCTGTGTTGACACACTGGCTGTTTGATCCGGTGGTCTGACACGGTCATGATGTAGGCCAGGTCACGCCGTGTCCATGAAAGGGGCTCTTTGTCTGACCGTCTCTCTCTCTCTGTCTTTTCCTCTCTTTCTCTCTCCCTGTCTCTCTCTCTCCCCCCCCCAGGGCTGGATGACAATCTTCAGCAGTACGTCCACAGCTTTGAGCAGGAGAAGATAAACGGCGAGCAGCTGCTGAAGATCTCGCACCCTGACCTGGAGGAGCTGGGCGTCACCAGGATAGGCCACCAGGAGCTGGTGCTGGAAGCCGTGGACCTGCTGTGCGCTCTGGTCAGTGTGATTCAAAGGCATCCCGGAGCTTCATATCCAAACAAAACACTGCGTCTGTCTTTCCTCCTTAACCCAATACCCAGTTAGAACACTACCCTCGTATTCAGTCAGTACTTTGGGTCTTTCCCTTCGTTACAATGAATAGACAATTACGTAGAAACGAATCTTATCCCTGTGGAAAATTTGTGATCTCAAATTTATACGTATTTACATTTTTGAAAATAATAGCTTTAGGTACAGAGAGAACCTCGAAACTAGTGAGAGGATATATGTGCTTCCCATTAGTTTCAGATTCTGTCAGGATCTATTAAGATTACGTCTTTCCATTAATGGTACTTCCATTTGTTTATACGGATAACTGTTGTTTGGCTGTTGTAAACACACACACATTCTCCAAATCACAAGTTGAGTGGGCTGATGCCTAATTCTGACGATAATCACTACAAATTTATATTTGACTTGGAGAACTGAAAAGGCCTAAATCCACACGAACATACTATACATATTGGGCACTGTCCACTCAGAATGTGAGCCTTTGCTTCATATTCAGTCAAATGTCCTTGCCTTACATTTGTCCATACGTTCTGCTTCGAGGCATTTACAATGGTGTCAGGAAGTGAAATGATTGGTGGGATACAAGCCTGTTTGATAACATTCACTTGCACATTGACCTTTAAATATAGGCTCTGACATTTCTAGCGCTGGAGGGAAATAATGTTGCTGCCCACAAGCATTGTGTTTCGTGGGGCCCTGTAATCTTGGTGTCCAGGTTTTTTAAGATATAATTCAGACCCTCAGATACAGTCTGAACATAAATCCAGCAGTTAATTATGATTGTAAAAAATTGCATCATTGTATCATGGAGTGGTGTACTTGGCCATTTGGCTTCTTGACACACAGTGATCACAATAATGTGGTAATGTGGTCATTTTTACCAGTAAAATAAAATATGTTTTGACAACTGGTGATAATTAACTCAATAATTATGAAACATTAGCCATACAAACCAGCAATTAGTACTGTCATAAAAAGTAAATGCCAGTTCACAGCTAGACAATGTTTACACAGCTTTACCTATAACATTGCTGTCCCAGAAGGAAAATAGCTCAAGAAGAGCAGGGTAGCCATTATGCAGTTCTCTGACCTAATCCATTCAGTTTGCTGGATAATTTGTTGGATTGCAGTCATTTTACCACACTCGTGTCATAGTCTTACATTTGTTTAAGTACTGCTTAATCAGCGTTAATTACCTTGTTACATGTGCATTGAGGGAAGCTTTTCTCGCATTTAGCAGATTTCACCTTATTATAGGCTACCAAACCCAGTCACCAGAAACACGGAGCCCTAAGGAAGGGCCATTTGAGGACGTTTGTTAGGTTACGCTCTGTTTGTCAAAACGCCTGACAAAGAAAGTGATTTAGGAAGCACGTACTCAGACTCCCAGTCATGCATTGTGGAGGCACAGGAGTATAGGGTCCCTGGTTTCCTTCCCTACACTCATTGGGTGGGTGGGTAGTGGGGGTGTATTGTTTCTACTCTCGCTTGCACGGAATCCTAACCAACCTCTTAATCAGAATAAAGATCAGTCACGCGTCACTCACTGGACTGGGGCACAGGAAACTCCCAATACTGAAAGGCAGGATGGTGTCTGAGATAAAAATCATACACTCAGCCGAGTTGGGGGAGACTTACTTAGAGGCAAGGACTAAATGTGGAGACCTTATTTTCAATGTTTTTTTGGTATTAGTAATCCACCTGGTTTTTTCCAGTCTTTATCATATGAAGGCAATTCCAGTGCAGCTGCTTTTTTTGATCATTATTTATTCATTGAGACTGGATTAATAATAAGGAAAGAGCCTGTGTGTAAATCTCTGAAAAAAATGGAAATCTCTAAGCAAACACAAGGCCTTGTCTCAAAGTTTTTTTTTCCCCCCGGATGAGCAAAAGTTAAATAAAATAAAAATAAAGAAAGCTTTATTGCAGCTGCAGTCTGCATAAAGGCTGAGGTTGTGAGACTGTAACGTGTAACATTACTAGGGGATGAACACTACAGAGCCCAGCACATGTCTAAGGCCTCATATTTATGGTGTGAGCCTCTCAGCAGGAGAATGAATTCAGTGGGGAGGGATGTAGGGGTCCCTCTTTTTTTTCTCTCCCTCCCTCTCTCTCTCACACACACTCGCACACACACAGAGGAAAAATCTGATCAGCTGTCGCCTTCTCTATGTTCACACCCGCATCCCTCTTTTGACCCAGCAGCACTCTGGGGAGCAAAGGGGGAGTGGGGGGGGGGGCAGGGCCGGGAGAGGGGGGGTCTCTCTCTCGGTGCGAGAGGCCCTTTCGGTCAATTACAAGTGCGGCTCGGACAGAATTTATGGCCCGCAGGCCCGTCGTAAACATGAAAGGAGGAAAGGGAAGAAACACACTGAGCTCCAGTCCTCACGCTGTGGTCATGCACACAGTGTCCAGCATTGTAGGGTTACGGATTCCCGGGCGTATTTCAGCTTGTATTCAAACGCATGCGCTGCGATCTCAAGACAAACGACACAGTTATTACATTCACTGTGTTAATTGACCTTATTTCCGTCCCATTATGAGCCGCTGGACCTCGAGCATGACCTTCCCTTGCTTCTGTTTTTTATGCCTACCATATGTACCAAGAGGGAAACATCCATTGTATGAGTGTATGAGCCCAGTGGTTACCGAACCTGTTCCTGGAGATCTACCATCCTGTAGGTTTTCACTCCAACCCTAACAAAGCACACACCATTGAACGGCTAGAGATTTTGCTAAGCTGGTATTTAGTCATGGTCAGGTGTGTCAAATCAGGGTTGAAATGAGCACCTACAGGATGGTAGATCTCCAGAAACAGGATTAGTTACCACTGAGCTAGCCCAATGCACTGCTTCTAGCAGAAGCAGAATTAGTGGGAGTGGTGTGGGTGCAGCCCTCCCATATGAGCAGCCACAGGGGGCTCCCTGAGTACCCAAGCATAGGCACTATCTTAGGCCTAATTCATGAGAAGCTGGGTTTAACAAATGTTCACAAGTAACATTATCTATCGTTTGCATTAAAAAATTGATTATATATATTTAAAAAATAGAGCTGATGTTGCAATGGTAAATGGACTGCATTTATATAGCGCTTTTATCCAAAGCGCTTTACAATTGATGCCTTTCATTCGCCAGAGCAGTTAGGGGTTAGGTGTCTTGCTCAAGGACACTTCGACATGCCCAGGGCGGGGTTTGAACCGGCAATCCTCCGACTGCCAGACAATCGGTCTTACCTCCTGAGTTATGTCGCCCCTACAGTCATGTATTGTGTATTGTGTGTATTGGCAATGTATTGTGTATTTAAAATGGACTCCTTTGCATTGTTCTAAGTGTTTCTCTATTTCTCATCATGCCTTGGCACTCATATGTGTGATAGGCTAGCTCCGCCCCTGGCTTCTATGCTTTGTTCTGATAGCCCGACATGCAGGAGTAGGAGGCCTGTACTATACAGCGCTCTGTGCAACCTATGTAACAGCCCCAATTATGTTTGGAGTGTGGAGACGTGGGTTCACTGAGGGTTAAATCATATAAAACCCATTTTCTTTTTTAAAATGGTCAGGTTCACACACTGTATGGTTACAAATGGGACTGACAACTGAAGTGGTTAGTTGTGCGTAATGTTAACAAGCACTACCTTATGTGTAACAAAGAACAGGAAGTGTAGGCACGTTAATCTTCCCTGACAGCAAGAGAAAAACAAGATGGCTGGCACGGCTCTTGTGTAAGTACAGCTGTTGTCTTGCATTAGTACGGCTCTCACTAACTTCTAAAATTCAAGTGACTTTTGATCCTTGGACACACAGGGAGTGTCTTTGCTCTTTTAAGAGAGGCGTGTTATCAAACAGACCATAGCGCTGAGAACAAGCTCTGTTATCATCGATCCGAAAAATGGGCGTCTGTCCCTGCACTCGTCTGGGCAGGTGTGGGCCCGACACCTCCTCCACTGATAAACTCCGCTGTGACGACGGGCTTTTCAGGGAGCGAATCGGCTGATAGGGCGCCCTCCGTTTGAAAGGTTTGCACGGTGGCGCCGGCATTTCCTTTTTCGGGCCTGCGGGCAGCGCCGGTGCTGTGACCGGGCACGGCGCCAGTGGAAGGGGAGCGATGCGTTTCGCCGACGCGCTCCTTGTGTAAACTCCTGCCAGAGGGCATCCGGCGCTCACGAAGGGAGCCTGGCGCCTTAATGCGCTAGCGACCGCGCGCGCCAACGGTCACGGGCAAGCGATGGCTCCTGCCGTTCCGAGGCTCCTTCCCCCGAGCTTCAGGGCCGGCCTTGCACCGCGGGAGAGAGTCACGTGGAGGCCGGCTTTGTTCCTGCGAAAGGTCGGCAGGACCTGGCTCACGACGGACAAACACAGGCCCTCGGCTGCTGGTTCATATCCCCGTCTTCAGTCTCAATGATGTGCTCTTGTGACGTAAACGTCGTGCTTGGTGAGACAAGAGGAGGGGTGGGATAAGATTTGCTTGCTTCACCTCCATGGCAATGGTTGACAATTGCAAGATGGCCCAATCTCGCGCTCCCCACTAGATAGACTGTTCTAGAGGATGAGAACATGCAGTACTCCTCTGAAGTGCTCTTCAGTTCCGTCATCTGTACGTTTATGTTTTTGGTAGTGTAAAGCAGTGGTAACCAACACTGGAGATTCACCGTCCTGTAGGCTTTTATTTCAACCCTAATTTGACACACCTGACTTTATTCATTAGCAGCTCAACAAGATCTCTAGCTGTTAGTGTGCTTCATTATGGATGGCGCAAACAGGAACCGGGTTGGTTACCACTGATATAAAGTCTTGGATGGGGGTTTCTCGAAAGGAACTCGAGTGATAACTGGAGTTTCTTTGCCTGTTACATTTTTTCATCTGCCTATGTGCGTGCACGCTCGCCAGTGTATGAGCATGTGCTTGCGTGCTTCGGCACATGCGTGTGTGCGAGGGATGTGCTCGGTATGTTAGCTACAGCTAGCAGCTCATGTTTCAGGTGATGAGAGGAACAGCTGTCACACCCGGAGGCTCCTACGGTCTAATTGCACTGAGGGCCCCAGTGCTCGTGGAGAGCCGTGGCACTGCGCTCGATTCTGGGCCGGCTCTATGGAGGGGGGCCCTGTGTTTTCACGTAAATGCGCAGTGGCAAAGCCATAAACAAACCCGCTGTTCAAAATCTGCCATTTTCTAAAGGGCTGTGAACTGCGACCCGCTGCGCGGCTGCTCTCATGCGGCCCGTAAACCGAAACTTCCCGCCTCAGCGTTTTTAAAAAGATGCTCTGTCCAAAGTAAGGGAAATCAGCCTGTAACTTTTCCCCGGGTGATTACAGAGCCGGCTTCACGGTGTCAAAAAGAACAGGGTGGAAACGGCGGGTCACGAGACACGCTTCGCGCTGCCGGAGCTCTCCGAGTCGAATTTGCCGGAGACGTATCTACTGATGAGCAGGAAACAGATGGGCCCTCCCATTCCCAGTTCCCCCCCTGTCCCCCCACCGCTCTCCCCTCGGCCCATCGTGGTTTCATTCCGGTTGTTTCCGCCGAGCAGGTGATGCGCGCTCCACTTCCTGTGTCCCGCCGAGAGGAAGCCCTGCCCGTGCCCCCTTTCCTTAGAAAACGGAACGGCGCTCAGGAAACGGACCTGACACCCCCCATCCATCAGCGCGGGCATTCCACAGCCTCGCGTGCACTCCTTTGTCTGTCGCTCTCCCCCCCCTCCCCCTTCTCTCTCTCTCCTTCCGTCCGCTCATCTTTTTCGGGGCTTAACTCTGCGCCTTCGGGCCTGCGGTGCTTTAAAAAACGGCGGGTACAGCGGACCGGAGAGAGGGGACAAACACGTGTGCGCCCGACGGCATGCGCCTGGGCCCGATTACCCTGTCAGTGATTAAGGGAGGACGGGTGTTTGATCCTAAACGTCTCCAAATGGCTGCCATTTGGAGTCGTTAGCTGCGTCTCTCTCGCGCCCTCTCACCCCTGGTGTCCGTCGGACTGATGATTCATGGGAAACCGAGTGCGAGGGGACTCGCTCTGGACCGTTTCCTACTCTACCTCCGATTCTTCGCAGGAGTGGTTTGTGGCTCGTGTCATATCGCTGGTGTCCGAACACCAGCTCCCTCCGGACTGGCTCGGTGACGTCTTCCGTTTTTTGTTTTAGTCTTCACATCAAAGAAGGAACGCCGCTTGCTCGGATTCACGTCCGACTGCCGTATTTCCTGTCTTCTTCCGACGCGCCGGCCAAGAAAGGCCCATGTGCCGTCTGTAGCGCGTCTGAAAGCTCAGCAGTCCTGAGATTTGCCAGATCATCTGTGCTCAGCCTGGTCGGGGCCCAGGTCTGGACAGATGTATACTTTCCCTTGATAGCGATGCCTCAGATCCCATCGCAGGCATCCGCCGCGGCCGACGGGGCAAGCTCATAAACGCAAAGACGCCGCTGGACTCCAGACGTTCGGCCACGTGTTCGAACTGGCCGAGGGTTCTCGATAAGGGAGGACAAGTCAGGCATAGGGCAAACTTCAGACGCCATCTCACTGCCTGGCTGTTTGGCATTTAGCAGATGCTCCTGTCCAGAGAGACTTGCACAGTGTACATTTCTTTGAACATGCAATTAATTCATACAGCTGGATATTTACTAATTCAGAGAACTATTTTCTATTCTGGTGACATACCTTCGCTCGAGGGTACAGCTCTGGCGATCCACTTGGGTTTTAAACTTGCAGCCTCTGAGTTACACGTCTAGTTCCCTAACCACTCTACTGCCCATTTCCCAGAACCAATGTTTTGGAGATTTTATCTCAGGGTGCGCGCCGTGTCCGGAGTGGGAGTACCAGTTCTGAAGCTGCTAAGGAAGAAGTTAGGGAACCTTTTAACCTCTCTCATTAGCCCCTTCTCTAAAGGAATCTCCCTCAGACAGACAGTACCCCAGGAGGTGAAACACTCGGTACACAGAAACAGAAATGTATATTTAGCACACGCTAGCGTCAGCCGGCAACTCGATGTGTTAAGTTGGGAATGTGGTTGAGTGGTTTAGATTATCCTTTACGATATGCTCTCGAGTCCTTCATTTACAAGTCAATATATGGTAAAATATGAGATCCAAAGATACATGGCTATATTTATTTTCATATCAAATTGTACCATGTTAGTCGGGTCTTATGTTACATGTAATTTTACAATATTATAAACATGCATGTGAAAGTGGACATTATTGGTGCGTATGTATAAATTATAAATTGTGAGAGCAGAGCAGAGTACGCTGGAGTCTGAGGAATGTGTCAGTGCTGGCCCAGCAGTGGTCACGGGCCCAGACCCCTGGAATGCTGGGAGATTTTATACCGCAGAGGCCGTGAGACTGACCTAGATGTTTATAATCTGGTGTGTCGCTGCAGATTACAATTAAACGCTGATGTTTGTTTTCAAATACTTTGTGGAGATTCTAGAGGAATGACGCTGATAAGCGTCAGACCCTCGAAAAAAGTTTTGATAATGGTGAAGCGTTATCAATGTGCAGTCAGTGACTGAAAGTTGGATGACTGAGGTATAGATATGACAATACATTTGTGTATGTATGTGTTAAGGAGCATTTTGACGCCCTGAGCGTATTCACTTTATTTTCACATTGATATTTATTTAAAAAGGCACTGTCTGTGCTTATTCCCCCAGAACTACGGAGTGGAGACGGACAACTTGAAGAACCTGGTCGCACGGATGCGGTCGTCTTCCAAGAACCTCCACAACTGCGCGTGGGAACGCAGGAAGAACCCCTCCTACGAGGGAGTGGCCTCAGGCAAGCCACCCAATGAGTTCCTCACCTCTGTGGTGGAGCTGATTGGAGCAGCCAAGAGCCTGCTGGCCTGGTTGGACAGGTACGGCACACCTGATGCTCCGAAATCCATTACAAATTATGTATCTAAGTTCAGTGCTCCATATCCAGCATTGACACTTATTCTAGTACACCTGGCACTAATCAGTCAATTTATTTATACAAGTTTTTGTTTGTTCAGATTATTATTTAAATGGTATTGCAGGGTGTTTTCTAACTTTTTTTGTATTGGGTCACATATCAAAGCAATGTACAGTTTATGCATAGCTGTTGATTCTTTTGCTTGGGACTCTGTAAAGTTGAGCCCGCTGAACAAAGTGCAGAGGCCCTTTCATATATTGCACTCATTTTCCTGAAATATTAGTGTTGAGCCCCTGGCGTGTAAGTCTTTGGGGGTAGGGGGCGGGGAGTGGGTTACCATTTGTGGTTCTGAAATGTGATGTTACATCTACCAGACGTCAGGAGACAGGCACAGTAAGAATGTCCATCAGGGGCATTCGTGCATCTGTGGTTTCAAACCTATTCCTTTCCTGAATTTTTCCTCCCCAAAGTCCATTTTTCTGTGAAACCGGAAACTGTCTGGTTTGTTTCCTAAAATTCCAGAAGTTTCAATGTCTAGTAAAACTTGCACAGCATTTCGAGTGAGGAAATATAGGCAGCACTATATCACACCATATACTGTATGGTTAAAGTGTCTCTCAATGCGTGTTGCATAAAGTTTCCTTATAATTTAAATTATTTAACTTTATGCAACACGTATTATGAGAGACACTCTGTGCTCATACTGAGTTCAGTGATTGTGCAATTAGTATTTATAATAGTTATAATTATAATTAATATTTTTTAATCTGTCTTTTAGTCTCTCTATTTACAAATAGTAGAACAATAGTCCTGAAAGAAAGCGGATGTCGTTGGAGAAAGAACGGTGTGCAATAAGGTGCACAGGATGATCTCGAATGTGTGTTTGCTCTTTGGTTGTTGCCCAGATTAGCCTTATCTTATTTGTCCATTGTAAAAGATGTGTTTCTAATCCTTTGAGAACGGTACCGAAGGCAAAGTCTGAGTTTTCAACACTCTCAGTCGCCCTTGAGATGTCTGAAGCCATGTCTCAGACTATCTCCTTATTCAATCCATAGCCAGGTCTGTCTTGCTGTTGTATGTCTCCTGAACCAATCCTTGATATGTCTGTTGTGTGGTGTTAGCTGTCCATTATGTAATGCGACCAATGGCCTCGTCTTTGTTCTCTATGTCAATGCAGAACTCCCCTGACTGGAATTAGCGACTTCACCGCTACCAAGAACAAAATCATTCAGCTGTGTCTGGAACTGACAACCACAGTTCAGCAGGTCAGTATTGCTGCGTTTTCCTCAGCCTTCGAGCTAATCTCCAAATAGCCTACATGCCTACCCTGCCCCCCCTCTTTAATAGTTCTTAATACTTTTTCCACTCCAGTCTGGGCCGACTCGCCCAAAGCGTTAGCGTTTTCCGCAGCGTAGCTGATTCACAAACCTGAACTAGAAACAGAATGCAGGCCGCGCCGTTCAGCAGCGCTAACGAGAAGGGCCGCCGTGGTGTGCGAACCTCAGTTTACCGTTCCGTAAAACCGCGGATCGTCTTAAAAAACAAAAGCCCTGCCAACATTCCACTACATTGTTTCCTGAAAAAACTGCTTCCAGTTTTTTTTTGTTGTAAAATGGGGCGGGGGGGCTGGATTTCACGTGCGTCCTGTAGAGAAATAGCCTACGCTGAGGTAAAAGAATGTGTGTCTGTCATGTTAGTAAAATTTTAACTAAATGTCGTCAGGTGACTTGTTAATCCATCGCTATGACTATTTCAGCAATCTGAACACACGGTAGTCCTACAGTGTATTGCGCTTATAAAGTTGTCATGTTCCGAAAATATGCCACAACGTGCATGAACCGTGTCTCGTAATCTACACACGTCAAACAGTAGGTTTAAGAAAAGATTACATGATTTACGCAGACTTGAGACTTCTTGGCAAACCTGCAGTAACGCTTATCCAGGGCAACTTAAAATGCGATTCTTAATTTGACATATTCTGTAAAACCAGTTTATCCAATGTATTATTTGCCACAGCAATGTGAAGTGCGTTGCTCAAGGATACAAAAGCAGTGTGCCAACTGATATTCAATCCCATGACAGCAACATAGGATTTTACTACATTCAGCTACTCTTTGCCTATGAAGGAGGCGTGGCTGAGGCTAAATGCTGGTGAATAAAATGATATTGTTAAACTGGATATTGTTAAATATTAATGACTTGAGCATTAATAACGAATGCAAGGATGCGATCCAGTCTTACAATGCAGGTGTTCTTTATTAGCAATAAGTTTCTTGGCAGCAGAAACGTTTCTGAGCAATTAAGGCAAGTTAATCTGGGCTTGTCCGACCACAGATTGGACGCATTTAAGACTGTTTACGGGTTCAGGGATAAGAGCACCGAACCAAGGTATAATTAACAGTGTGAAGTGGCTAGAAGTGGAAGACATCAAGAAGCGGTTATTATGAGAAAACTCATCACATGATACATTTTTTTTTCTGGTGAAGAGATCTAAGCATGAGACAGTCTGTTCCACATGGCTACACACACTTCAGATGTGGAGAAAGTGTGTGATTCATATTGATTCACTCTGTGGCGTCTTTGCTAGTGTGTAAATCCTTGCATGTGTCCAGTCCTGTTCCACATCAGAGGCCATTTTGCATCAATTTTACCGATAACGACATCGACTGGCGCACAGGGACCAATGTTGTCAGCCCTATTCTGGAACAGCAGTTTGTTTGTTTCCTTCTACTCCTGTAGCGTAATGTCAAAGGTTCTTGCCTACAAAATGGTGCATTGACTTTAATGTTTTTCTGTAGTCTTATACTCACAAACTGCTTAAGTGAAATGCTCTTAAGCCATTAATATGAATTTAATTTAATAATATATTAGGCTAATCCGTTGTGTTACAGGATGACGCGAGAGGAAGCTTGTGCTTAAACCGCACTTAAATACCTTTTGACTGAATAATGGTCTTAGTTGAAATTTGAGCGGAGGTGCAAGTATTTAGCTGTCCCGAGTATTAAAACATTTTCCATTCATGTTTTTGTCATTATTTTACGCTATGTGTCCAGACACCGTACCCCGTGAAGTAAAAATTATAAACCGATGTTTAATAAAAAACGCACGCTAGCGTGAAACGAAGAACAGTCCTCGCGCAATGTGCGCCGCTCGTGAAAACCGAATGTAACTAGGTGTCCGTTTGAAATAGATTTATGCGGAGGTTCTCGGTGGCGCTGTGTACGTACGCAGCTGTCTCCGGTCACCACAACGGCTTTCAAAGATAATCCCACAAATCTTCTCGGTTTGGCCCGGACAATGGAACGGCATGTTAAGTTTATCTGTTCGCTGACCCGATCCTCCCTCTTGTGCCGGTGGAATGTGCAAGGCTAGGAAATATGAACACGGCAGGTCAGTCTCCCCCAACGTTGTCCAAACCGGAGGATTCACAACCACTGACAAATCTTGCCTTTTGCTGAGATACGACACCAGATATGGTGGTGTGAGTTCTACACGACTCGGTTGGTTTTACCCACTCCTCGTGTTTTTAATTTAAATTAATCCATCACAACACTGGGGGACCTCAGAGGGGAGGTGGAGGGGAAAGGTTGGGGAAGTTTCAGTTCCTGTTATTAATTTGTGTGTAAATTAAACCCCACGCCCATTAAAACTATGCTCTGGTATTCCAGAGGAATGTTTTTGATAAAGAGTTCCACTTGGGTATTGCAAGTACTTGCACGCGCATGTTTATGACTTTAGCTACATTCTGCTTGATACACAAGGCTTTTGGGCACTGAAATGACGGGATCGAACGGTGCACTTTACTAAAGGAATCCTTGTTGAATTTTAATAGTAAATTCATAATTTGGGCTGCCAGTGCATTTGTAAGGAATGGAGGTCCCACCCCTGTCCTAACATTTTTGTGGCGGTGCTGTGGCAGGGAGCTGGGAGTGTGAATGTGGGTGAGACAGACAGATATAGACCGAGGGAGTGACAGGAGTGAAGGAGAGTTACCACAGTCTGGCCTGGCCTCTAGAAAAGCTGACATTTAAAGTTATGGCTGCTGAAAAGGGGAAGTCTCTGCATTTCCTAAATTTAAACTTCCTCCTGAGATTCAACTAAAAGACTGATGAAAAACAATTATCACTGTGGCATCGACATGTGCCACCGTGTCTGCCTGGTATGTGGAAACGGCCACAGCAACGGCAATGAGGAAACCAAGGTATCACAAGACCCAAAGAGAAATGAGCTATTCTTGCCATTATCATTGCCATTTTAATACCAAGGCTTACTGTTAGAATCATTATTATTATTGCGATTGTCATTATTATTAGTACTGCTGACATTCGCTTTTGGTATTGATTTTCATATGCATTTGCTTATGTCAAATCAAAATTAATTTATATAGCGCCTTTCACAAACAATTGTCTAAATGCTCTTCACATGCAATCCTGGCCTAAACCCCCACAGGAACAAGCCTAAGACAACAGTGGCAAGGATAATACAATATCCTATGATTGCCTTTCCAGTAATACTTTTTTGAATCGGAAAGTGGGGGTTTGGGGGGGGGGGGGGGGGGGGGGGGGGGAAGACAGAGATGGCAGTGTCCATCTCTATTATGCAAACAGATGCAGTTTAAAAGGGTTCCTCCTTTCAGCTCACCAAGCCCCTCTGTTCTCAGTGATGGACACAGCCCAGTGTAACTATGCAACCTCAAGCTAAGAGCTCCATTTTTAAAAAGCTCTCGGGCAAACTCCCGTAGAACTGATAGCACAGTGTTCGTACCACTTTTTCCTCTGGAATGTCCCTGGTTAAGGAGGGGGGGGGGTGGGGGGAAGACATGCTCTCCTCTGTACTGTCTTTAGTGGTTATCGGTCACCCCACACCACGCTCTGTCATTAGCTTGTCACCGTATATCCATAGACGTGTAATTTAAAAACCCCGAATATTATCAGACTGTTTATTTGAGGGACGTTTCCAGTTCCCGCTGCCCCATTTCAGGATGTTTGGTTTCACATACTTTTATCAAGCACTGGAATTTCATTTTTTTTAATTCCGTGGTATTTGTATGCATTTCACGGTATATTTTAAGCCTTTAACTATGCATGACTCAGGACGTGGCCTCTAAAATATGTTCTCTCCTTAACTGCAGGATTGTACTGTGTACGAAATGGAAGAAAAGATCCTGGAAGTGGTAAGCATCCTGTCTCATTGTGCTGCTGTGATGAGTTTGAACTGAACTGCTTTCGATGATCGCATCAAAGAGAAGGATCTCTTTCGTGCCAGAAACCCCGGGGAAATAAGTCATCCTTGGGAAATCGATTGCGTGGCAACGGGCTTCTGACACTTTCTCTGTTTTAATAGCCCAGCCTGGGTTCAGCTGCTTCCTGCCTGTGACACTAACCAGTCTTAGGCCCTGAAAAAGAACTTCCCGTGTCTCTCTCTCTCTCTCGTTCTGTCTTTTTCTCCCCGACACCAATTTCCAAAGATGCTTTGTTGGCATTCCGCGCTCTGGGCGATAACGCTGAACGCGGTCAGGTTGGTTTAACCATTGCCGTCACCCTCTGACCTTTGACCTTCCGCGGCGCGGTCGAGCCTCGGAGGCCACGGCTGGCTCTCGTTGACGCTGACAGGCCGGTGACAGTCCCCCCGACCCCGAGAATGCGAAACGAGAACGAGTCGGCGGTTCAGACGCGAATTTGCCTAGTCTAAATTTAACCGGTTCCCCGACCCCCACCCACCCCCCTCCCTCTCCGTCTGATACATTCGTAGATTAGCTGAGTTCTTTCCGTTGAGTGCTGAAGGATCCCTTCTCGCTGCCACTGTTGTTACACCAGAGGTGCTGAAATAGTTACAACACAACAGAAATACCGTACTCAAGGGGCCAACGCTAGAACAGCATAAAAGTGAGCAGGACAAAGAACGCTTTAAAAGCGTTTTAAAAAGCTTTAAAAGTGAATATCTACATAGCAGCCACAATTATTCCCAAGTGTCCAATGCAATGAGATATTGGAGCACATTTACTTTGTTTCAGAAATTAGCTGCTAAGTGTTTGTTCTCAGAGAGGGTCTTCCTGTTTATTTTAGTCGAAGGTTTTGAGCAGCATCTGTGACCAGACTGTGAGGACCACCTCTGACCCCATGATGAGCCACCCGGCCTGCCTGGAGGAGGTGAAGATCCAGGACGTCAAAGCCGGAGAAGGACTGGTGAGATTGGCTCTCCCCGATGACTGAGCCAAGCTAAATAAATACATGGATTTATTCTACCAATCCATCGCCTAAGTAAACTGAGTGACTGATTGAAAACAAAGCAAATATTGAAGAATATTAGTGCTGTTTACTTATCGGAGTCTAATTTGTTATTATCACGTAATAGATAAATTAAACAGGAGATCAAAACTACAGTGAAAAGTTAGTGTTACAAGCTTAAACTCAGGCCAAGTGATGGTGGAGTCAAATAAATTCAAGGCTCGTGTATGTAGACGTGCAACCAACCACTTTCCCTGAGTTTCTTTTTTGTAACCTGCGACACGTGTTATGAACAGCAATGAAAACGTAGCATTACCGTAGTAATTCACGGCATTCATGGGATACACATTGTGCATCCCGAACATGCATAGACCAGAGCCTCCATACAGACCCTGTGACCGCAAAGAATTTACGTTCCCTCTCATTTTCCAGGGCATGTATATAAAATCCACTTACGACGGGCTACACATCATCACCGGCACTACAGAACATGTGAGTTTGATTCCCGCCTTTATGCTCGTACTGGGCTCTCCTGTCTCCTGTCTGGGTTGGGCTGTCTGGAAAATGGGGACGGGTGGAACGGAGGAATGGTCTTCCTGCTTCCTAGTCTTTAACGTTTACAACCGTGTTCCGTCACGGTGTTTATTTTCATCGCCGTTACGAGCGACGGTAAACGGAAGCCTTTTGACGCCGGCAGATGTTTGTGGGCTCCTTGCGTGACGTGCGCACGTTTGACACGAGGTGGACCCAAAACCGAGCGAAATAAAGGCGACATCTGAAACAGAAACAAATAATTACTGTTATGATGTTTCCGTCCTGC
Source organism: Anguilla anguilla (assembly GCF_013347855.1). Taxonomy (NCBI): domain Eukaryota; kingdom Metazoa; phylum Chordata; class Actinopteri; order Anguilliformes; family Anguillidae; genus Anguilla; species Anguilla anguilla. The sequence goes on along the minus strand of NC_049206.1, from coordinate 47,240,734 downwards.
GTCTGTGTGTACCTGAATACATTAGTCAGCCTGTTTGTCATTCTGGTTCTGTTAAATCCTCTCTCTGAGAGAAAACAATAGCCTGTTTGTTTGCAAGTGTTCACAAGTGGGGTTTTTTTTTTTCATTCTTTTGGCTGCTGTTTCTGAGGAGGGCACATCTGAGTTTTTATGAGGTCCTCTCTTGGATTCCACCCACTCGTCCCCTCTGAATGAAACCTATGTAGGACCCCTTTGAACGGGCTTTAACAAATTCACACTGCCGTGGGTGTTTCAGAACTGAACAAAACGGTGGCGTTCTCACATAGACATTACATTTCTTGATATGGAAATTCCACCATGATAATAACTTGTGAACTTTGCAAGACCTCACCGTTGAGAAAATCTTGATTTAAAAAAAAAAAAAAAAAACAGCAAGGTACTTATTTTACTTCAGTAGACATCATCATTCAGGCGTGTGTACGAGCTGTAGAATCTGTGAGGTGTGAAATAAAGAGCAGGTACAGGCTGTGTGTTGCAAAAAGCCAGCCTCTGAGCAGGTAATAAATAATAAAAATCATGTGCTCATCATCTCTCTCGTTTTTCAGTCTCCAGCAGACAGGACTCACAAGATCCACGCCGGGGACGAAGTCATTCAGGTCAACAAGCAGACAGTGGTGAGCAAACCCACCTTTCCCCTGTCCGTCACTCTCTGCTACTCCCCCACACCAGTACTACAACGAGTGGCAGAATCTGACTTAACATGGCAAAGGGTGGGCGTTTAACGTGCCATGATTGGTTGAGCGAGAGAATGCAATGTGACCTGAGAGAGACTGTGATAAGTTAATTTAATGTGCCCCGAATGTTGAATGAAACGAGTTGTGATTGGTGGAAAGAGAGAGGCTGACTGTGGTCCTCGTATCGGGTGCAGGTGGGCTGGCAGCTGAAGAACCTGGTGGGGAAGCTGAGGGAAGACCCTTTGGGCGTGGTGCTGATCCTGAAGAAGAGGCCCACCGGCACCTCCAGCTTTGCCCCCGCCCCCCTGAAAAACATGCGCTGGAAGCCCCCCCAGGTACAGGCTCCCCCCCCCGCCCCCCCCTTTCCGCCTCTGTTTTAGTCATAGTCACCGATTCGGCGGCTGTGTGTTCCACGTTGGTTAGGCTGTGGTGTTTGTTTGCAAGCGGAGGCTGTGATGTCATGGGTGCAGCAGGCCGAGGCAAGCGTGCGGCCCACCCAGGCAGCACCGGAGGGTGGGGAGAGAGGTGTAGGAGTTGGAACAATACAGCAACCGTGCTCTTTGATAAAATAACCTTAAAAACAAACAGAAACATTGTGATGTCATACAATGGGCACAGGTTGCTATTGGATACAGACAAAGGTATCCATGAATGGGAAAAAAGCACTGCCCTTTTTTCATAGAAATGGGATCAGGATGTGTTTTTTAAAACATTGTATAGATATTTCCAGTGACATTAGACTGATGGCTTTTAAGTGCTGAATAAGAGTCTTAATAGGCCAGACTTACTTTATTGGATCCATTCTATTCTTAAATCTCAACCTGGCGTAATTCTGAACCGCCCACTGCAAGACAAAGACCGCGACCCACCCGCTCCTCCAGAGATGGAGCTAAAAAGCCGCTGCACAAAGATCAAGCAGATTCCAAAGGGCTTGTTTTGTCCATTCCGCCTGTTTACGCAATAGCGGTAATCCAATCCTAATCTGAATCTGCAGTATTCCTATGCAACGGTAAATGTTAGGCCATCAGATTGATCTAACTGGAACTCAGCGCTACCGAAACGGCCAGGGTCCCATTAAGTACAAAAGGAACCTGTGATGTCAGCCGTCAGCTGACGGCTTCCCGTTTCGCGAACACGTGGACCGATGCACCCCGCCCAGCGCAGGTTTCCCCAGACACAAGGCCCGGCCTGACAAAGGCCCCATTCTGCCGTCTGTTTGTTTTAGACAGGAATCAAAGAGCCCGGTCTTTATTTTTTTATGATAAGAGGGCCTCGATACTTCAAACAAGATCTTAACTGTACCTATCGTAGCCTCGAGCTGTTGGGCCCTGGATGGGTGGGGGATGGGGGGGATGTGGGGGGGGGGGGGGAGATGGCCCATAAATAGGAAATGTCGACCTGTCGCAAACGGCAGTCCTGCTTTAGTGTCAGCGCTGTGCCTTCCGAAACGAGTTTTTAAATTAGCAGAGCCACGTTTACAGTCAGTGTTTCCCGAGCCTTGGTAAGAGCGCGCGCGTGACGTTTTGCGTTCCAGAGCACCCCCTGTCTGCCCAAAGCCCAGTCTCCGGAAAGCTCGACGGACTCTTGCTCCAAGAAGGAGAAGCCTGCCATCCTGGACCTGTACATCCCGCCTCCCCCCGCCATGCCCTACATGCCCAGGTGAGGTCACATGACCACCTGCTCACCTTCCTAGGAGCTCTGATTAGTGCTTGGTTTCTTAATATTTCCCCTAAGCTCACAAACACATTGTACATTGTGACCAGAGCTGTGAACATGGCTCTAGCTGTGCTTTTTTGGCCATGTTAAATGGGTCGTAAAATGAAATACAATGTTCAATTGCCTTCTGTTAGTCGCTTGGGCTGAAAGCTTATGCTGAATGGCCCAATTTGCAATTGCACTCCTCTGAAGAGTTGCCCATTCCTGTGGAAATAAGTGCCTGCAAATCATTTCGGTGCCCCACCAAACTATGTTTAGAAGTAAATGTTTGCTCTGCTATGAGGTTTAGCATCATGCCCTATTTTTAAAGTGCTACTTGACTCCTGTTTGCTTTTTTTCGCTTGGCGTTTTTTTTTCTTCTCATCTCTCGATCGTGCTTTTCTCCTCGCAGAGACGGAAAGGCCAGCTTGTGCTCGGGCGCCAGCAGGAGGCCGAAAGGCTCGGAGTCGCCCAACTCCTTCCTGGACCTGGAGAACCGGCGGCGCTTCACCATCGCCGACTACGAGAACAAGCTGGCCGTCCACCCCATCGAGGTCAACGTGCTGCAGCCGCGCCTGAGGGACCAGACCTCCTCCCGTGGTCAGTCTGGCCAAAGTCCGCACGTCCTCATGGGCGGGTCTACATTTTATGAACCCCAATGTAGTTGATTTACTGAATCATTTTGATAGGGCCCTGTTCTACTTGGGTAAGAAGAAATTAGCCAATAGGAGGTGACTGTACCTTTGCATGTATAACTCTGTGCCTGTTTTGTACCTGTGCAGGTAAGCCCCGCCCCCTGTCCATGCCAGCGGATACCTGTATAACCGTCACAGACCCATTTTCCAGGCCCTGGTCGCAAGGAAGGAAAGGTAATATATAGTTTTAACACAGCCTATAGAACACTGCAGCTAAGCTAAGAACATGAAATTGGTCACAATTGGATTATCCATTTAAAGCCTGCACACATACTGGTAATCTCCTTCTTTGTGTTTTTACTGCCCCAATTGAGGGCTTTACAACAGCGTTATGTTCAGTTTCTGAGATTCCTTTACCCAGTGCTAGCAGTGCTTGTAAAGAATCTCCAGATTCACTGAGGACATCAGTGATATTTTGAGTGGTGTCCAGTACTTTGAGCCAGTATATGACCAGATAACATAGCCGTTAGAAGATTCTTCTTTTTTGTTCTATGTTAGACGTAATTTCTTCATGTTACAGTATGTAGGTTTTGCTTTTAGGTAGTCGTATGCTATGGGTTGGACAGCTCTTGTTTATCACAAGTTAATTGTATGCCATCTTGGATATGGGAAGTCAGGTAAAAGCTAATAGCAGTAATTGCAGTCCCCATGTGTTGGGGTTGGTAGCTGTGTACTCTTCAGTCTGTACTCTGTGCGTCCGAAAGCTAAGATGGCCGCTTGTGTCCTCTGCAGGAGAGGACGGCCTGCACAGGTACCTGAGCAGCGAGCGCATTCCCGCCATCGCCGAGGAAGCCCCGCCCTTGCAGCCCCCTTACAGGCCGGCGTCGCGGGGGGTGGACCACATCCGGGGCAGCCGCTGCCTCGTCGACCTGCACAACAGCGCCACCATCCCCTACCAGGAGGACTCCGCCAAAAAGAACCCCCCCGCCCCGGCCCCGGCCCCCAAACCGCAGGCCACGGAGTCCTCGGTCCTGGGCAACTTGATCAGCCGCCTCAAGCTGCTGACCCATTAACGCGCGGCTCGCGCGGGGTCCCCTGATCCCCCCCCCAATCCCCCATCCCTCCTCATCCCCACACGCGGTGCCTCTACCCTCCTGCCCCCCCCCCCCCCCCCACATCCCCCGGCGGTCTGGCACGGGGAACGCCGGACCGCTCTCGGACTCCCAAGCAGAGCCGGGCCGTTTCCGTTAGAACCCTTTTCGGTGCATTTCAGCTCCTTTTGGAGCGCTTGCGGGGTCCCACAGAAGCCCCTTTGTGAAGACGGTGGAAGGGCGGCTGAATAAAGTCACTGTTCTGCGGGTTACGCAAGCGCGGAGGGCCTTACAGGAGGCAGCGGCGGGTCTGCCACGTCTTACTTTTCACTTCTCCGAAAGGAAAAGGAAAGAAAAAATAATAATTCAGGTCTAGAAAACACTTTGCCTTTTTTTTCTGGGAATAAACTCTCTTATGTGTGATGTTTAAGTTATTCATTTTGGTTTTTTTTATTTTTTATTTTATTTTTTGTTTAAATATTATCTGTACAGTTGTGTAGATTTTGACATGCCAAAGTATTGGGACCCGTTTCAATTATGCCCCCCCCCACCCCCCATGCTATGCATTTCTTAGCAAATGTACCTCAAGCAAGTTAACACTAGAAAGAAAAAGAACGGTTGCTCATTTTTCTATTTCAGATATAGTTGTGTATTTCATGTTGTTGCCTGTTACATTTTTGTTGAGAATGCACACACTGCCAGCGGTGGCCTCTCTCTAGCTATGCAGTAAGGGTGCCTTTACTCAGTACTGTTACACGTGCTGCTTTTACCCTCGACCTTACGTGTGACCGAACCCGGTTACGGTCCTGGTCACCCTGTCGTTAGGGCACAGCAGTCAGATCATGGCCTTATCAGCCCAGCGCTCTCTGGGGCTCGGACACAGGCAGCCCCTCTGCCTGTGCCCTCACTCACTGTGTCTTAAGAGCTGTGCTGCTCCAAATCACTGTGCTTCAGATCACCAGCAGTTAGGAGGGAGGGGAAAGAGCACTATGCATTCATTACTGTCAGTAGTTTGCACATATGCACACACACACACACACACACACATAACACACCCACACATGCACACAACACACAACACACCCACACACATGCATAGATGCACCTAACCGATAACTCTCATAACATTTCAGAAATGTTGTGAGAAAGTTACGTTTGTTTGAGCTCTTTGAAGCAGACTAGCCTTGTAAACCTCAGGGGTTGTTGGCCTCCCTAGGAATCGTGGGACAGGTTGCCCTGTGAAACACACAGACCGAGGCCACAGATAGCTTGATGTTAAGTCTTACGAGAGGACAGTATTAAATATTCATATTGAGAAACTTGTACGTTAATGTGTTGTATCACAAACTGCCTTTATAATGCTGTTGAAAATAGTATATTAAAATAAAAGTGCAATTGATTCAAAGCACTTTTTGTCATGTGATTGATTTTATTACAATGATGGCTTGCGCACTTTTAGCATCTGAGTAGTGGAAAGAGGCTGCAATCAAGGTGTGAGAAAGTCCAGTTAAGATCTCAAAAATGTGACTGAGAAATAATGGGTTTGTTCATGGGTTTACTCACATACCAGCTGAGTATATAACAATGTGTGTTTACCAGTAAGTGAGGACATTGCCACTGCTTGCACAGCCTTGAAAATTGGGACCACAAGCTGATCTTGGATCCGCTTGTGTGGGCGGAAAGCTTCTGGGGCTCACCACGCTCAGCCAATCTTTACGGACCTGTCCGGGCTTCGGGACCGAGCCGTCCGCTCCAGCTTTCCCACAGAGTTTACGCAAAGTTCACTTTCGGCCTGGGCCGAATCGAGCGAATTCCGGCACATAATTAAGAGGGATCAGCGTCCCCGTTAAAACACAGAATGCATCACGCTCACAGACAGATTAGTTATGGAGCCGCTGGCAGTAAATCTCACTTTCATGTCACTGAGGGGCAAAAGATCCCAGCAGGCAGTGCATTTCCCCGGTCTCCCCAGACACCCGAAAAAGAGGAGCGGATAGCGTGAGAAATGAATGCTGATGAGGCACGAGTCCAACGTTGCTAATTCTCTCAAATTGTAGGGTGAGACAGTGATGAGTGTTGACATTAGCCTTTGCAGTCTCTGTGTCTTAAACTAAGAAAATATATTTATTTGGGTGGCATTATCCTGGGATAAAATCACAGTCGCTTGTCAAGTCTGTCCTTAACTAACCGCATAAATATCTTAATTCCAGACACACCACAAAAAATTTATTTGGAAATTGCACGTCGGTTTATGTGAAACTTCGTACTGGGGTGGACAAGGTCATTCTTAAGTTAAACGTTGTCATCATTTAACACCTGCAAGTCGTCAGATGAGTGTAAAGGCATATTGAGCTTTAAGTAAATCTGCAGTAATTGCAAGTCTGTGTACAGGCTGATAAAGATTATGTTGTGCAGAATACCTAAGCAGCTTACAACGTATGACTGGCATGAATGTTCCATTTCACGTTTATGTGAGAGCCTGTTAAAAAGACTGAGGGGGGGGGAAAGGAAATATTAAAGGGGGATTGAACACGCCAAGAAAAGGAATGAGGGGAAAAGAGGGATAAGGTACTTATCTTGGCTAATTCACTTGCTGGAAATTCACCACCGCAGTGTCAGAAAGACATGTCTGAATGCTAATGACTGCGAGCGCTTGCTTGGGACTGCAGCTGCCCTGTTTGACTGCATAACACCCCCCCCCCCCCCCCCCATCTCTCTCTCTCTCTCTCTCTCTTTATCTCCCTCACCCCCCTCCCCCCCACCCCCCCACCACCACCCACAGACACAGCTGTCAGAGCAGAAGATCCTGGTTACTTCTCTCACATGAAGAGAGCGCTGTACAAAGACCGATCTGTTTTCATTCAATTCTCTATCTTGAATCAGTCTCCTACAGGACAAGTACTATAATCACTTCTCTCTTTTTTTTACCTTTTTAACTCAGCATTTAGTTTTAATTTTTTATTCATTTGTACCCAAATATTGACTCCCTACTTCAGATGGTAAGTCTGTGCCAACACAGCACCAACTCCGGCACTAGAAGGTCATTGGAAAGGACATTGGTAAGAGAACGGAGTAGCCATTTTCTTGGTGCGACTTGTCGACCACAGAGTTGAAAAGAAGCGGCAGGAAGGTCAGGTGCTTTCGGTGAACAGCGCACGCTTGTCTGCGCTCTGCCGAATCAACAATGGTGGCGTCGCACCATAGGCCGTTCTAACCCAATCAGAAGAGCGGGGGGGACAAGCATAATAATAAATACAAGTCCTAATTACGACAAACATGTTACCACATGGCAGTACATACAGTAGTGCAGAGCGCAGTGAAGTGGCTGTCTGTTTGCTTGTCGACAATAACATCTCTGCTGTGTAAGGTGCAATTCCTGGAAGGGTTATTCAGAGTAAAGCATAAACTGAATTGGTGTACCAAATTAAATTCACTGAATACATAACTACATCTGTGAAGTGCTGTATTTATTGGGTTGAGAAACCAAAATTATGAGCACTCTCACGCCCAGCCGAGATTACCTAATATGTGTTTAGTACAGCAGTATATTTCTGCATCACCTTTTTATAGTTATATATTATAATCAAATCAAATTAAACCTCATTTTATGAGAAGACTGTCGGAGACAGAGAACGAAGGATGACTCATCTGAATCACTTCCCAATGTTTCTTAACTTTGTGTGTGTGTTTGTGTGTGTGTATGTGTGTGTGTGCATGTGTGTGCGTGTGGGTATGTGAGTGCATGTGTGTGCGTGTGGGTATGTCCATACATGAACATGTGTTTGCAGGCCTACGGGTGTGAGAGAGTATGCCTGTGCATGCATGCCTGCTTGTGTGTGTGTGTGCGTGCGCATGCACCAGCACAATCAGTACATTCAGAGTTACCATCACTTGTCAGCTGTGTTTGCCACTACAGAGGGTAACACCCAGCTACGGGGCAGATTACCGTAATTATCACAGTCTTCCAGTGCCAATCTCCTAGACTCACAATGGAGATCAGAGTAATAACCTGACCCTATCTGTAGCTCAGACTCCTGGCACTGTCTGAATCTCTGTAAAGAAAGAAAGACGTCAGTGTGTGCCTCAGCGTTCACTCTCTAAGGCAACATTCAAAGTGACAATCCAGGGCAATGTGGAATAACAAGGGAGATTATAAGGGTTTTTTTTCCAACAGGCTCCAATTAGTCATATCTGGGCCAAAAAGCAAACATTTTCACAAGAGTACAGAGCTATAAGGCGGTGTGATGAATTCTCGTAGCTTCAATGATCCAGTGAAGGTATACGCATTCTGGACTTGCATCCATCCTTTTTGTTTTTCATAAATCGTAATGTGGCTGTTCTTGCTTCATGTCAGCATGTCAATACAAGCTGATTAAACTGTGCACATTCCCTTCTAGTTTAAAATGATTTATTTAAAAAGTGAAAAACAGAGTGAGTTGCTCCTGGCCCGCTGTGTTTTGTGCTGAGTGGGAGTGAGGTGCCATTTATGATCCCCCAAACACGATTATTGCTGCCCCGTAGGATAAAGGCAGGGGCCTTTGTCTGAATGTAAGACTACAACCACGGTTCCCTAGTAAGCGGTATGAACAAAATCTGCACCACTTCGGGTGGCCGCGAACATTAACGCTGAAGTTGTTCATTCACCATTTTCCATGTAATATTTTGGGAAAGCTCTACTGATGATTAGTAAACAGTGGAAGTGAGTGCACTGGTGACGGTCGAGGTGATAGAGCGACCCTCAGTGGTCAATATATGCACGAGAATGTAAAAAAGAACAATGAAAAATTTTTAACCAAAAAAGGTTGCAATTTACTTCGTTTTTTAAAGGCGATAAATATATTATTCCATCATAGAACGTCTGCACAGCTATCAATGGCCATTGAATAAATCACAAGTCACCATGCAATGCGACAGGAAACAGGCCAAATTCGCCGACAAAGGTCAAGTGTGATATTAAATGTTATGCTGAAAGGTTGTACCTGGATTTCTGATTCTGCTTTGTGTTTTTCCCAGAAGATTAAACGGGACCATTTACTTAATTTGCTTCCCAAAACACCGAAGGTGGTATTTTGTACGCTTTTTATAAACGTGGCCTCTAGTATTGCACAGCAAAATGCGAAGTCTAAAATCGTGGATTATGGTAGGTTTGACTTTATTTTGCAACTGATGCATGGGACAGACGTGTTTACATGTGTTTTAAAAAATCACGAATCGGCAAATCGTCGAATTCAACAAATAGACGTCAGTGCTGTTAGGCTAGTTTAATTTAGACTTGTTTTTGTAAAGACTGACGTTCGCTTTCGATGTAGCCAACCTATGAATTTTAATTTGAATGTTGTTGATATTGCTTTTTGTCACTTAACCAGCAATCTTTGATTTGTTTAAATAGAGTTTTTCGAAGAATGCAAGCAGATTATATGCAGAGGGTGGTGATCAATTAACTCCATTACATTTATTTAGGTACGGATCTGGTTTGCCAGACATCCACCACAACCGCCGTTTTTTTTTTTGTTTTTTGACATATGATACAGCATTACGCAGTCGCAGACCTAGAAGGGTAAATAATGGGTCACTAAAACAGTACAGACCCGCGCGAAAGTCCTTACTGTCGCTAGCTTCACACCGCTCACTAAAACTATGGCTGTATCCCTTAAATCTGCTTGCCGGATGTGTTCCTCTGTTGTTGGGGACGTTTTGTTGAAATTATGAACTGCAGTTTGTTTGCCTTGGAGTTGTGCTTAAATAATAATCCACTGTCATGTCTCCAGTAACAGTGGTGCACTCATTGCTTATGGTTCATGTATTTACAGGCTGCTTTCCCTGTTCTGCTAGCACATCCCTTGGCAGCTAGTGACTATCACTCTGTAAGTATATGCCCTTTCCTTGCAGGACTGTGAGGTGGGTTTCTTTATGGCTCAATAAATGTCACAATACTCATTTATTGTAAGAAAGCACATTTTTATTAAACTGAGCTGAACAAACGTCATGAACTAAATATTGACAAACAAGCAGTGTTATTTTGTTGACTGAATGATACTGCTTTGCAGGGCATGCTGACACTAAATATAAGTATTCCTTAAAGGGAAGTTGTCAACGCATAAAACCGTGTAAAACGGCGCAGTTGCATTCACCAGAGCTTCTGTTTTAAGTCTGTTTACTTCATTACTGACTTAGTGCAAAGTCCCCAAGGGAGTGCAGTCACATTTAATAATTCAAATAAGTATTTTTATTTTTGTGCATAAACTGCAGGAATCTGCACATCTCTTTGGAGCTTACAGATTATTGCACATTTTACAATCTGCATTAATCTCTTTAAATATAATTTTTAGCAATGGTTGAATGAGTTTATGCCAGAACACTGACTTCAGTAACTGCTCTTTCTGCAATGATGTGCAGTCTAGCCCTTATTAATTTCTAGTACTAAATTTAAGTATTAGAAGTAGAATTTGTCCTCCGATCTCCATGTGCCTAATTAGCTTGATAATGTGGAGACTTGAACAAACTCATAGACGTATCTAATGTGGAGTCGTTCAACATTGATGCTTGTTGTACTGAGATGTGCTAAGTGGCCATGCTGTTTCAATGGCAACCTCTGTGTACAAATAAAATTTCAGTATCTGTATGTTTGTGCACTGGAGTTGTACTTCAACTTCTGCATTTGTAACAGCATCATGTGGAAACGGCAGTATCAAATGTTGTGCACAGCTGTAGTTTTGTAGTTTGTAGGAACAATAAACCAGATCTGTAATTGCATGATAGCCTGAGAGAGAGAGAGTGTGTGTGAAAGAGAGAGACAGAGAGAGAAAGAGAAAGAACGCACAAGAGAAATGTCACATGCAGAGGAGAGTTGGTGGGGGAGAAATGTGGTGTGAAACAGGATGTTCCAGTCGATCGATGCTCGGCAGTACCGTTTTGGGGGGGAGGGGGGGTGTGTGATTGAGCTGTCACTCCGAGCACTGTGTCGGTGACTTCTCCGTCCTAGGACAGTTGCACCCTTCCTGTTTGGACTTGCTTGTTTCCTAAATCTCACCCTCTGCTGTCTCTCCCCTCCCCTTCTCCAAAGGTGTGCTTTCGTCAGAAGTCCAGGAAGAAACCCCGAGGTAAGACGGTTTGTGCTTTTTTTTTTCTGCTACCCAGCACCGGACGTCATGCGGGCATCTGTGGCTTTGCTCTGAAGTATAATTTTAGCCAAAGATATGTGCCCATAGAAAGAGATGCTTGACCAGATGCTGCTCAGCTTGGCAACAAGCTGTGTATGGGTCATGGTGGGTAACCTTTTATCTCTGTGAATGATGTGTTTTTACGCGATGCATGTATTTGTTTATGTGCATTCATGCATGCTTTCATGTGTGTGTTTCTGGAGGGTTTCTTGCACAAAACGTATTTGAGTTGTTTAGTGATGGTTGAACTGTAACACGAGTCAGATCAAGTCCAGTAAGACTGATCACATTTCACATGTGAAATATGGACAGGAGATTGGCAAAGTGGAATTTGTTCAGACAATAGCATGTATCAGATTTTATTAATACTTGCTGCTAGCAAGCTCCTGATAGTCATTTATACTCTTTTGATGTATATGGTTATTCAAGAAGAGAGGAATCGAATCCAGCAGTGAACTCTATTATTGTTTCGTCTAAATCCCACAGAGAAAAAGATAAAAGGCATTTTACTGTGTGCTTTTTCTTGTATACGTCTCTGTTCATTCCGTATGTTCAGTAATGCGTGTGCTAACGAGAGTTCTCGCAGCTGTATCTCTTGTTGAAATTCTGATGTTCATAGTGTGCAGTATTGTGCAAACAGTCAAACAGCATACGTCGATAGTAGCACTATTAAGGAATCCATTGATAGCGATCAGATTGGTACGCATGTCACTGAGTGTGTCGTTTAAATTTTGTTATAGTCTGCATAACATTTTAATCTATTACTCTATAAAAGCATTACTCTTATAGAATGATAGATACGCTGAGTGGGGTACTCTGCAGAAACCCACTCAAATAATGTAATAGATTGACTGTCAGTTGCTCGTTAACTTGTAATGTTAAAAACCTGCTCTAGAATTTGCATATTGGGATTTTCAGATGTATTCTTGTTCTAGGTTTTAGCCACAAACCTCAATCTTGCAAATGTTTAATTTCGGTTTCAGTTGTTGTTTAGATATTAGTTCCAGCAAAGTGTCATAAAATACAATGGTGGAAGCAATGGTGCCTCTGCTGAAATAATCTTGGTTTTGGTCTCTATCAGACCATGGTCACATATTGGATACAGTGGTCTGCACTCCACCACTGGTTTAATGGTAGCGGACCTGTCGTTATTTGTGTACTTCAAGGATTTGTGTAGATTACTGTATTTATAAGACATTTTGGTAGGGCAAAGGTAAACACTCCTCACTGGTCTTTTTCAAAGAGAGCCTCTGTTTGGCAGGCAATGTGAGGATGAGCCGGAGGCGGGTCTCTGTGAAGGAACTGGGGCAGGTGGACTACGAGGGCTGGCTCTACAGGAAGAAGGAGGGCAAAGCTTTCCTCGGGATCAAATGGAAGAAGTACTGGTTTGTGCTTAAGAGGGCGTCTCTCTACTGGTACGCCGGTCAAATGGTGAGTCATGCTGTGAAGAAAATGACTCTCGCTACTAACGCTGCCGGTCAGGGCTAAATTAGCCGCAAAGAAACTAGTAGATTGACACAGCACTTATTGCAGCTGTCCTGATAAGGTGTCCGCCCCTGTCGCAGAGTCCGAGGGGGTGTGGTTGTGGGCTATGATACATTTTCATACAAAACTTGATGGTGGAGGGGGTGTGAAGCAGGGGGGCAATTGAATTTGCATTTGAGGGTAGGAATTGACATTTATTCAAAATCTGAATTGTACTGCTGAAAGTAGTTCTTTTTTGACAACCACCAAGGAAGTGATGCTTCTGACTGTAAAAGTTCTCCCTCAGCTAGTATGCACACAGAAAATATTGAATGTTTATGTGTCCACCTGAATTTCCATGTACCCTTTTTTTACAGGCTGAGAAAGCAGAAGGGTACATAAACCTTGCAGAGTTCACAATTGAGCAGGCTGTGGAGTGCAAGAGGAAGTAGTAAGCATTTTATAAATTCATATACTCAAATCATAATAAAAAGTTTATAGGCATAGTTGTGTATGTCTGACAATGATGGGGGAGGGGCAAAAGTCATGCTTGTAGCTCTTTCAAAAAGGCTGCTGTTCTCCCACTGAATTTTGGGTATGTTTTACTTTAGCCACACTTGACTTACATGGGCTTTATTTAATAGCGATGTGGAAGACTAATAATGAAGGATAATTTCTTGCCACTTAGTATTATTAAAAGGTTGTGTACCTTATATCTAAAAGTGATACTTCCTTAAATATGAATTGAGTTACATTGGTGTTTTGATTAAAGCCTAGTACTATATTAAGGAGTATGTACTGCAGATTGTTGAAGTGCTTTTTCTCACAGGCATACCTACAGTTTGTTGCTTACAGTACACCACAGCATGGTGACTTCCTCCCTGTCACAGGAAGTAGCGAGCCTGCCAAAGTCTTGTGATGTGTTCTTGTGATTTTTTTTAGCAAACCTTTACTACAAAGAACAGTTTGCTTTCTTTGTATGGCTGTTTGAATGTAGACATTTGAATGAAACGTTTTACAGCTTATATATTTACTGAAGCATCTGTGGTTGAATACATTGCTCAAGGGTACACTAGCTGTGCAGTAGCAATTGGTTTTCTGGAGCTAACGCCAATGCATAATTCGGAGCAGCACCATGAACAGTTTCACAGCTCGATTCTGGTGTCTTTTAGCCGCTGTATCTCTCACACGTCTTACTTTAGTCTGTGTCTGGCTTCCTGTCTCCCATCTCTGTCTCGGCCTCTTTCACATCTCTTCCCCCTCTATCTGTCCCTTTTTAACCTCTCCGCCCATCTCACTGTCTGACAGTGGTGACTCTTCTCACACCAGTATTCAAATACTTTTCTGGGCTCTGTTGATCCTGCCTGGTGTAATTGAGCCCGCCAATATGACCACAAGGAGGGGTTTGCACTTTTTGAGAGTGTTTCATTGGTTCCAATACACCGGACAAGATCAGTAAAGCGCAGAAACGCATTTGAACCCAAAACGAATATGTATTTGACCCGGGTCTGTCTCACACGTACCCCCGTCTCACTGTCCGCCCCCCCTGGTCTCTCGCAGCGCGATGAAGGCCTGCCACCCTCAGATCATGACGTTCTACTTTGCGGCAGAGAACACCGCGGAGATGAGCAGGTGAGGCAGGGGCCCGGCGGGGGAGGGGGGGGAGGGGGCGGTGTGGTCTACGGTAGGCGTGCTGGGAACGGATGTGCTTCAAGCTCGGCTGAAAATGAAGAGACACGTGCTGTTAAAACACAGCTGTGCTCCAATCACGGCTGTGGGACTTTTGAAGGTTCTTCTGCTGCAGGGACGATGCTACAGTGTGACATTAAACATTCAGCACAATCTTCTTCAACATCCTGAGTCCCCCCGCCCCCCACAAAATCATCATACAGGGTGCATACCATTTCTGTCCGAAATAGGACATTTGGAGTATGACGGTAACAATTTTGCTGTTTCAGGTGGCTGAATAAACTTAAGATAATTTCGACACAGAACGAGCCATTAGAAAGAAGCTCTGGAGGTTCGTTTTTTTTTTTATTAAATCATTTTTTAATGTGTTTTTATGTGTAAAACTCATTCACAGTATATTTGTAAATCAGACATTTCCCATTTTCTCAGAACCTACAAATTGTGTATGTGTTTGCGTGTGTGTACGTGTTTGTGTGTTTACGTGTGGGTATGTTTGTTTGTGTGTGTGTGCATGCGTGCTTGCGTGTGTCTTAATAAAGAGTGTTACAGTGAAGCCAGTGATAATGAGGAGGCTGAGCTGACAGACGCAATCTCTTCTTCAAATGCGGAACAGAACACACCCTCGGTGAGTGTGTCACCCCGAGCCACTCTTTTCCCAGATTAGACCCCGTAATTACAGCCTGCGCCAAGACCTAATTAAACATCTCAGCATTGAAAACGTTGTACTGATCAACTCGGAGTTGAAAGAAATATTTATAATTTTTAGAAGAATACCCTATTATTGATTTTTTGAACAAATAGTGTGTTCTGTCTAAATGTGCACTATTAATGAGTTCAGGGTCTTCTTATAACCTTTAGTGTCCGTTTTTTACTTGCCACAACTAATGCTGCAAGTAACTGTCTTTTCTGGTATCACAAGATACAGACCACATGAAAGATATTAGTGAGAAGAAAGGCTGTTTGTAGCTGTAGTACTGGTCCATTGTTTTTGTTTTTACATCCAGTAAGAACGGATTTGTCTTTTGGTTTCTATTCTGTCCATTGATGATTCCATCATAGGCTGATTATGAGGATTAACACAAATCAGGAATGAGAAACATTATTTATGGGGTTTGCATTGCATAACTGTCAAAAGAAGACTTGTTTTAGTGTCTTGTGTGCTTAACAGCACATTTGCTTACCAGGCTGTTTTCCTGACATAATGACCTCCTTTTTTCTCTGGTAAATACCGCACACATAAGTAGCACTTAGTGAAATAAAAAAGGTTGAAAGGAAATAAGTAAACCTATGTTTGACCAACAGCTGCTTTCATTTCTAGATATTTAATAGATAATTTAAGTCCTGTTATATTCCATTTTAGTTGTGACTGTGAGCTCCTGTACTTGCATAATAAAGACACTGTCAAGGAGAACAGAGATGAATTCATTTGTTGATATTTCAGTGCTCATGTTGTAACCACTAGATCTCAATACATTTTTATGACTTTTGACTCAATTTTGTTCAATTAGGTGAGTCCCCAACCGCCTTCCTCTTCGCCTTCCCACAATGAGACTGGAGACCCCGGTCCGTCCCCTGTAAATGACGGCATGACATCACAGAACTCCTTGGCCAATCACAGCCAGTCCTGGCTGGAAATCTCCATAAACACCTCCCCTGAGAATTCGGAGAGCTCTTCTCAAGATGCCAGTGAGTTCCCCCTACAGGCAGCCAGTGAGACTTGCAGTGAAGAGGGTTCCCAGAATCCTCCATCCTCCCAGGATATGCCAGTGATCAGGAACCACCATAAAGATCAGGTGGCTTTAGTTACAGCAACAGTTACAGGAACATAAAGGAGTGCACACACAAATTTTTCAGTTCAGAAAAATGTACTCCCTTAATATTTCACCTTGTTTTGGTGGTATTTTTAATGTATGATAATGAAACCTGATTTGTGTGCAGTTTTATGCATAAAAATACATGCGTCCATTTGTTCTTGTTCACTAAAAAAAAATATAGCCATAACCATGAGTTATATGCTGAATGGCTCTTGGTAAATGTATGTCCACTACGATTGTAAAATGCCTTGTGCATGGACGGAGTGTGGCACAGTGGGTAAGGAACTGCGCTTGTAACCGAAAAGTCGCAGGTTCGATTCCCGGGTAAGGACACTGCCGTTGTACCCTTGAGCAAGGTACTTAACCTGCATTGCTTCAGTATATATCCAGCTGTATAAATGGATACAATGTAAAGTGCTATGTAAAAAGTTATGTAAGTCGCTCTGGATAAGAGCGTCTGCTAAATGCCTGTAATGTAATGTAATGTAATGTAATGGTATATTTCACAGTTTCCCAACCGGTGTGCCGTGACACTCTGGTCTGCCGCCTGGCGGCCGCGCGAGTAATCCTTTTAAAATAATTTAAAAGTTCAAATTTTTAAAAAACTGAAATAAACCAATCCCATTCACAAAGGCCAAAATAAGAGTCATTAAAATGCATATGGCACAATTAAAACCCCCAATAGGACATTCAGTCCTGCTGTTGACAGGACACATCAACGTCAGCACGTGGCTTGCTTTTGAGAGTGGTGTGCCATGAGATTCTGTACATTTGGAAAGTGTGCTGTGGAAGGAAAAGGTTGGGAAACGCTGGTGTATGTACCATTCCACTGTAGCAGTCCTTAGTTAAAGTAGTAATGGTGTGTTGTATGTCTATTTAGAGAATCAAGAAGTCACTTCTGACGAAATGGAACAACTGTACATACATCTAAAGCAAGCGAGCCTGTCTCCGACTGGGGAACACAAGCCTTCCACCAAAAAGGATTTCAGAAGTTCTTTTATTAAACGTTGTAAAAACCACACCATTAATGAGAAGTTACACCTCGTAAGGACTTTGAACAGCACTCTGAAGGTGAGTTTTGATGGCTGTTATCACTGACGTTATTTCTGAGTTGGCCACTAGAGGGGAGCATCAATCCATGTCTTCACACATCTGTAAATATTCATTGGCAAATATTAGGGTATTGTATTGCAGGTTGTGAGATGACATAGCAAATCTGAGAGCTAATCAGTCTGGTTTGTCCACCTTATATATCTTTAATGACTTATCTGAAAATAATGGAAATGCTCTTTTACTTATGTAAAGTAAATACATAAATGAATCAAAGTTCTTGTGTAGATTTGTGTGACTGCAGACCTTCTGTCTCCTGTGATAGGCTAAGGAGGCAGACCTGTTGACCATTGAGCAGCTGCTGGCTGATCCCGGCCTGAACGCGCTCAGATACAGGCAGTGGAAGGAGGCCAACGTGCTGCTGCTTCAAGAGATCTGCCATGGGCTCTGTGGGGAAGACGGGGAGCAGCCTGCCGCAGCTGGCCCCACAATCCTCTACACCGAGACCAGCGTTTGAACAGTGCTGCTTTGGGGCATGGCGACGGGACGTTTACCCATAAAACCCCTGCCAGATATGATATCCCCCCCTCAAAAGCTTCAGCGTCCATAATGTGACCATAGTTTCCCTGCTCAAGTTAAGGATGTTGGCTGTCTGCCTAATACCCAGCTGAAAAGGACATCCTATTTGGAGCTGTTTCACACACTGATTTTAACTTTTTTCTTAACATGGCTTTTTGCCTTATGCCAGGTAGGTTTACAGGACTGAACACTTAATTGGACAGATATTTTTATTACAACAAATGGAACTGGAGTGGATGAAGTTGCAGGAGTGATGGTGTCTTTTTTCATCTTCTGCTTTGAAGAAAATGCTTTTTGTCATTTGATGGTTTTTTCCCCATGTTGGTTCATCATGCACCTTCACACTGGTAGTGTATTATTTTGTCCTTGTGCTTTTGTTTTTTGTTTTTAAAAAATGGGAATTCACAGTTCCAAAATTCACTCTCCCACACACGTATGCACTTGTCATTAAATATCGCACTACTGACTCCTTTCTTTAAAATTTAAAGTTTGCCTAAATAAGAATATCTTTACTGTGTAAAAAGCAGTGCTCTTGCCTCTCAAACTAAATGGACCTCCCTTCTTTTTGACTTGTATATGAATTCAGTTGAATATAATACAAAAATATTGATCGATGAACAGTGAATGAAAGTCTTTGTTTTAACCTTTTAATTTAATAACAGTACTGTTTTAAATGCATGAAACATGATTTTAATTGTAGCTTCATTGTAGATGTCTGATCTAAATGCTACTGTAGATGTCTTTTGAACGTGTGGTACTGTAAAATAGTTGTATTTATTTCCATTTCATTTGTAAGAATGCAAGTACTTGTATAAATATAAATATACAATAATTGTTTAGAACTTTCTATATTTAAAACAATAAAAGTAGCATTTCAGGGTCCTTGCTTGAGTCATGCAGTATTTGAGCCTGCTTCTTGGACATATTTCATATTGAGGAATTCAGTTGAACCAGGAATTTGCACTTCAAACTTGGCCTCAGAGGGTGAGCTCTAAGGAAAAAGGGGAAAAAACAAATCTGTTGTATTTTATTTGTTTGATCCAGTTTTGATCTGAAATGTTTTTCTTCCAAATTTGTAATATCCAGTTGTATTAAGACCCGGCTCACTGCTGCCAAGTCATCTGTTATTTTCGTGGACGGGACAAGCACCAACTCAAATTCCGCCAGCTTCCATTTTATGTACCCTACTGTCCACCAGCGAAGATGCTCAGTCATTGTTTCTGAAAACTCTAATTAATGTCCAGTTGGAGCAGACTGTGCAAATCTGCAAGAGGAGACTCTGATGTGCAATGAGATGAAGACGATCACATCTATTGAATCCCTCCCTCCCTTGGTGACATGGCCAATCAAACCTGTAATTGGAAAAAAAAAATGCTGTAACGATGTCTTCATAGGTGAAACAGGAGAAACATGTAAAGATTTAGATGAAGACTGTGCCTGTTGTTCTTGCCCCTCCACCCACAGTAGAAATACAAGGTAAGTGAAACGATACATCGCATCGTGGCGTTATTCCATTTATTACGCAGTTAACCGTGTTAGTTAACCATTATGCTTTTGGTTTTTCCTTTCACTTTTAGAAGAAACTATAAGAAACCACACCTACTCCCTCCAGAACAAGGCTAGGGACATGCAGCCAACTGAACTTCCGTATGGTTAGTATATTTCCACATTTCGGTCTGTGCTTCATGTCCTTAAATAACTCCCTATAGTTGCTACAGTGGGGTCAAGAATTCTACTTATGAGCATAAAAGGCTGTATGAAATAACGGTAATGAGCTATATTTAATGCTCAACTAAAAGGGGAAATTATATTCTTTTATACTGATGAAATTGAAAATTGTTTGGAGAAAAAGCATTCAGAAGGTCTTGGAAATGGTATGGTTAATTTAGCTGTTTTTTACAATAGTGGTTCTTTTCGTTTCTGTGTTTTTTTTTACCAACTTGACTGCACAACTCCTAAGCCATTTATTATTTATTATTTAATTATTTGTTATAATTTTTTGTGTGTTACAATATTTAAAGAAAGAACTCCTCCTGTGATTTAAAGCCAGTTTTGGAATTCACTGATGATGATGATGATGATTATTATTATTATTATTATTATTATTATTATTATTGTTATTATTATTATTATTATTATGTGTAATGTTAGGGGACAGGAATTGGAAACACAAACCTTCATGTTCAAATGTGAGGCATGGTATTATGTATATTCATTAGGTTCAGGCCAGGCCATATAGCTTGGCATTCTCAACAAGCTCACGCCGTGTCCTTGGGTGACTCCTGTTCTGCTTTGAATTCCATATGCTGTGTTTCCATAGCAACCTGTATAAAGGCAAGAACAAAAAGGTGATAATGGTCACCATTTCACATTCCTGCTCTGCACGCGCTTCGTCCAGCCTGTTCTCCCCTCATCTGTATCAACACGTTTGACTGTGGGGTGTCAGTTAATTGTAGCAGGGCAACGCCAGCCCATATGCAACAAGTACATCGGACTGCAGGATGCAGGCTGGGGTCAGGGGGTGGATGTTGATCGGTGGGGTTTGACATCAAGCAAATGCAGGGGTGTGTTTGGAATTGTGTTAATTCCACACTGAAAGTAAATGAAACAGTGCCTTTACCGTTTTTGGGGAAATACATGGTATTTCCAGTCAGACACTATGAAGTTCTTCCAGACAAGCATGTCTGCAGAGAGATAGATGGTTGTGGTCCTTAACTTGCTGGAGAAACAGCCTGTTTTGTTTGTTTCTGAGTCACAGCTGCCAGTCAGTGGCTTATCTTGGCTGTAACTCCCAAGTATGCTGGTCTGTATTGTAATCTGTTCAGCCGATAAACTCTTGTCTATGTTTACTGTTTACAAGAGGAAGAGAATTAGGGTACAATGCATGATTTGCTGTAAGCAGACTCCATAACAACAATCTTACGCAACAATCTTATTTTCCATGTAATAACAATGAGGTGAAATAATGCACTAAATCACTCCACTGGGCTCACGCTGAGAAAAAATAGTAAAAATGATCCATTTAAGCAAATATTAATGAACTCCATAACTCTTGACTAATTAATGAAAATGAAAAATATTTCAGTTATATCAGTTGTTGCACTGTATGTAAGTTGTGGTGTTTTGAGGATGTGGCAAACACTTCCCATTCCAGAATAAACCCCGCATGAGCTGGGTTTCATGATATTATTACACACATTTATCATCAAATAACCATGTTTGCAGTCAGGTGCACAGATGTGTAAAAATCATTTTTTGCTTTTGCTAATATTTGTTCATTTATTGATAACAGTGCAAAGCCGAAGGAGGCTAGCAGATGTTTCAGCATTCAAGTCATCACCACTGATGATATTACAGGTTTTGGGAATTAAGATGAATAAAACAGCTCCCCGAGGCTTATCGGAATTCATTTTAGACAGCTCAAAAGCACATTCCCACAGCGAACAATCTACTTCCGTAATCACTTCTTCCAGTTCTGACACAGCAAATTCCAGAAGAGTTTGTAGAAACAGAAATATATTTGCTGTTTTCCCCCCTGTCTCAGATGAACACATGACAAGTAGCTTAATTGTTTCCTGAGTGAATTCATTCTATGTATCCTGGGGTACCATAAAGGCCGTGTTTCTCTCTGACTTGCCCGGACTGATTTTGCAGAAAAGTGCATAATTCAGAATTGGCTGTCGATTGGCAGTCTTATTATTTTCTAAATTTTTGCATTTAAGAGCAGTTAATATACGCATACGACATACGACATACGCCCCCTATGGGAGTTAATTTTGTCCCATAGGGGGCGTATGTCTCTGGTCTTAATTGCAAGAACCAAATCGCCCTATGATGCCGAATCCTACACAAGGGCCATTCAGCAATAATAAAAATAATAAAAACTTATTTTTGTGTTGTATCAAAAAAAATGTAAATATTAAAAAATTTTCTGCCTTGTCTTGGGGGAATATGTATGATTTATCAAGATCTATAAATACAAATGTCTACAAAAATGCTAAATACTAAATTTTCTGTAACCACACTAGAGGGAGATGCAGTTACAGTTTTACCTTTTTGTAAATAGACTCTCTTGCATTACTGTCATATTTCTGGCTGTTTGTGCATTAATTACCGATATTCTTGTCGATTTTGTTTTGTAATGTCTGCCCCTGTGAATTTCAAACACTTATCTTCATCACGGGAATATGTTAAACACTGGTGGCTTTTTCAGGCTATAATCACAGTTTCTGCCAGTTAACATTTGTGACCTGTAACACCTGTGAGAGGTGATCATATGGGCTGACTGAATGTGAAATAATGTAAGGGCTACTTAGATCAATGCTAATGAGATCAATAACCTCATTAACAGCCTGATGGGAAAATGCTAATCCACTGCTCTGGTTGTAATCACCCTGTGTCTAAACCACTATGATGCCTGTGCCAGCTTTCCTGAATGAGAGGCTAACAGAAGGCTGCATGTGTGCGTGCGTGCGTGGATGGTGTGTGGCGTGTGTGCGTGCATGTGTGTGTCTGTTACACAGTAATACTGTGAGAGCTCTGATTGGTATCTTGCATGGCAGCCTTTCACCGTTGGTGTGTGAGTGTGTGGGTGAATGAGAGGCATCAATTGTAAAGCGCTTTAGATAAAAGCGCTATGTAAATGCAGTACATTTACATTTACTGTGAGAGTTCTGAATCTGTGGCTGAAAAGCTGACTGTTCTTTGTGCAACAACCTGCTAATCTGCCTGCACTGACACATTACTTATTAGCACTAATAAAATAGCAATAAAGAGAGTGTTCACTCTCCACTCAGCTCTGTTCATTTTTACTCCATATATTCTGCATGTGTAGTTTTACATGCTGTAACCCTGTGGTGCTCTGCTAGTGTGTGTTTTTCAGAAGCACTGGAGTACAGAGGCGATTTCATTTCAGGTCCTTTTATTCATTTGATGTTGTGCCAATATTGAGCGATTGGACTTCTCCTTTTGGTTCGAAACGACCAGTCGGGACTTGCTTCTCTCTTTCAGACCGCAGGCGTCCTATTTGCAGCATCGCGCTCGTTTCGCTGTGCTTAGTTTTGCTTCGTTTTTTTGCAGATGCCTTCCGCTCTTTTCAGGAACTCCAGCGATGCTCACCACCCCGGCCAACGCCGTGCGCGGATTAGCTTACCAGACTGGGCCTCCCAGATAGCGCAGACACGTTGGCAACCGTGGCACAGACCCTCAAGGCCGACGGGTGGGCACGGGACCATGCCACAACATTCTTTCGGTCAAAGGCACCATGGGTACCATTCCCTGAGCTGTTAAAACCTGGGGAAAGTGATTGGTTGGATGTTACCAGCCTTTATTAGTCAGTCTTCGCAGGGTGTTCTTTACAGTGTACGCTCAACCAAACACTTTTCATACTTTGACATTTGTAATACTGGAAATATGAGTGGCGTGCGTTTTGCAGCAGCTGGTGCGGAGCCTGCAGCAGCAGCAGAAGAAGGAGCAGCAGACGTCCCTGTCCTCTCTCCTGCAGACTCCGGAAACTGGTGGTCCAGCTGCCAGCCCTCCTTGCCCAGCTGACTGTGGCCTCCGCAGCACCCATCACCCTCAGCCCCCTGGACCAGAGGCTGTCCTCCTCCGACAAGGCGCGGAGGAGCAGGGTCACGAAGGGATGCACAAGTTTCACGACAAGTCGCAACGTTTAGTGTCCAGGTGGGCCACAAGCACTTTCCCATCACCCGTTTCCATTCTCCACCAAGTTTTCCAGAACCTTCTGGACTAGTTTGACT
The DNA here is from genome assembly GCF_013347855.1 of Anguilla anguilla. NCBI lineage: Eukaryota > Metazoa > Chordata > Actinopteri > Anguilliformes > Anguillidae > Anguilla > Anguilla anguilla. The sequence goes on along the minus strand of NC_049206.1, from coordinate 47,217,085 downwards.
TCAGGAAGGATTCAAAAACAGGATGTGAAAAACAGCCTTTGTTTCAGCTGTTTAGCTGTGAGAGTTTCATCTGCCTCTACACTACAATCCAATTACTGTCTGTGTGGCAGTCAGTCCTAGTTCAGGAAAACACCATCAGCTGACATAATGAGAGTCACGTTTTTCACAGCCCCTGAGCACCCTGATGAATTCAGACCTAAAAAGCACTTCTAGCAGTCGTTCCAGTAGTGCTGCTCACTCCATTATACCATTAGTACTTGTGGTAATTATCAGTGGAAGTGTCATAATAGTTTGAATCGTGTGTAATTACAGTTTTACCATTACTGTTGAAACCAGCTCACGCTCACAGCGCTGTATTTCAGCACATCTGCAGGAACCATGGCAATAGTCACTTTCAGTTACTGAATGGACACATGTTGAAGCGGTCATTAAACAGAGAATTGAGGGTTCATTTGCTTTGATTGTGGATTTCGTGCTTCGGGGTGTTGGGAGAGCGTGGGGACTCGAGCATGCTGGGAAAGTGCGGGGACTTGAACATGCTGTGAAAGCAGGGACTCAAGTGTGATGGGAAAGCAGGTACTCAAGCATGTCGAAATAACGTGCGGGGACTCGAGTGCGTTGTGAAAGCGCGGGGATTTGAGTGTGTTGGGAAAGCGCAGAGACTCTGTCGTGTTGGGAAAGAGCGGGGACTCGAGTGTGTTGGGAAAGTGCGGGGACTCGAGTGTGTTGGGAAAGCGCGGGGACTCTAGCGTACATGGAGAGGGCGGGGACCCTCGCCCAGGCCCATGGTCTCTGACTCCATCGACCGCTCCATCTTCCACCAGCTGGCTGAGCAGCTGCAGCAGCAGAACCTGGAGCGGCGCCAGAAGCAGCTGCTGGAGCACCTGCAGACCCAGCTGGTACCGTATGGAGCCCCCCGTCGGCACCGCCTGCCGAGTCAGGGATGAGCCGGGCCTGTGTGGTACCTCCCTGGCTGTAAAGACCCTGCGGTCCCCCTTAATTTAAAATGGGGGTCTTCTTAAAAAATTTCCTCTCCACAAAATTGAGCAGGAGAGCTGAGCGTAGACACCGCACTAACAGGATGTCGCCGTAGAGGGCCGCAGAGAGCGAAACTCTGGCTTCATTAATGTTGTCTGGTGTTTAATTGAGCCTTCCAATCTGTACACACTGATTTACTGCTGCTTTCAAAGCCGGCTGTGTCGAGTGGGAAAATCGTGCTTGAGATCCATTCTTCTTAAGGGCTTTGGCCAGCTGCACTAGACTGAATTACTGGGACGTCTGTTTATTTCAGACTTTGTTAGCGCCTTATCCCCTGGCCCTGTCCGAGGCAGTTATAGCTGATCGAGCATTATCTGGACGCTTCCTGAAATTGCATTCTACGCTAGCCATGCGTTCTGTTCGAGGGAATTTAGGTGGAACGCATCAAATCTAGCCAACCACTGTAGGCTGTTGTGTATGGTAAGGGTGGCTCTTTGGTAACCAATGAAAAGCGAGTGTTGTGCTGCGTCCGTGAGGCCGTGTGGTTGGCCTGGTTGGTATTCTTAGAACCGTTTCGTTTGGTTGAACAGGACCCGATGGCATCTAGCATAACCTATACATGCAACAACATTCATAAACAGCAGTGGTCTGGAATCCCCTTGTTCTTATCCTGTCGCTGTATCATTAAATCCTGTTTAAATGTACAGAATTCTGTATTCCATCATTCTTTGGAAGATTATGACTTATTGGTTTCTCCTTAAGGCCACTACTCGACACTACCTTTACGTGACTATGTGCCTTCAAATAATGAGGACTGTCGCTGAAATGGAGTTAATTAGTAAACTCCATGGGCTAAAATAATTTTGGTGACTTGTGTTGAATAGATGTGCGTGGAACTTAAAGACTTCAATAAGTTAATAGTAACTTATTAAAGTTACCATTAAAACAAATTTGTCGTCAGTGCAAAATACATTTAATCTTTATAGAATGATGTATCTTGAGCATATCAAATGGTTTTTGACACCATTTTTTTCTGGGAGGTTTTTAGAATACAATGATAGCTGCTATTTGAGACCACTTAAATGTGCCTAGAACTACATGACAGATGTATGACTGCTGCACGGCATTAAAATAATTTGGCAGAAATCTTGACAGTGCCCCTCACAAACTGCAAATGACTCTTAATATCCAACAACAGAGTCTCTCCTTTATGTGATGTTCCAGAAATGCACAAGTGTGAAAAATGTGAGTGTCATGTTGTCTCTGGTGTTCTTGTGGTAAATACTGTGTAATTCCATCACTCGAAGGAAAGGCATTCACAAAGAGACGCTTACAGGTGCAGCTAATCCAGCTGTCTGTCTGTGCCTCTGTGTCCAGTCACACAAAGAACTGGACTTCCCTGTTGTCCTCATTGACAATCCCAGGCTACCTACGCATGCGTGAACACACAAAGGCACTCACATAAACACCGCGCACACACACACACACACCTTATTTTGCCGCTTTTATCTGAAGTGAATTACTCAACGATATGGTGAGCAAATGCACTGGTTGCCCACGAGGGGGCGCCAAGATCGTTTCCCAGCGCGTTTTGGATGAGAGCGCCCTGCGTGACGTGGCACTGGGGCTCAGAGCTATTTTAGCGCACGCTGTTCAGAGGCGTCATCGCCGCGGCCCGCGTCACCCTTAGCGCCGCGGTTCCGCTTGCCGTGCGGCCGCGAGACGAGCTCCTATCGCGAAAATGTTCCCGCCGAGGAACTGGCTGTTCTGTGAAATGAAGAGCGTGATTAAATTAAAAGGCATGGCTCTTCGGCTCTTTTCCCCACCTGGTCGTTGAGACTGACTGCACCGTAAGTGCTCTTTACAAAGCCATGAAAAGCGGCCTCCCCCCTGTACCTCCAGTCCCTCTTAGTGAATGGTACATTGTAGTTGTGTGAAGCAGGCCATTTATGAATTATTTGAATTATTTGACCTAATTTCTTTCGATGGGTATGATGGTGTGAGCGCTGGTCTCTTAACTTCTCTACTGTAAATAGGCCTTTGGTCCCTTTATTCTTCTTTCTGCCCTCCTTGCCTCCACAAACAGGCCTCTGCTGCTAGTCCAGAATGCAGCCCCTTGTGTAGTCTACAACCTCTGGAAACACTCCCACGTAACCCTGCTCCTCACTGCCCTCCACTGACTACCCGTACCCATTCACCTCAAATTTAAAACCTTGGTGTTAGCCTACCAAGAGAAATACCCCTTAATGCCTTCTGAAGATCTTCAGACCATACATGCTAGCACACTTTAGCCAGCCCCCTCCCCTGTTCCAAAGCCTAGGCCATTCAACCCAGATCTACCATCCTGTAGCTTTTCACTTCAACCCTAACAAAGCACGCCTCATTCAACAGCTAAAGATCTCATTGAGTTGCTAATTAGTAGAATTAGGTGTGCCAAATTAGGGTTGAAGTGAAAACCTACAAGACGATTGATCACCAGGAACAGGGTTGGGCAGTCCTGGCCTAGGCATTTCTGGCTCCTCACCCTCTCCGAGCCCACGCTTCACGGTCACGTGTGCTGTCTGTTCTGGGCCCTCATGGTGGAGTGTCCTTCCCATGGTGGTAAGAACAGCCGAGATGTTGGCCATCTTCTTACACAGACAACTCACCTATTCAGACTGAACCTGGGTTCCTCCACCCTGACCCTCTAGTACTTTTACCCATCCCTAACATCTTATTAGGTCTCATGTATTGGCTGTTTTCATCCTATGTTTTTTTGCTATTGTGTGTATAGTGTTGTTTAATGCATTTTAGGATGGTTTTATTCTTGTTTATACGACTTAGTTTAATGTTCAGTGGGGTTGTTGACAAGTTGTGAATTGAGCCTACACTTATTGCTCTTGCTGCCTCCTTTGGGATTATGTGCTGGTGAATTAATTAGCTTCGATCCCTGATCTTTTGTGTTTGTGTCTAGCAGATGCTCTGTGTAATGCCATTAAATTAAGTGATGGCGTGTTTGTATGGAGATTGGGGGAAGTAGATGAAGTTCTGTGGCTGTCCACAAGATGCCAGTGTGGAGCTGTTAGTGTAATGCCTTGTGTTTTTATGTCTGTTGCTCTCACCTTTTGAGTTGCACTACTGTTCTGTATCTAAAGTTTAAAAAGAAATTACAGAGAAAGCAGGAATGTTATACCATCTGTACAAACATTTTCAGGAATAACGCACCATTATGTTAACTAAAGTCACTTGGAGGGTTTATGGGAAAAGCTTCAAAGCAAAAGTGTAGATAAAGACGAGCTCGCTGAGATTAGATATAATCTCCAACAAAAACTTCAATAGCCAGATGCAAGTGTTTCCAAACTGACAGTTACACTGTTAAGCTAACAGTAAATGTGCGTGTGCATGCCGGGTGTGCCTGTGTGTGAACGCCTGTGTGTGCGTGTATGAGCATCTTTGTGTACGCATGGCTGAATACGCGCAGTTGAATTGAATGGGAGCCCATCGCTGAAAGGGAACCGTTCCCACCTCCTTACAGCGGAGATTAAGCTAAGGAGGAGGTGTAAACGTTTCGAGCCTGTCAAAGTGCCAGACGCAGATGCCGCCCGGAGGACAATTACAATGCTGCGAAGGCTGTGCCAAGCCAGGGCAGAGCGTGTCCCGTTGTCTGCTGTTTTCCATACGGGAAAGACCCATAGGACAACTTGAGAGTCAAGAAGCGGGACACCGAATCTCCATCTCTGTCTCATATGCTGAGAATGTAGGAAGATTTGAGGTACACACTGAAGACTTTGAAGAGCTGGAATGATCTCTTTGTGTAAACGTACCACGCAGCGAAAAGGAATTTTCATGAAGAAATGTCAGGTAAAAAGGTCAGGCCGCTTTACGTGTTGTGTGCTCACACTGGGGCTTAACTACACTGGCAGGGGTGCAGTTATCTCCTCAACACAGGCGGGCACAGGCGGGCACACGGCAAGGCAGGCATCACCGGTGGACAGGATGAGTCATCCCAATCTCGGCCCGCTGATAAGACTTCTCACATCACAAACATTACATTTAGCCGAGCACGTCCAAGATGTGATCTTAGTTTGAACCCTGCATTAGTGCAGGCTAAGGTGCATAACGCCAGAACAACCACATACTGAGCAAGAAGTTTACACCACTTTTTCTTTCTGCTACTCTCTGATAAGAGGGGCAATGAGGTCCTAAAATGTATTGGAGGATCCAAAGCAAATATCTCAAATCCACCATGCCGGAAGGTATGCTGGAACAAATTTTGTGCATCCTAATTTAATCAATTTTCTGGTGCTTGGATACATCTGAGAGAGAAACTCTTTCTTGGGGGACTTACCCATAGTTGGCTGGGACAGAGTCCCGGAGCATCTCCATACAAGTATATCTGTGTGATGCCACTTCGAGTTAGAATTGGATTCGCTTTGATGGTTACAACACGCACCCCCCACTCCCCCCTTTGCGAGCCCACTTAGCAGCAAACAGAGGCTGTGTCTTCAAAAGCAAGTAGACAAACTACATGCTCATGCTCTGTGTTGTATGTACTGTAGCACATATACATCATTAAGTAAGAAAACGCTCAGTAACATGTCCAGTGTTCATTTGACTCTAACAAAGTACGTATGTGTCCAGAAGGGACCACAAGTGCTCTTTAAGAGTTGTTTTAACACTGAACATTTTATTGTGTGCAGTATGAGCAAAGGTGCTTCAATTTAAAATGCATTATCTCATCATCACTGGCTGTTCATGTGCGTATATCTTGAGAAAGCTACTTTTATTGAACATCCTGATGGAATTCAAATGAGGCCATTAATCTCTAGTATAATTTCTTGACAGGTATGGAATACTTCTTGATTAATTACATTTATAAAAAAAATGCTTAATTGGTTTTATGGAATACAAGTAGTCTCTCGTAACTCTGTCTTTGGGAAGGGCAAGTATGGATAAAGTACACAGTAGATCACACTACAAGTTTTGTCCTTCCAAGGACATGAGAATTAATCGGGGGAATCTTGCTGCCACAGGCATCTGTCGTGAAGCGCTCTATGTAGTATGCACGCTTGCACTTCAGAACAGTCAGGCATGAAAAAGCACCCAGGAGAAAATGATTTAATGTATCATGAATTTCTGCCCTCCTGCCTTACCCCTTTTGTCACTATTTTATATCGCTCCCTCACAAAATGAACTGCAGTCAATAAATGCCACTGAACATAAAGCATCTGCATTGTGGCTCAATTAATAAGGCTCAATAATAATAAAAAAAATATCTAGGAGAAAACTGGTTTTAAGGTTCAACAAAATGCCTTTCGCTGTATTATTGCCATGTCCAATGACACATAAATAACCTTTAATGAAGGATACCGCATAATTTAATGGTCGATGATGAGAAAATGTCCAAAATAAGTTCATAATTCCTGCCAGCCAAACCGCTGCATGTCGTGTGAAAGGGCCGAAGGGAGTGAAACCGTTTCGAAACAAAAACTCTGCTGTTTTCTGCAGAGGGCAGCTGCTAGCCTTACTGCTAAAATGGAACTGGAATCGCTGTTGGCGTCAGGTGACACTCACACACACATTCCGTGGAGCGTCTGTGGTTCAGGAAAGTGTTATCACATTTACAGAGGATGCCAACGAAATGCTAGATGACACACCAGTTATCTTCTCTCTTTCTTCTTCTCACACACAATTAATGGGAGCGGGGGATGGGGGGGGGGGGGGAGGGTGAGAATAGCACAACACTCTGAGATGTGACCATCTCAAAAGGATTCTCTAGGAAAATGTCAGTCTGTCTTCTCACGCAGATGCACTTTGGGTAACTTGCATGATTGATTGTCAGCACAAAGACAAATCTGTCAAAAACCCTTTGTGGATGAACCAGTTCTAGTTTTGCTATGTATTTTCCAGACAAAGAACTCAACTCAGTCTTTGACCGAAAGGCTCTTATTTTTGTTGTTTGAACCGAGAATGCGTGTCATTTTCTTTTTGTCAAACAGGCAAGTGACTGGCTTAGCAATCATCAGGTTAAGGACCATATTTCCTCATAGTGGGTTCCAGCCCTAAACAGCAGTCATAACAGGGTTTAAAAATGGTATCCATTACCTTCCTGCTTATCTGATATACAGAATATGCATTTTGGCTGGGGAATCTGCACTACATTAGGACTACTGACATGGGGACAATGTGCGGCCATATCGGCATTGTGTCCTAGGTATCCATGACTGTCAAATTAGTTGCGAAAATATTTGCCAAATATAAAAACTCTAAACCTAACTGTGAACTCAGCTGTCAAAGTCTGCAGTTAAAATGGCATGAAAAATCACTGAAATCGCAAATAACTACAAATATTTGACAATAAGGCAGGTGGAAAAAGGCGTATCCCACAATCCTCAGCTTCCTCAGAAACCACCCACCGTACATTGCTTCAATCTGGCCTAATCTATATTGTCAATATTGTTCTGCTTTGATGAGGGAGAATAAATATTAATGATCATGCATATCAACTGCCGACAGGCAGTTTGGTCCCCTGTGTGCCTACCCATTGCTGTCTTCCCTCCCTCATCTTCTTATAGTTTTGAATAATTGTATTTCTCGTTAATTTAGGCTGCTAAAACCCATTTCCATGTGCAATGAGATTAAATGGCTCAAGATGGAAAAGGGGGCTTGATAGGGGAAAAGCCAAACCGCTGAGGGCCGGTGCCAAACTCTCAGAGGGACAGCGGTAATGAGACAGCGCTGGGCTAGCATCTGTGACACCGCCGCTCACGCCGTGGGGTTAGAGGAGAATTTAGAAGAGAGAAATATGGTTGAAAACACGCTGAGGACGAGATGTACTGAACAATGAGGTGGAGCAAAGTGCCTCAGGTAAAGAGGGCCCCAAACGTGTACCCCTGCAATAACATAGCACCCTCCCCCTCCAAAAAAAGGCATGATGCGCCACAAACTACAATTACCCCCTCAAGACCCATACACGCGGCCCAGTAGGCCAATTGTCTAGAACGCTCTGCCCAACGATTCCCGAAACTGCACTCTGCTGGACTGCGTCTCTCGCTTTGAGCCGAAAACGGGGGGAGGCGGAGGGGATTTATGTGCACAAGCGTTCTGTCTGACCGCACGCGCGGCTCGCGTCCTCGGGGACGCCGCAGAAAATGAGAAACATGAACCCGGCGGAGCGCTCCCCGAGATTGAATTTCACAACTAAACGCAAGCGAGAACAGCTTTAGCCGCGTGTGAAGAGCAGCCGGAGAGACGTGGCTCCGTGCCAGAGAGCTCACAGAGGGGACATTGTGTTACCTGGCCAGCTGACGAGACGAGGCTTCGGTCTGCCCCGGCGAGATATTGTTCCGATGTGCACTCGATATCGGCCCCTGTGAATTTGGTTGTTTTTAAAAAAAAGGGCGGGTAAGTTTTGGAGGAGACTGCTGTTTTATCAAGGATACCTCTCTCTGTTTGTCTTTGTCGCATACCGAACATTCAGCATGAACGTAGCAACCCCCTCCAGATTTATTCAAATACCAGTCATGTCAGGCTAGCCTGTAAAATTTAACAAAATAAGCCAAAGCACATGACCTGTTATTCTTCGAACATTAAGATGTTCATGCTGTTTTTATTGCCTTGTGGAAAACAGAAAGCACAATTAAGTGTGTTATTCTTTTTATGGTGTTTTGTACATGATGGATCTCTACTGCACTTCTTTTGAATGAATAAGCTCAGCTAATTAATGTGGCTTCATTACCCTGATGATCAGCAATTATGTGCAAGTCCTTTGCAACTAAGTATGTGTGCGTTAGTCTGTGCTCCAAAACAATTAATTTTGACCCAAAGCTCTTGGGCTTGTGTTTCTGAAACTACATCATCCAAATTGGATGTAAAAATCCCAAAGTCAACATACTGTCGGTACTGGTTATTTTACAACCCGTGGGAACAGATCACATAATATTATGAGCACACATACATTGAAATACTTAGTCCTTAGCTTACTTGACACACCAACTGCCCTTGAGGCACCTACTGTTATGAACTTAAAAGCTGTGATTTGTCTTTGATTTATGTGGGAAGAAGAAGATTGCAGCTGAACATTGGGTCAAATCTTATTCAGTGTATTCCTTAAAGCCATCATGCCTTACATATAACACCTTCATTAACATGAGGTAACAATTTAATAAATCATTTATAACAAAATACAATGCTGTATGAAAAATGACTTATGTCAAGTTAAATGCTGGTATAACACATGAGTCAACTCTGCTCAAAATGCATTCAAATTTGAATGGTAAATGGACTGCATTTATATAGCACTTTTATCCAAAGCGCTTTACAATTACAATTGATGCCTCTCATTCACCCATTCACACACACACTCACACGTCAACGGTGAAAGGCTGCCATGCAAGGTACCAATCAGCTCGTTGGGAGCAATTAGGTGTCTTGCTCAGAGACACTTTGACATGCCCAGGGCGGGGGATCGAACCGGCAACCCTCGGACTGCCAGATAACCGCTCTTACCTCCTGAGCTTTGTGAACAATTTATAAAGATGTGCTGTTATTTTGAAATTGTTATACATGCTTCATAATGGCTGTTGGAATGCATTTTGTGTAGCATGAATGAAACCTGCATGCCTAGATAATGAGCCAAATGATTCCATCCTGTGTTTAATACTAATACTAATGTTTAATGCGAATTATTTTTAACCAGACACCGGCAGGTGCAATAGTTTTCTTTCACTTTAGACTTTAAGATTCATATGTGTACGGTATAATAGACCACTCATGTTCAGTTAATAGAAATCAGGTCTTTCTTGTTACAACGTAATGATATAGAATTTCTTAATTGGTGATGGGGACTTTCCTCTGTACGAAGACAAGAAGCTATGCATGAATTCCTCATGTAATATACTTAACTTGTTTCGCCGTGCTGTGAACTATGGAGTCCCGTTTAAATGAATTGTAATCCTTTGTGCTTGAATCACAAGATCGAGAAATGGCAGACACAAGCCGCCTCAAATTAGCGTTTAAACGCTTCATGCGTTATGATTTGAAGGTCATTCCCCCACCGGCAAAATGGCATCCTTATGGAATTATGGTCAAAATATACAATGGAAAATCAGTCTTTTGAGTTCAGTTGAAGACAGAATGTGGGGGCTTAGCTTTTCCTACCTCAAAATGTCATCTTCATTTTTGAATCATTTCAACAGTACCAGTCAGTCGGTGTGCAAAATTATACTACACGCACACTGTGCAATATTTTCCATAAAATAAAAACCTTTGTTTGACAGCTGGTTTGAATGCCCAGAACTTTTTTTTTTGGACAGAGACCTGAATGTGTCCACAGGGTTTTATATATTGTGTCATTATGCCATTTTGCTGCCACAAACCAGGCAAGTTAACATCCTTCTTGGCCCTGCGGCCATTTCTGTACTGCCAGAGACCAGTAGCGAGACTAGCAGTGTCCTCCAACTGGAAACGTTATACATTTTTAATGGTCAGAGCAGATTTACCTCCAAGGCCGGACCACACCACATTGGTACTTGGAATGTAATGTGCTTTGAGATGGCAGGAAATGAAACAGGGTTTTGATTAAGTTCTGGTCCAAGGAGGAGTTTCACATGTTTATACCATGACTGTACAAACGGTTTCCCTGCAAACATTGTTCCTGTTTTTATGTTGCCTGTTTATCACAGTCTTAGCGAGAGCTACACTGTGTGATTTTACATTGTGCAGCTGCTATTTTAAATGTGCTCTTTTTGACAAACACAAAAATGCTGTATTGTGCTTTGAACTGAAATAAAATGCTGCTTTCTGAGCTTTTGGTGTTTTTTAGGCATAGTGTGGGGTTTATTTGTATTTGGTATTTTGCAGAGTTTCATGCAATGCTTGAATCTCATTGTTTACTGTAAATTGCTATGGATAAATCTGCTGCCAAACCCTGAATGGAAAATTTCAAATAAAGTCATAAATGACCATGTTCTTCTTCTTTGTGTGGTTATTTATAATATTACTAGCTGTGGTAACACAGGTTGTAATATTACACACAGGTAACCCTACACACAGGTACACAGGTTCTTGTGCTTGGCTTCCTCTGTCACCCTGGCCTTTGCTACCCTGTGCAACAGCACAAATATTCTGCACAAGGCTCCTCCACTCCCCCAGCAGACAAAAGCCCAGCGTATCTGCCCCCATTATGCTCCACATGACCAAATTACCACAGCTATTACCCCGAGTGAAAGGACTCTCTCTCCCTCTCAGTGACAGAGTGTGATGAACAGTGCCGTGTGATAATGGCTAGGCCGTACTGTACAATAGCTGCCACGGGGATTTTTTTATTATTTTTGTTCGAGAAGCATCCTTATCAAAGCTGACTCACAAAGCTGAGGTTTTTTTTAAAACGCATTATCCATCTGTACAGCTGGATATTATTGGATACAATTCAGGTTAAGTAGCCTTTTGACGTGGACTCAGTGCCTTGCCTTATGACTGAACCTGGGACCCATCGAGTTCAACCTCGGTTTCACAGACTGTCCCTTACGCACATCTCATCCCCACCTGCAAATCGGCTTGACTGTAATTACCCCCCACCCTTAATATTAAAGGAGCAATCATTGCAGATTACACCGGCAGTGTAAATGTGAGATATTAGAGGAGATGCAGTCCGTGGGCTCTATTATAATGATTAGATATTTGAATGGCATGATAGTGATCATTTTGACTATGACCCTGTTTCATAAAGCAGTTACAGGACAGTCTGTAACGGCAGTGGTATTTCAAAACCAGCAAATGCAGAAAATCCTTTAAAAATACTATTTCTTCTTCTAATTAAATATACCATAATATTACCACACGCTGATGAAATTGGTCATTAATCACTGCAAATCGAGTGAAGGGCTTAAAGAAAGCATTGTGAAACTCTGTTATGAATCTCGGGATTCAAGGCAGAGCTAATGTGTGGTGTCAAATGACGTTTCCTCATTCCCACCCACAACTGCCCAAGACATTTTTTTTTTTGGGGGGGGGGGGCGGGTGTAGTATGTTCAAACATGGGATAATTGCAGGCTAACTGGCCACCCCAAGAACAGCCACATGGTAAACAAAGACCAGCTTATGCTCGCTTACGTTGTTCTCTCTGGTTATTTTGATCTCAGTACAGGAGCCAGCTAAATACTCTTCAGAGCTCTTTAGAGCCCCGCCCTTATAGAATGTGTTTACATTTTCATCAAAAACATTTCCATATAATGCATTAGTTCCTTGACAACAACAAAAAACCTCCTCCACAAATGCTGTTACTTCAACCACTGGTTAATGGTACGCTTCAGGGTTAAGATGGCATACGTTAGTGATAGTTTTTGTTTTATTTTTCTTTGTGAGAATGCCTACATTATTACACCAGCGCAACAAGTAGCTATAAGATTGAAAGTCATTAAGGAGTAACACCATTCATTCAAAATAGAATATATTCTCTCGCAATTTCAAAAGTTACACTCATGTTTTGACTGGTAGGTTAAAACATAAAGTAAGTTAAAACAGTTGTTTGTTAGTTTAAAGTAAAAAAAATAAGAACAGCATTTGTCAACAATATTGTGGGTAGTAAATGAAAACAACATTTGTCAACAAATTTGCCTGACAATGGCATGTTTAACCCCCCTGTTGTTGCAGTGATGGCAGGTTGTTTGCGTGTTTAAAAGGTTGCATAGCACTTTTTTCTACCAAGCAATAAACCCCTAGAGAAATATTACCCTGTTAATGGAATTAACAGAGCATTTAATTAACCCCTCGGGGGGAAGTATGCAATGGTAAAGGACTGAATTTCTGATCTTTCCCCATGTCAGTTTCAATTCGACTCCAGTTTCAGAATCATCCAACAATAACATAAAATCTATTTTATCTTTACTTACTCTGTGTCTTCAACAAGAAAACGTATGTCACTAGTGTACTTTTAGGAACTTATAACGATTCTCTAGCGATTTCATTCACAATCATTTTGTTGTGACTGACTAACTCACACCAGAGAAAACCTGAAAATATCCCTAATGTTCTTGGAAAAATTTAATTGCTAAATTGTTTGTATGAAGAAAGTAGCAAAAGAATGTGTATGTCCATTTACTGCCAAAAAAAATCACCATGAATAACAATCATAGCGCTATGTTTCAAGTTCCCCCTGACTTCGTACGGGACCTGAAGTAACACAAGTGTTCCGAAAGAATGGCCCATAAGCTACGATCAATGGTTTTAAATACATATTCAAATTAGATCATGCTCGCGCTCTTGTGATAGATGGATAGAGATGTCTGTCACATAGAGGTGTGGCTACCAGCAGAGCAGCATTGTCTGAGAGGAGTTGACATGGTAGTAGAGCTTGCTTAGTTAAGAAATTGTTGAGCATCGTCGTCCAGAACAGAACGCATGAAACTGTAGAGAGTGATCTGGAGCAAAACGAAGATAGACTTCTGCTGAAACAACAAAGCGAAATACTTTTTAGAAGTGAATGGAATTACACAAGTGTAGGCTACGTCACCGATCACCATTTAGAGTATTCTTCAGGATAATTGTCTGAAACCGCTGGTAAGTTTGGGAAACGGCTGGTTTGCTGTTATAAGGATATGCAAGTAGAGATAATTTAGCAGTGAGAGCACATAGGTTATAGCTGCAAACGTCCTGCTTAGGTATTTAGCTAGAACTTGTAAACTTTTCGCTCATGCTTATCTAACACTTTTCTACGTTAATCGTACTTTTATGTGATGTAGGCTAGCCTATGTGGAATTACGATGCCAGTAATGTTTTCGTACTAGGCTGTTGCAAGTCTGCCGGATTTTGCATCTCAGTATCACAGCTGTTGCGTCTCTTCCCAAACAATAACATTAGCATATCAATAGCTAATAATCCAATCTCTTTGCTTGGCAGAGAAGTTTTTACTTATTTAGCCGAAGTTAGCCTGACTAGAAATTTCTGAAAAGCTTAACGTTTAATATTATAACATGCAACATTATATTTACAAGTAGCCTACCCATACCCATATTAAAAACTTTTAGGAAAAGCATTTTGCTTGACTTCTGTTGTCAAAACTGATGATGAATGGGAGGCGCACTTGCGAGATTGAAAAGCCACCTGTGTGCCGAATGAGTTATTGCAACTTAGCGACTTTATGTTCGGAGAAATTGCACTAATACATTTCAGTAAAATCAAGACGCCGAGTTAGTATTTGTTGCGAAATAGCGTTTTCATGTCCAAGTTACTATTGCTAACGCTACTCGCACTTTGAACACAGGGCTTGCGTCCGGAAAAAACAATGATTCGGGTGTGTTCTAATGACAGTTGTTTATAAGGTTTATGATTGTTCTAACTGGTAGTCTCCTGAGTATAGCCTGCAGTTCGATGTATGGTCGCACTCTGCCAAACATATGCGCAGTGTTTGTCTTGACTCGACTCGGCTCCACGGCATTTTCAGTGCAGGGCTTTTTGGATTGTAATTATAGAGCAAAGCGCTTTGGACAAGACTTGTGGATATGTGAAACTGCCTTTTGAGGAAAAAGACTGTACCCAGACATGATTTTTTAAAAGTCTGTATATTTCGTCTGGAAAGGGAAATTACCGCATGCTTTTGTTCTCGATTTAGACTCCAACGTTGATAATTTGACGCCTAAGCATAGTGAGCTCACACGTTCACATCTTGCAAACTTGTAGCAAATTATCACAAAAATGAGAAAAGTGAGAGTAAAGCATTGTGTTGGAAATAGGCTTTGGGATTGATTAAATTCAGTTTAATAATGCTTTCCAAGAGCACAACTACTAGCAACACTAGGCTTCCTCAAGACGGAAGGGTATGAAGACTTGTAGGAAAGGTTTCTGTTCGTTCTTTCTCCAGGCTTGTAAAACATCCCCATTAATTACATACACAGCTGCTCTTGGCTGAAACCCTTTCTGTCAGTTAATTGTTGCCATACCAGTGGAGGATGGATGAAGACAATACAGAGATTATCAGTCAGAACCATTAATTGTGCAATTGACTTTTTGCATAATACAAAATAGGCCACTTGAAAGGTGTGTTGTTGCTTAGATGCTTGCCCAAGAGCCTTTCTGTTACTGAAAAGGCAACATGGTTTGACATGGTGTGAACCATCTCTAATCTGTGTTTATACTTACTGGATCATGGCTGTGAGTTCTGAGGGAAAAATACATGTCACCTGTGTATTCTTAAAGAAAAACAGAACTCTGAAATGGCAAATGGTTTTGTTTGGTAATTTTGAGTTTTTGAAGGATGACAATAATGTATATTTTTCTCATTTAATGCTTGTGAGTTTTCGCAATTATGCTTATTTTCGTGGGTGATATTTACTTAAAATCGTGATGCGGTTATCCAGCATTGCTTGGTAACAATGTAGGCCAACAAAAAAACTTGTGAATGCCCTCCCGATAAAAGGAAGTACACCTTGTTGTATGACTATGGAATGCAACTTCCTTCCCTGCAAGCAACTAACTGATTCAGCATTTCCACCACCTGCCCCTTGGTCTTGTTCTTCTCCAAAAATGTCTCTGCTTTCTTAGTCTCTCTTTGTGATTTGGTCAAAGTAGAGCTTGTCTGATGCTTCCCTCCCTGTTTTTCTCTTGGTGTTTTAGTGTAGTATTGTCACGGAAGCTGTGAGTCACATGAGGGTGCAGCAGGAATGATTTGTAATGTAAAAAATTCAAAAATATTCATGGTGTTGACCAAAATTTTCCTAAAGAGTCTTTCTTTTGCTATGATATTGCATAATATTATGAGAAGAAGGTGTCTTACAAATATCACTGACCAATTTGTATCTTTATCCCAATTTTTTTCTGGAGTGACTAAGATAATATATTTTTCTCAGGGAACAGCAGCTCTGTCTAGCTCATTTTATGGTCAGATTTTCTGAGCACACACTAGTTCACCATCTGCTGATCAAACACTTTTAAACTTTTTAAACTGTTTAAGGCTGTTTAAAATTGTTTACTTTCCCAGCAAAGGCACCACATTTCATGAATGAATCGGTATGCCTTACTTTCACAGTCATGAGCAGAGACCATATTAAAAGAAAACATAATTTATATACTTGCCCAAAGAGGGAAAACTGGAATGGAAGTCAAATTAATTTTCGTATTGAATGCACTGACTATAGCCTAGTGCTTTGAATTAGCCTAAATGTAAATTGGTGTCTCAGACGCACATTACAGTTTAATTTCATTCAGATGAAGCTACAAGTTCGGCTGGGGACTTTTCCTAGTCAGAATGCGTGAGGCCATTTGTTTCTG
The DNA here is from genome assembly GCF_013347855.1 of Anguilla anguilla. Taxonomy (NCBI): domain Eukaryota; kingdom Metazoa; phylum Chordata; class Actinopteri; order Anguilliformes; family Anguillidae; genus Anguilla; species Anguilla anguilla. Next base: position 47,200,864 of record NC_049206.1, on the reverse strand, counting down.
CCAACAATGGCGAATACCCCTAAGGACTGTTCAGTACTTTTTATAAATTCATTATGACAGGACTGCCCCCTGTTCAATGTATACAATTACACTGCAGCTCGATGGGAGTGTGTTCAATGGTGGAGTGAGTATTCAGTCTGGAGGGCATTATGAGGTGTGTATCCTCTCGACAATATTGGTTTTCCGAGACTTTTATTACAGTTTTTTTGTTTCTTTCCACTAATTTATGGTGCAAGAAATCCTTCTAATTCTCCCAGTAAGCGCCCATCTTTGTGGCCGTCTTGTTTTTAAGTGATTTAACAGCCCCGCGTCCCTCCTTTCTTTGTTGTTGTGGAAACGGTGCAGCCGTCAGGGCGAGTGTGGGGGTGCCAGAGGCATAAAGTGTGCACAAAAGGACCTCTGGAGCCGTGGAGGGTGGAAGTGGCCAGAGCAAACAGTGCAGTGCGGCGGGAGGGCCCGGGCATGCCATTGGGCACGGAGCACGCTCTGCCATGGAAACGGAGCTCCGTGGTACAGCCTCACTGACGCGACTGCTTCAGGCCTGAGCTTCGTACTGGACCCTGCGTTAGCCGCAGGGTTCTGATCTACAAAGATAATTCAAAGATACTTCACTCACTGGCAAGCGTGTGTTCTGGCAGGTACCTCTTAAGCTGCAATGTACTATTTTCTTGGAATGAGTAAGCAGTGGAGCATTCCAGCTCCTCCATTATTTTCAGCACAGGAAATTTCCCTTGCGAGGCGGTCGATGCTATCTCTTGAGTGCGGCCAATCTGACTGTTGTTTGGCTCAGATTGAGCGTGAACTTTTGCTGGCTATTGAAATCTGGCAATCACGGAAATGTAGCTCATTCGACCTGAAATCTCACTTTCGGTCACTGACATCAGCTCGCTTGATCGTGACTGTTATTATTGTAAGATTGCGGGCAAGCATTGCGCCGCAATAGCGCAGGAGCGCGGTTCATATTTCGGTAGTGTTTGACTGTCGTCCAGGGCCGTTCAACCTTGTTTACGTTGCATGGCTGAGTTATTTCAAATTTTCGAAGTTTGACTGAGAGTCAGTCTTTTTCTTGCGTCTGAATTCATTTTACAGAAGAAGGGGCTTATGGAACTTTGTTATTTATTTTCTGTGTAAGAACGAGGGAGCCTTTTTATTATTTCTCACACTGCATCGTAAACCAAGCTGGAAAAATGTGATACAGATGCACTGGTTTCTGCGGGCTGCTGTAAAATGCTTGTCTACACAGAGCAATATGCTCCTTTGTTTTTACTAGTTACATTTTTTTTCTCAGAGAGAGTCAGAGTCAATATTGGGCCTTCTCTCTGCTTTTTTGGTTCACCATGGAAACTCTCCTATACAATATTGTTCTCTATAGTCTCCTTACATGACCCCCAGCCAGCAGTAGATTAGGGCTTTGCTCCTTTTCTGGTTCCTTCCATGGCCTCCCTGTTTGCGTTCAACCGCTACAGAACCGCAGAGAACAGACGAACGCGCAGCCTTCTCTTTCTTTAATCCAAAACACGCCGTTGCCGCTTTCATAAAAGGTTCGCCGCAAGGTCCGAAAGCAGAGGAAGTTTTGCCTCGCGGACACGTGCCGCCTGTGAAAGGAGCGGGCGATTTCTCCCCCGGTTGCTCGGTGACAGTAACGATCGCGGTAACGAGGTTTCCCCGGCGATGCGGGGCGCCTCCTGCATGCGCCAGCTGCTCTTTGTGTTCAGAGGGCCGGGATGAAACGGGGGAGAGGGCTGCAGGAACCCCTGATATGCCTTCGGCTCTGGACAATGCTCCCGCTCCACGTTGCCAGTGAGGGGGCGGCGACCTTCTTTACCGGGGCATGAAGGCCGAGAGGAAGCGGACTGTCAGGTGTGCGGTGGCCATCTCGGCAAATCAAAGGATCTCTTTTGCCTGCACTTAATTGGCATAAGGCTCATTGTTCCCACGAAGACGTGTGGTCTTGTACAAGCATTCACACAGGATTTAGTGATCTATTTTTATGGAATCTATTTATTTATTAAGAATTAAAATTGGTCCCTACTGACCTATATTCATCCAAGTACTGTTTGAATGTGATGTACCTACTTAGACAATGATGTATTATTGGCTTTCAATTGATTTGTTCATGAAAAAGGCGAATGCAGCTGACAGGTGCTAATGAGCCGGTTATTAGATTATGAATCCGGGTGATAAATATCTCAGATTTGTATGAGCATGGGAGTCGCCCGTGCGAGCGGAGGGTGTCTCTCTCTCTCATTTAGCCTTCTGGCGACCGTTGACCTCACAGCGGCCGGCCGTTGCCATGGATACGCTCCGGGCCAATTTCGGCGAGGTGTTCTGTTCGCCTACCGTTTGTTTACTGCGCTCGAACACCTCGCTGAAGGCAGTCCGGTCTCCACAATGCTTCAGGACCCTGTCAGAGGGAGTCGGGGGCGAGATCCCAGGTCTGTATAGCTTGCCGTTTCTTCATCTGTAAACAGTGTGTAAACTTAGTAGTGACAGCTTGCAGCAGGTAGGCCGGTTTATGCGATTTGTCACGTACTAGGCGTAGATAAAACTTTAGGTTTATGGTCATGAGGACTGGAGTGGTTTTATACTGCTAGTACTGAGCTTTGCAGGATGCCAGCTTGTGTGATCGGTATTAGTGTATGATTTTCAGGATGGTTTTTTTTCCCTGAAAGAGGCCAATTTTCTCCTCCTCCTCCTCGCCCCCTGTGTTGAGCAGAGATGACTGGCCCTCGCAGTTCTGCAGCTCTTTGGTCAAGCAGCCGGGTGATTACAGGTGTATTTTTATCCCGGCGATGTAAAATTAGCCCTGTGCTGTGTCTGCATCCGCTTGCTCGTACATCCGGCCTTATCCGTGAAAATGCCCCGTCGTCCCGCGGGCTCCGAGTGGCAGGTAATGCGGGCGCAGCTGGAGTCGTTCTGAACGTTCGAACGCCGAGTTCCAGACTCTGCCGCTGCTAAATTTGTTATCGCTCAGACACAGGAAGCGTAGGACAGTTGTGTCGTGTGCGCTTGCTTGTGTGTGCTTGTGGGTGTGTGTGTGTGTTTGTGTGTGTGGGCATACGTGTGTGTGCGTGTGTGTGTGTGTTTGTGTGTGTGGGCATGTATCTTCAGATGGGGATGGGGATGGGTAAGAGGAAGTGGAAGCGGTCAGGTCACGGGTCAGGGCTGTGCACCTGTGTTTCTTGCTGGTGTTTGTTGAATGAGTTAGCATCTCGCTAGTGGCCACGCCTGCAGAAAGCGTGATTGATTCACTCGGCTCTGTCCAGAACTGGACTAGAGTGTCCATACCATGGTCTCCTGCCTCCAGCCTGATGTAGTTAATCCATCTCCAGCAAAAGCCCATTGGAAAAGCAAACACAGCTGCGGGGGGAGCAGCAGCTGCTGTGGAACCCGCCGACAGCGCTCTTACTACGTTCTCGCTACGTCGCTGGGGAGTTTTTGTAACGTGAGAACATTGCTGCGACGTTACAGAAACTTCCCAGTAACATTATGAGAAGACTGTATTTTTGTCCGATTTGGTGTGACGAGACGTGTGGTTGTTCTGAGATACAATGATCTATTGTATACAATACAGTACAATCCTCGCTCTACCTGTAGCCAATCATTTGTTTGCTATGTCGCTATAAGGTGGCCATTTTTTTCCAGCAGATTAACGCATCTATCATTTTTTCTGCATAGAGCAAAAACTGTTGGGGGGCGAAGAAGGACTGGAGCAGTTTGCGGAATCGAAAGGGTTAAACCTGCTTTGTTCCTCTCGTGTAGTGGATGTGGCCACAGGTTCGTAGGCCAGCTGCAGAACGCACACCAGATTGAAAGAGCCCTGGAGTCTTTGTAGGGTCGGCGGAGAAGAAGGGCTCTCTGTTTGGCGCAGCCGCCGCGGTGTGGAATGTCTGTGAGATTTTCCACCCAATTAACCTTCATTTTCTCGTGCAAGCAGGCTTTTCCACCCACCCACCCCCCCCCCTCACTCCCCACCCCCCCGTTTTTTGATCTAGGAATGCGATAGGCTTGGCCGTCTTGGCTTTTGTAGCTCTCAGCCAGCCAGGCTCACGCCCGGCGTCTGACGAGGGAGGGGGGAGGGGGGGGGGGCCATTGATTGTTTTTGGGTCAAAGAAAACGTGTAGCCCGAACGGGCGAAAGTACGCTCGATTAGAGTCGCCGAGGAGCCAACGCCGCCGAGAAAGTCGGCGCGGCGCTGATACGGTCTCCGCGGGTTATTCCTGCCCAGAGCAGCCTCTCATACGACTGGCCGCTCTGTTCAGAACGTCCTGGTACGGTAAGGTTTTGGTGATTACACCCAGGTTTTCCTCCACAGAATCCGCCTGTCGCTGAATCTGCCTCATATTGAGTATGGAGGTGCAATTGAGTATGGAGAATGCTGAAAGCTTCCGTTTTTCCGTCTTGTTCAATGAGGAGAACAGTGTCAGTGTTACCGGGCCGAGATGAATCTTCACGGATTTCCCGCGTCTGAGAAATGTGGGCGGAGTTTACTCTTCGTTCTTTCGTAATGGCCTGCTTCCTTGTTGCCTCCTTCAGAAAACTTTGTGTGAAGATCCCCTGTCTATACGTGACCGGGTCACACATAGACACGCAATTTGACCTGCAGTCACATGGCGGTCAGTCAGGGTGCCTTTGCACACGAGGTTGAGAGAGCGGAACATCATGTCTCCAGTGAGCATCTTTGTTACACTGGTGATGGTGTGTTACCATGACCTCCAGAGAGTCATAGATTAAGAGCGGAAGGCCGTCATTTTTCAGCTGCTGAAGGGCAATTATGTCCATATTAATTATAACGCATGTTATTTGTGTAATGCCTCTCAGGTACAGTCTGAAAGTGCTCAATATTGAGAAATTCAAGATGGCGCTGTCCCTACAAAAATAGTGTGCTGCCAGTATACTGAAATAACATGCATTATCAACATTTCACAATAGGTAGGTAAATAGGCAAAATATTTCTGCTTTCCGATACTGCATTTTTTTTAAAAATGCATTGTTGTGAAGTGTATTTACCAGTATACATTTTCCACATATTTACAGAGTATTGCAGTACTCCATTATCATAAGGGACCGGCAGCTATAGGTTCAAAGACTCCCAGGGGAAACCAAAAGGCGTCTGAATGACTTCTGCCATTTGCTTCTCAGCCATTTGCTTAGAACTGCTGAAGTGTTTCTTGTCATTGACCAGCAGCCTAAATGTCTTAAGGTTTTTAACAGTGTCATATTGTGAATTTGCCCTATATCTTGTGTGGTTTCCCCTTTCAGCTGTAACACCAAAAAAGTAACATCAGGCAATTTCTCATCCTGAAATTAACGCACAACTAATATACCTATAAATTACATTGACAGAAAAATAGTAATTGTACTCTTTATCTATTTATATTTTGTTGTGTCTGAGCTGCACCAATAGCTTGTAAGATGATTGAGCTACGGTGTTTTGTGCTCAGATAATGTCTGACTTGGAAGCAATCAGCTACTTTATTGAAATAAGAAAGACATCCTAGGTGCTGTTGGACACAGAGTGCTCTGTTAGCGTCCGATAGCATAGCACCACTGTCATGTCTTGCTCTCAGTATGTGGGCACGTTAATGACTGAGAATAGAGCTGCCAGGAATGACTCATAATTATAACCACGCCAACCATGACATGGTTTCAGTTTATTTTTGCGCAACAGCGCTACAGTACGTTAGCCTTGTGCACATTGTGGCCTAACGGACATTTTTGCGTTTACGTTTTTTCCGTCGCATGACAATGATGTCCAGCCCACCCAATCCCACAATTCCGCAGCAGTCACTGCATCACCGTTCTTCTTTCACGCTCATGCCCCTGAACTGCCAGAACTCAAGGCAAACCAGGCAAACAAGAAACAGGACATTCAGACTTTTCAAAAACCGGAAAAAAGGTTGAATGAGGTGATCAAGACCTGACGGGCGGCCATTTTGTCATCCAGGCCCGGCCACGTGGCTCTATTGGTCGGTTCCGTCCTGTCAGCGCAGGACGTGCACCCCCTACATATTGCCCGATATTTCCACATAGGAAATGTTTACCACGCGGCTTTTGATAATGCCGATTATTATTTGCCCGCGGGTGTAATTTGCGAAGCCGTCCATCTTCGCGTGCGGAGAGAGCGGCTTTCCCTGCGGAGCTGAGGGAGTGAGAAGGCCCGGTTAGGCGCCCTATGGTCTGCCCGACCGACCGGCGAGGGGAAACCACAGCGGGGGCCCCGGGGTCTAATAATGATGCTTTACAGTAAATCTGATGGCATCGGTGGTCCCGTTTAGGATAATGACCACCCAGCAAAAACCTGTGCGCCAGCGCGTCGTCCATTTCGGATGACGTTATGGCGGAATTAAATGGTGGCCCGCTCCATTTCCTGCTAACGCTATGGATTCTCGTTCAGAACTGTTCGCCAAAAGATTGAGTTTGTATAGTTTTGTATATGATAACCATTAATGAGCCCTTTGTGCGGTCGGTGTTCCTGGTGACCGCTGTGCATTTATGGTCGCAGTTAGCCAGAATGACATCATGACAGTTCCAGCGGTTAATCAACGCAAGAAAAACACGAGGGAAGCTCGTCTTCCCCCCCCGCCCCGAGACGTTGAAAACACAGTCTCCTAAATACAGTCTGTCTCGCTCGGTTGCTAATTTGCGGACAAAGAGCTGCAGTTATAAGGTGGTTGTTAGCAGTTGCGTATCCCCGTGTCAGCTATGCGGCTATGGTCGCGCGCTGGAGAGAAACAATGCTAAGGAGCGGCGGACTGTTTTAAGAGCACGGTTGTGTGTAGAGCGCGGGCCCCCTCCCTGAGCTATAATCCCGTCAAACCCGCTGCTTTTTCACAGGCATCCCTTGACTAGCAGAGGCCCTGCTCTGCTCGAGGCCCATCCCCCATTTCCATACCATAGTAGGGAATGACATCTTAGCCTGTGACATGCTGTGCCAGAGCTTCCTTTAATTACAGAGTCTTATATTCTGCAAGCCCCCCCCCCCCCCACCCTATTCCCCCTCCCTGCCTTTTTTAAAATAATGATCAGCCCCTTAACACCCCACCCCACACACACACACACTCACAAACACAGACACACACATTCACACGCACACTTACACACATTCCTACGCGCATGTTTACACACACATTTGCATAAACACACACAAGCACGTATACTCATATACACACACATTCATATGCACCTATTCACTCACATGCATACACACACACACACACACATTCACACGCACACTTACACACATTCCTATGCGCATGTTTACACACACATTTGCATAAACACACACAAGCACGTATACCCATATACACACACATTCATACGCACCTATTCACTCACATGCATACACAAACACACACACACAAAAGACACTCAGACATGCTCAGACACTCAGCAGTAGGGCGGACTTGGGGCAGGGAAGCGAGCGCACGTGTGCACGCATACGCACAGACAGACCCGCACGTGGACAGGCACGGCCGCGGACTTGCGTGCGTACAAACACACACACACACACACACACACACACACGCACGCAGGCCGGCCGGCTGAGAGGAAACTCTTGGGGGAGACTTCTGGCAGCCCTTCTCCGTGGCTAAACGGTCCTTCTCCTTTTTTCTTTTTTGTGCTCTTTGTTTTTCAGAAGGACGTTCCCGGCTCTGAGAGCGGGAACAGTAGAAATGAGGAGCAGGTGGCGGTGGCGGGGGCCCCGGTCGCGTTTCCTTGTTGTGGGGGAGAGGACGGCTCTGGCCCCCGGCCCGCGCCCCGTGTAGTCGCTCCAGACAGAGCTGGCCTTTGTTTCCGTCGAGCCCGCGGGGGTAAAAATGGCAGAGCCCCAGTCCCTAAAATCCTTAAAGATTAAGGAACTTATACAGAGAAAATTGGGCTCCTCTACCCCTGCGTAGGATCAATGCGACCTCTTCTGACCCCAGAACTTTGGTTTTCGTTGGGATTTGTCTGTTGTTTCTGGCGGATTCCAGGCTCGGTGCAGGCCAAGTTGTAACGGGGAGGCAGTGGTAGTGTGTGTGTGTGTGTCTGTGTGTGTTTGTGCACGTGCATGCGTGTGTGTGTGTGTGCATTCTGTATGCCCTCCCCATAGCACTGTAGTCCGATATGCTACTCAAGCCTTTGTGATTAAAACAAAGCCTTGCTCTTATGAGACGATGGTTCCTATCCCATCCCTCTTTCTCCCTTCTCCCTACATTTTTCCTTTCCTCTCCCTTCCCCCCAAAGTTTCCTTTCTCTTCACTCTTCTTTTCCCTTTTGATTCTTCCTCCCTTCTTCCCCCTTCCTCTCTCACTCCCTCTCTCTCTCTCGGGTTGCATAAGAGCTGCTGTTGTGGCTTCCCGGACTCCCTTTGGATGGGGATCCGATTTCCTTCGGTTGCGACATTTCCCCCAAAACGTTTTGTTTCCATTATGCTCTCCGTTCCCGATCCTTCTATGACATCGCTTTGCAGTTCCCTGTTACGTAACCACTTATGTGGGTCTGCCCTCAGATTCCTTTCCTCCTGCAGTCTGCGGATGGCGGTCTGTCTCTCCCCGCTCTTCCTGGAAACGGCACCGGCTCTGAACCCGCTTTTATCGAATCGTTCAGTCCGGACATCACTGAGATTCTATTACGAATATGTCAAACAGCCATCAGCAGCCCCTCTCTTTTATCCTGGCCCGGGCTGGCTGAATCGCTCGCTTGATCCAGAACATTCCTCCTGCCATTTTTCAGTCTTGCCCAATATGTTGTGTAACACAAGGCTGGTGTGTTTTTTTTTTTCCCCTCCAAAATTCCTTGTGGTCCCCAGTGAAATACGCTCTTTGGCCTCAGACTCCCTTACTCCTTATATAATATTATATAAGCAAGAGGGGCTTGTTTGGGATGTATTTTACTCTCTCAGTCATGGACACTCTGCAACAGCTGTTTTGCTTTCGAAATATGTTGCGAAATGTTTTATAGCTTTTTAACTTTGCATCGGGCTTACAATGAGATAAAATGGCAGGTTTGGGTTTCTTGTCTGCCATCGTAACATTCCCAGCAACAGAAATGCATTTCTACACTCAGAAAAAGGTAAACAAACTGATCGTGGTTGTCTTTGTTGCTTAGGAGCCTGTCGGTCAGGTACGTCCACTTCTCCATTTCCAGCTTTTGTTGGCTTGAAATCGAAACTGCCAGCTGGTTGCCTTTGGAGATCGCATTTGTCGAAGTTTTTGTAGCTCTTAAAAACATACGAATTTAGAATTCAGTTATGGGAAATCTAGTTGCAATGACATCAACTCAGGCCATGCGCTGTGTCTGAAGTTAATGTTGTGGGGCCCCTGCAGTTGGACCCAAAATGGACGCCTGCTGCTTTGCAGAGCCAGTCTCTTGTCCTGCAGTGGTATGCTTGGAACACCGTGTGTGTTTTCAGGCCAACAGCGGTCACATGGTTTGTCACCTGGTAGAAACCAGATTCTCGTCTGTATTCAGTGGGGTCTTTCCTGTTTCTTTGGCCAGGAAGCGGCTTGGTAGTCGAAGCCCGCAACGGGGTCGAGAGAAGGAAGCGAGCGGTCTGGGGGCCCACGGCGAGCACGGAACGCGCCCCGCCCTCCCCAACAGCAGGGGGGGGGGGGGGGAAGACAAGGGCCCCCTCTCTGTCCTCCAGAGGAAACGGGGCCTGTTTCCTGACCCCCCTCTCCCCCCCCTGTCCCGTTTAAGGCTCTTTTAATGCTCCCAGTGCAGCGCGCTGACTCTCGAGGCACGGTGGCCATGTGTGACCTCATTGTGTTGCAGAGTCTCTCCCCCCCCGCGGAAACTTTAAAAAAAATACACGCGTAACATCCAACGCTTTTACTCCCACACCCCCGTAAGAAGCGAACCTTTCAAGCGGGGCGACGGGTCAGCTGATGGGAAGCGGCTGGCGATTTAAAAAAAAAAAAAAAAAAAAAAAAGAAAAAAAACGAGGCTCCGCCCGTTCTCTCGCGGGCCCCGCCCTGCCGCGCACACACAGAGAGGGACTGTGTTCGGCGCGGCCGTGTGTGTGTGTGCATGCGGCGGCGCGCACGTGTGTGGAGTCCTTCGTCGGGGCGGCCTCTCGCTTCCAGGAGAAGGAGCTCGTCAGCAGAATTCCTGAGTTTCTTTTTCTGGGCTCCGCCTCTGGCGCCGAGCCACCCCGAAAACCCTCGGCTCCGCGGGGACGCGTTATAAATGTTTAATCGCGGCCGACTGAACGACTGACTGAACGACCGACCGAGCGATCCTTCTTTTTTTAGACCCGCGTCGTTAAAACGGCACTGACCCGCTGACTTCAGTCTAGGCCTGCTGAGAGAATATGGTACAATCAAAAAATGACGATAAAATAGAAACCCAACATTTGGTGTGGACCTGGTCTGATTGTGGGGGACATGGTAATGTTAAGGACACAATGCCAAGTGTCTTTTACGTCCATCCTTATTTGGCAAGGTTGAGCGAGGTTGCTTCGTTATGCAAAATACATAATTAAACTGACAAAATGTAAACGATGAGAGGTCATCGGCAAGTAACACAATAACTCGCTAAGAGAAGGGAAGTGCTAAAGCCATGCAGGAAGCAATGTTAACACGGTGCAACAAAGACCAACAAAGTTCTGCGGTGGCAACCTTATGTTTCCTGAACCTAGCAGTGTATATTATCGCTGGCATCTGAATCAGTGATGGATTGATCCTGTTCAGGAGAGCCAAGATAAGCGAACGGTAAAGAGATACCACATCAGCGAAAAGTCAGCGATGAGAGCGACGTGTTTTCCAGGTGTTGTAGGCCATAGGTACTTCAGTGATCTTCAGTGCTCTTTCATTCAGTAATTGTTATACAGTGCATTTGCACTTTCCTTCGATTATACAAAACATTTTATTACAAATGCACTTTTGCCCTCGGTTTTACATTTTTTGATAAAATGGCGACTACAGTTCCTTGAGTGAAAACACCTGTTTTATTCCTTTAAAATCCCACTGCCGCGTTAAAGCAGTGCATTTGTACCCAGGATGGGGGTTAGTTCGAATGAACGGTTGGGGTCCCTGGAGGAGGCGGGACTTAAAGGAAGAAGAGAGGGCGGATTGATTTGAGCTCTCCAAGGTTTGCGCGGAGGAGCTGGGCGTGTTTACACAGGCTTAGCCGCGACCACCACATCCTGCCCATTAGTGCGCATACTGCCTGTGTGTAATGTTTGCGCACATGCACATTAACCAGGTGCGCCCCAGAAAAATGGGAGGACCTCGCCCGTTTTTTTGGGGGGAAAAGTAAGCGGGGGGTTTAAAGGACGGCCGTGAATATGGCGGTTGTACCCGGCGTCTCCCTGGGGTTGTTTACCAAATGGAAACGGAACTGAACCGAAATGGAGCTAGCTGGCGGTCGTCGGAGGAAGGCGACACACTGTTCTGTGACCGCCAGAGAATGCGGTGCTGACCCACTGTGCCGAATACGGCCAACGGAAAGCCCGCGGACCGCGCTCTCAGCCGGGCGTGTCGGGAATGAGCGTCCGCACTGAGAGACAGTCCAGTTTCTGAAGACAGGCATTGGGACAACCACTGGAAATCTACCATAGACTGTAGAAAATCTATGAACCAAGTCACTGTGACATCATCCGTTGATGGCGCCGCCATCTTGTGCAAATTGGAGCCAGAGACAGTGCAGTAGGAAAAAGGGGCGCGAAGTACAACCGAGTCTGTGTCGCACAGTGACGAAAACTGTCCACAAAATATTAGAATATTGTCTAAATAACACAATGACTTGGCACATGGGGAGACATTAGACGAATCATATGGTGTAGTGTGTAACAGAATTCATTAATCCACTTCAATTGAAATCAGTTTTCTTATTCTGCGCTGGATAGTTTATGTGTTTAAGTGTTCTATGGAGTTTAATTCTCAATGTGCTTGTCAGATGTAAGCATGGCAGAGACACTCCAAACATTTTCACCATATGCTTTCTGTAGTCTGAAAGAGGCAGAGGAATGACTTGAACCTCATTAATGTCATCTGTGCTTATGTGACCACACATCAGCCGTACCCCCACCCCCCCCCCCCCCCCCAAACACACACACACTCACACACACACACAGCCACGTCGCTCTGTTATTAGCGCTGTTGGGTTCATGTCTGGGGTGTCTGAGTGTGTCAGGCCCTTCCTGATGGAATTCTGTGTGTAATGGTTCTTATGGGCTGTGATGGATGGGCCCAGCCCCCGGGGGAGGGGGACGGTGGGGGTTTGGGGTGGGGTGCGGCAGCATCTGGACGCAGAGTATAATGGCCAGAGCTAGGCACTCGCGCTGCCTTTGTGTCCCCCGGGACAATGGCGCATAATTTGATGTTTTGTGCGCCCCACTCGGCCAGAAGAAGAGGGCCGGGGGTGTGCGGCTCCTGGCAAGAGGTCTCCCAGTGAGATGGTTAATGAAGGCGACTGAGCGTGAATGAAGAGGACCCCCCCCCCCCCCCCCCAATACAACCGCACACTCATACTCGCACACATATGCAACAGACACACACATATGCAGCTGGCACACACACACGCAACAGACACACACATACGCAGCTGGCGCACACACACGCAACAGACACACACATATGCAACTGCCACACACACACACACCCACACACGCAACAGACACACGCACACATACGCAACTGGCGCACGCACGCACACACACATACGCAACAGACGCACACATACACACTCAGACACACTCTCTCTCTCTCTTTCTCTCTTGCTCTTCACTTTTCTAAGTTGGAATATCACTGCTACGCTTAGTGGCACGTAGCTAATTTTCAAACAAAGTCCAAACTCACAAAGAGCAAAAACACAAATGCTAACTTATGGCTTTAGTTCTGGATCTCTCTTACAGCAGTGCTAATGCAGCTGAAGGTCGGAGGTGTGTGTGGGGGAATATGTTAAACCTGCTGTCCCAACCTTTCTTTTAGCCTCCTCCCCTCTCTGCTCCTCTACATACTAACTGGTCAATTTCACTGATGGATTGCGAAGAGGGCGCTCTAATTATTCCCCAACAAAACCCTGCCATATGGTAACAAGTGAGCCAAACACTAATTTTATTAATCATTACACTTTCACCGGTGGCGACGGAGACAGAAGGGAGTCGACCTTATTCAATTACGGCGCAGATAACGCATTTGTGCTCCTGTCCGTGCCCTTCCTGTCAGGCGTTATAAATGAGCCGGACCAGAGCGGGCGAGCGCAGGGAGAGACCTACTGTAGCTCCTGGTTTTTAAACAAACCCGACCGAATTTTGTTTGTCGCGTCAAGGCGAAAGAGAGCGGAGAGAGCCAGACCAGAGCAGACGAGCGCAGCCGCGTGGATGAAAAGGGCGTCTCGTCTCTCTCTGGAATGTCTCCCGGGCGCGTTCTCTTTTTTTTTGGGCTCCGCCAGATCGGGGGGCCCCGCCCCGAGCGAGCACAAGGCCCTCCTCTGTCCCGGGGAGGAAGCGGGTCAGGCTTCCTGGTCCCGGAGCCGCGGCGCTGCTAGGTGTGGACCGGCGGCTTCCTCGCGCAGAAAGCGAGTCTCTCTCTCTCCGCTCCTTGGCGCCCGGCTCTGTTTTTTCCCCCCCCCCCTCTCGCTAATGTTTCTGCTGCGCTCTGTAATCTCTGCTTCCCCGCTGCTTTCCCATGAGAAGCGACTCCCCCCCCCTGCCCCCCCCCCCCCCTTACCCACGTCCTTCTCCTTCGACCTCCGCCAACCCCAGTCACTCCTCAGAGCGGCAGAGAGCGCCCTTTCTGTCTGGCTATCGTCCTCACGCGTCGAGCGTGTGGGAACGCGCTCGAACCGGGGGCCGTCGGACGCGCTGCGCGGCCCTCCTTGCGCCGTCTGGGTTCGCGCAGCGAGTCGGGGAGGGTAAACATTCCGAGCGGGCTCTTCTGGGGGGCGGAATATACCGGAACACAGAGAGCAGAATGACATCACCGACACACAAAGTAGTAACGACCCAGTGACTTGGCAGAAGTGCGCTGCCAGATCGGTGGCTGTTGGGCCGTCTCTTCATCCAGGCCTGGCTGCACGCCGCCCTCTCCTAACCTCCCTCGTTGGGACAGCCCCGTTCCTCCCGCACTCGCCGTTACGCAGTGTAGCACAGTGGGTAAGGAATTGGGCTTGTAACCGAAAGGTCGCAGGTTCGATTCCCGGGTAAGGACACTGCCGTTGTACCCTTGAGCAAGGTACTTAACCTGCATTGCTTCAGTATATATCCAGCTGTATAAATGGATACAATGTAAAAATGCTATGTAAAAGTTGTGTAAGTCGCTCTGGATAACAGCGTCTGCTAAATGCCTGTAATGTAAATGCCTGTAATGTTACGGAGTCGACGCGAGGGGGAAAATGGCGGCTTTTTTACCTCGGGCCTGTAACGTCAGAGCAGGTGCGAAGGAGCAGGAGAGAGTGCCAAGGCTGCCGCACAGGCCCTGCACGTCGGAGATGAAAAAGAGGACAGAGGACGCGGGGGGTCATTACCAGGGCGGGGCAGGGGGTAATTAGGGAGGGACGGCACGATGTGGGGTCTGACCCCTCCCCCTTCCGTGATGCTTAATCTCCGGCTGCATTTCGAGCCAGACGCCGGCATATCAAAGGTCCTGGTTTAATGAAGTAATCAGCGGTCGTTCAGAAACTCCGGGAGGTGATAAGATGTAATATAAAACCAGAGCACATACTGTAGGACTCCTAAGTCGGGCCATAGGATTGTGTGAAAAGAAGATTGTTCCCGGGCCCCCCCCGACACCATTAATTGCGGTTGTCACTGGCGGAGGGTTTGCGGAACAGGCAGACACCTGCTCTGTTATTCCCCCTTTTCCTCCCTCCCTCCTCCTCGGGGGGATTTGGCCCGTCCCCTGGCAACCGTAGAACCCCGGGCCTCCTCCTGATGGCCGGAGAGGATTTAGAGAGAGGTAAATGCGCAGCGGCAGGGCTGAGGGGGAAGGAGTTTCCTCGCTGTCTGGCGCTCTTCGATCGCGTGCGGCGGCGGCGCACCCCGGGCCGTGGCGTCAGGGAGGCACGCCGCGGACACGGTTCCCTCTCAAACCTCAAATATGCGCATGGCAGGAACGTGTGTGTGTGGGGGGGGGGAAGGGAGGCATGGAAACCATAACATTTGGTTGCCGCGTGAGGGACGTCAGTACCACAGAATGTCCTCTGCCTCCTTCCCTCCGTAATTAGATTTCTTGGCTGAGGGCTGAACACCGCAGTGCCACTGTGGCTGACAATACTATCTCCCCTCTCTCTCTCTCTCTCTCTTTCTCTCTTCTCCCTTTCTCCTTCTTTTTCTCTGCATTCTTTCCCTCCCTTGACTTTTTCTGCCGACTGTGCCCCCCCCGCCATGAGCATGCTGTGTGGTGCGGTAGTCTTGCTCCTGGCTCTATGGTGGCATGCAGTGTCAAAGGAGAGCAGCAGTCTGAGTGCATCTCCCCGGTGGTCTGCCGCCATTACGGCTCCTAGTCTGGCCCAGTCGTTCCATCATTTCCCCCTGTGGAAAACCACATTGGCTAGGCTGTCACAGTCCTGTTTTAACCAATGGAAGGAAATTGTAAAGGTCACAAGCACTGAATTCTAAGGGTGTGGATTACATAAATACAAAAAAAGGACTCTGAGGGTGTAGGTCACAAACAAAACACACAGCATGGGGAACTTTCGCTAGTGACATCATAACAGAGTAGTCATGCAGGAAGTGTGGAGTTGCTTAGTCCAGCCAGCTTATCCTGAGGGTGTAGCCAGAAAGCGCAAGAAACGAGCGAAGCTTTGACTTTTCGACCTGTCTCTTATCCTACACCATCCGTCTCTAAGCTTCACACGAGGGCAGTCGCTAACCCGGCGTCCGGATTGGTGAGATGTGCTTCCCCCAGGAGCATTGACTGTGCCAATTTGTGTGTGTGTGTGTGTTTCAGCCTCCAATTAAGTCTGGGTGTGTGCGTGCTTGTTTGCATGTGTCTGCATGTGACACTATGTGTGTGAGTCTGCATGTACAGGTCTGTGCATGTGGCAGTGTGTGTGTGTATGCATGTGTGTGTGTGTGTGTGTGTGTGTGTGTCTGACTGTGTGTCCGCGCTGCGCTCGAGCTCTTAGAGTGCAGTGTGAGATTAGAGGCCAGCGCACTCTCCATGCATGCGCTTCTGACACATGGCAGATGAAAGCTCTGTTGTAAGGTGAGGATCTCTCTCTCTTTCCCTCTCTCTCTCTCTCTCTGTCCGTCTGTCTGTCTCTGTCTTTCTCTCTTTATCGCTCTCTCGCTCTCTCTCTTTGTCGGATAGTGTAGCAGGGAGAAGGATACAATGTGTTTGTTTTATTCAAGACTACAGGTAGGGAACTGATACCTTTACATGGCTTCTTGGTTTCAGACTATCAAGTTATGTCTTTGTTTGCATATTTCAGTCTCCAATATGCATTGCTCCTTAGCAAATGACAGCCATTTTGTGAATTATCACACTCTAATATCCTCTTCCAAGCCTGCTTTATTACTGTCTGTGGAATTTATTGTGCAGCTAGACGTATCTTCTCAATGAATCAGTCCAGACCAAACTGATTTTGTGGTTATTTATTTGAATGTGTCATGAGGGCATTAGTTACTGCCAGTTCACAGTGTGTGGAATTTTTCAATATTTTTATGCTGCTTTAGATCGAACAGTCTGACACTTGCATGGTATTTTTGGTTGTTTGCTGCTTTGAAAGTTGAAGGTGACGGGGAAGAGAGACAGATTTGATACACGCCCTGCTAATTTATTTATTAGCATTAGCGTTATTTATGTATTATTTTGCTCAAAGTTCAGCATTACTGCGGTGCTTTTTGTATTCGGCTGAAGAGAGATTAGGATTAATGACTTTATGCCCAGGAGACTTCCAGATTCTTTTGAGAGGGACATAATTCTGAAGCGGGGTTTTAGACTGACGCTGGGTCGAATTTGGCGGCATAGAAAACTCACCGCCTCGGTCCAGGTTTTAAACGTAAACTTTTTTGACTTGGCCGCAGTCTCCTAAACGAAACGCTCGAGACAGAAGTTAACCCAAACAGGGGCCTCTGTCTGTGTCGGCGGCGGCGGCGGTGGTCTGTCTGGGTCGTTGACGCACGCCACCTCTCGCCTCGGTCTTTGTGCGGTTAGAAAGGCGCGGCGGTGCGATCGCGCCGCGCGCTCCTTTAAGAAACACCGGCCAGGCGAAACAGGAAAGCCGGTGGGGGGGGGGGGGGGTAAGGAAATCGTAACCGGGGACGGTGGCGTCATGTGATTGTGTAGTAATGTCGCCATCGTGGAGCACACTATTTTCATTCTCAGCGGGGGAAAAAAAAACATTTAGCTGAGTTTGTGTTGGCAGAAATGTGCTATTGCTTCTGGGTAACTTCTGTGCGGACACACAACACAGTCTTTTGTTTAGCAAGCGTTGCAGTTTCTTATGAATGGCTACAGTGATCAAAAATGAGGATATAAGTATATTGGCTTTACCCCATAAATGTCACATTTTGCATGTATGTGTTTCCCTAAACAGACACAGCAGTATTGAGGTGGCTGCAGGTTTGAATTTCAGGTGGGAAAATGCTGATGCACAGCACTCTCAAGTAAGGCGCTTTAAACAGATTTTGCTTTATTGAACGTCCAGCTGTTTAAATGGATTCCATGTCACACGTAATAAACAAGTGCATCAGTCTTATAATAATTAAGTCCACCGTTCCTCCACCTCGTTTTTTTTATAGTTCAGTTTGTCATAAACTTGATCCAGTTCATAATTTCACAGACTAAGCTCCTTTTGATGAGGTCCTGTACTTGCTCTGTGTATGGCCGCGATTACAGTCCGTTGCCTGCTTTTAATGCTGCAGGAAAGCGCAATGATTTACGGCGTTACTGTACTTCTCCTGATTAGGAAGAATGCTGACAGGAGAGCGCTGGCTCTGACTCATAAAAGCCCCTCGTAAAAGCTGTTAATCAAGATCGCGGCGGTGCTAATGGTGGTGTAAACAGGTGGGGATTGAGGAGAGCCGCTTTGGAATGATGCGAGAGAGAGAGAGAGCGGTAGGTCCTGACTGAAGGGCATTACCTGTCAAGCAGTCTGTTTTCAGCCTGAGACAAAAGCATATTTATTTATTATTATATTTATTTATTTTAAAAAGTTCAGAATAGCAGGCCAGTGTCCTCCCAAACAAAGAGAAGAAGGGCTTGTCCTCAGCCTCATCAATGATTTGTTTTTTTAAAGATGTGGTTCCTCAAGTTGAAGTTCAAGGACTAGCGTCTGTTACTCAGAAATGGCTAATTCAACAAGTGTTTGGATATATGGTCACACACACACACACACACTCTTGCCACAGTGCTCCAATTGTATGCGCAAATGCACCATAGACATGTCGGTATTGAAGGCAGGAGAGCCGCAGCACCCCCCCCCCCCCCACCGCCCCCGCTAAACAAATGCATTCTGGTCCCCGAAGTGTGACCTCTCTGCTGCCCTGAAGCATTGTGGGAGTCTGTGTACGGCCGAAGAAAGCCGGGATAGGGGGCCCCCCTCACAGGGAGCAGATGGCCTATAGGAGAGACACACAAAAGTCGGCTGCAGATGTTTGTGCGTGTGTGTGTGTGTGTGTGTGTGTGTGTGTGTCAGTGTGCGCATGCATGCGTGAGGGTTTGGGGGGTTCAAATCGCACCTCGGCCTTTCACTACAGCTTGTCCGAGCGCAAAGGCGACAAACGTGTGACAAAAAAGCAGCCCCGCCCCCCGGCAGGAGCCGGCTGTCTGGGGCTGAAGAGGCGGCGGCCCGTCGGGCCGCGGGTTTAAACCCCGCCCCCGCCCCGCCCCTGCCCCCCCGAAAGGGCCGCTCGCGGTAATGACACGGCCGTCCCGCGGCCTTTTTGTGAGCCGTCCCCGGCCAGCGTATGACAGGCCCGTTTGTTTGGCCTCTCGAAAAAACCCTCCAGAAACTTGGAGAGAGTGACGTGCGTGTGAATGCACTCGACCGGCCCGCTCAGTGTTTTAGGACTAATGTGGTTCTGAGAGCGACCAGTTGTAATCTGAAAGTCTCTAGGTCAAGAGAGAGAAAGGGTTTTGGGGGCTGAGGCTTTTTTTTTTGGTGTACTTTTTTTTTGGAAGACCTACTCTATCGGGGAGACTGTGTGGCATTAACTTCAGTTCTGTGGGTGACAAGAGCCCAGCTACTTTTGTAGGGCTGTTCAGATAATTAGTGGTCTTTCTCAGAGAGACCCAATCGCACGTGTAGGGAGCGGTAGTACTTGTTGACCGAGGTCGTTGGAATAAGGGGTGTCACTTTTTATGGGAAACACTTTCCTTAGTCCTCACTGTTGGCTAAATTTAGCAGTCCTGGGGAAAAAAAAGATAAAAAAGGAAACTTGTAATGGAATTCTTGAGTTTAAAAATAAACAGCATACCAGCTGAAGACTGCGACGTGCGGCGGAGCAGGGAAAGCCGTTGTTAACGTTTAGGCTCGTGCGCCGGCAGTTGGGCAGGGTACGGACGGGGAGTCGGACTCCAGCCCACCCCACCGGCGCCGCACTGGCCGAGTGTCTGATACCTGGCCTTCGCCCTTCTGTGTCCCTGCAGGTGAGCCGAGGGAAGGGAGGAAGACCATGCATACCGCTGGCGTTCTCACTCAGGAAAAGCGTGGAAACTGGTAAGGGACCGCCGCCACGCCGTACCGCACCGTACCGCACCGTACCGCGCCGTACCCGAGCGTGGCTAACCGCCGTAGCCAGGAGCAGAACTCCCACACGCGCAGCGGGGAGTAGCCGTTAGCATCCGCGTCCGGCTTCTTTTGTTTGCGTTTGCTCTGCTCATTAGAAGCCTGGGGTTACATCGCAGACACAGAAAAACATTTTTGAGTTCTTACACTCGGACGAGAGCGAACGAGTTTGACAACAAAACACACTGTTTTACCAGCCTTCTGAACCTCCATTTCCAGTGTTCAGTTGAATGTGTTCTTTGAACTTAAAGCGCATAATTATTGACAGACGTTTTTTCTTTCTTTGTCTGGAAGTCATTTAATGCTGCAGTCATAACACCTGTGAATATTTAAAGATTTCAGTCCCTCTCTGTATCTTCATCCTTTTAGTCATGTAAAAGCACAACCCTCAAAACGTCTGCATTAAATTTTTTCCTCTCCACAGTTGCAGTTGATTAAAATCATAATGTTCCCCAGAAAATATGTGAAATGTCAGTAAGTCTCCATTTTCCTTTACAGATTGAGATGGGAAACTCTGATAGCATATACAGCATTCCGGGGCCTAAGGGTAACAGTTTAATCTTCCCCGGGAAGCAGAAGTCCTGCTCCTTAAGGTTCCGCTCAGCCAAAGAGGAGGCCCTGTCCCCCCACAGCTGGTGGAAGACCAGGGAAGGTTACAAGTCCCGGGCCGCGGGGAGGGGCTGCCTAACCCAACACAAGAACAGCCAGCCCTACGCCTCCCACCACTACGAATACGTAAGCAATGGGAGCAAGGCCGCAGCCAATGGCAGGCCGTGGGCCGGCTGCACCCAAGGGCGCGGCTCTCAGCTGCGTCCCGAGAACGGCTACCGCCACGGCTGCGACCAGCTGTCCCAAGGAAACGGGTACAAGGCGGCGGTCAACGGCCACGCCCTGAACGGGTACGGGACGCCGGAGCGGAGGGGCGGCCCGGGCTGCGCGTGGGAGCCCGCGGAGGACGAGAGCAGCCCCAAAGTGCTCCTGAGCGAGGACGGCAGCCTGCGGGTGGAGTTCACCACCAGCGGCGGCTCCAAGCCGGCGCCGGACGGCTTCTGCGGCTGGGGCGGCTCCGAGGGCTCGGAGGAGTCGGGCGGGCCGGTGCAGCTGCTCAAGTACTCCCCCGCCCTGGAGATGGCGGCCGCGCCCGGGCGCCCCGAGGCCCCCACCGACTCCGCCCTCCGGACCAGCCAGGGCAGCTCCCTGAGCTCGGACGGCTCCTGGTACGACTCGCCCTGGGGGAACGGGGCGGAGCTCAGCGACGCCGACAACACCGGCTCCTCCGGGCAGGCCGCGGACCACAGTGGCGGCGGCGGCGGCGGCGGGGGCGGCGCCCAATCCTCCCTCCGCCACGAGGAACCCGGCGCGGGGAACTCTGCGGGCCTGCAGGAGGAGCTGAGGGGGCTCCACAAGTGCGCGTCCACGCCGGCCTCCCGCTCCCACCTCCACGGGGGCTCGGGTTCGAGCTCCACCTTCCCCGCCTCCAAGTCGGCTCAGGCCCTGGGCGCCGCGTACGCCCAGCAGCGCTCCTCGGTGGCGTCCATCCCGGACGAGCTCCCGGAGGAGGACTGCCACGGGGCCCGGCGCTACGCCTCCTACACCCTGCCCTGCCGCAAGGCCCGGCCCGTCGTCGAGGGCAACAGCAGGAAGGACGCGCTCAAGAGCCGCATCAGGCGCATCAGCGACTGGACAGGAAGTCTCAGCAGGAAGAGGAGGAAGCTGCAGGTGAGGAGTGCCAACTTTCCACGGCCAAATGTATTACAGTTAGAATAAGGAGTTCCTCCGTGTAAAATGGACACTAAAAGCAAAGGCTGCTTATCGGTTTATACTGTGGTTGGAGGCATAGAGTGCTCTGAAGGATGCTCCTGTGATTAAAACTTTGTATTTGAGCTGCTGTCTGATGCAGCTCTCTGGTGTGGGCACTCTATGCACACTATGTACTGTGTCGGTAAAGAACAAAATAACCTGTGCCCCTTCAACGCGTCCTATTTACCTGCTGTGATCATACTACCAACCATGACACTACACTAAATTGCTGTCTGCTCAGCCTAAACTGCTGTCTCCTCAGCCAGCTCAGTTCACATACTGGGGCGATGAAGTCAAATCAGTACAATATGTCAAGTGATCTTTTGCATTAGTCACTAGCTAAGCTCCACTGAGCTTAAAGAACAGACTAATGGCTGAACTGTGCTTTTAGTGCAGGTATTTACTGTTCTGTGAATGCCTGCAGATCTTCATTGAAAAACATTGAACTACCTTTTCAACCCCCAAGTGTGCACTGAGCTTCTTAAATTCAAAGACTTGACAAGCGTGTTTCTTACTCTGGATTAGGAACAGGCCCGGGGTCAGCGATAGTTCAGCGAATTGTTTGTGTTGAGCTGATTAATTACAGGCCTGTACTGTGTTAAGAATTCCACAGCACCCTGAGTAAACATCCCAAATGGCTTATTTTGAATCTCGACAATAACAATATTCATGCTAGTGGTGCTCAGTGTACACTTTCTCCCTATAATTACCTTTGGCTAATTATTTTAGGGTATCGTGAATGCTTTGGCTGTTGGACAGACTACAATGAAATACGTTTACCTGAGAAGGCCAGCTGGAAGCTCCCTGACCATTTCCCTTTGCCCCTCCCCCTTTTCTCCCAGGAGCCCAGGGGCAGCGAGGCCGGCGACTGTTTCGACAGCGGGGTGGACGGGCTGACGGCGGACACCTGCTCCGTCTCCCAGATGTCCAGCCTGCTGTGGCACCCGGGCCCCGGCCCCGCCCCCGCCCCGCCCACCCGCCGCAGGTCGTCCAACGGGCCGGCGGCCAGCCTCGGCAGCGGCGACGCCCTGCGGCAGAACATCTACGAGAGCTTCATGCGGGAGCTGGAGGCGGGCCCGGGGGCGGAGGAGCGGGCGGAGCCCTCCGAGGGGGGCACGGCGGAGGGGTCCAGCGGCGAGTCGCGCGGCTCCCTGGAGCAGCTGGACCTGCTGCTGGAGAAGGAGCAGGGCGTGGTCCGGCGGGCCGGCTGGCTGTCCTTCAAACCCCTCCTCACCCTGAGCAAGGACAGGAAGCTGGAGCTGGTCGCCCGGCGCAAGTGGAAGCAGTACTGGGTCACGCTCAAAGGTAGGGAAGCTGGGGACACAGTAGCTCTATGGTAGCGCCTCCCAACCTGTTCTCCGAACTCCTGTAGGTCTATATGTTCAACCCTGATCTGGCGCATCTGATTCTACTGATTAGTAACTCAACGATATCTCTAGCTGTTTAATGAGGTGTGCTTTGTTAGGCTTGGAGTGGAAACCTACAGGACGGTATCCCAGAACAGGTTTGGGAGTCACTGCTCTACAGGCATGAAAGTCGACACTTGGTTTTCAGTTCCCAGACTGTATTTTAGAGCCCATGGATAGCTATCATATTTGTGATATGGTAGCCTTAGTAGTATAACAGTTAAGTAAACCTAGTGCAACCAATGACAGATTTTATACACAGGATCTGGGCACTTAGGTGCTTAAATTTTCAAAAATTTTAATGTTGAATAATGGTGCAACGTTGTTGTTTGTGGAAACTACTGCTTATAAAAGTGCAGTTGATGACTTGCGTGATACACGATGTGTCATACGCAGTGAGTCATAGCCATTGGATGACTGTGTGTTGGCCGTGTGTTCATAATGCTATGTTCCCATCAAACAATCCTAGAAATGCATATTATGTTGTTAGCGCTGCAAAATAATAAACAGACAGTATTTTTGTTTAAGCTAACGCAGATCGCTCGCTTCAAAGGTCGGCATCGGCGTCTCGGTTCCAGTGACTTAATGCAGACGTTGAGTCATGCGTTGCTCACAGTGTATGTAGCAGTGTAACTGGAGAAGAGCTCTCTCTCTCCGTGAGAGAGCTGATAGGAGCCTGTTCTGAAGGCCGAGGGGGGGGGGGGCGCAGTGATAAACTCTATCCAAGGTCAGGCCTGCTCAGTGCGTTACATTTACAGCGTACTGTGATCTCATATCCTAAAAGCCCCTCTGGGAATTACGTGCTCGCCTGTACGGTTACGCCGTGAATCTCGAAACGGCGACCCCGCGCCCCTTACGTTTCGCGGGATTACGTTCGTCCCCGAAGCCGTCGTTCTTCCCCTTTGAAAATTCGCCGAAGCCAAAAAGAAAATGTTCCGCGGCTTTATGGGAGTTAATTAAAAACGACAGGGGCGGCGATAAAAGAATGTCGGTTTGTATCCGTCCGTTCCGAACTGTGCGGACATCCTATCGCTCCGGACGCGAATCCGGGTCTAAATCCGGTAACGCGATGCGGGCGGTGCCTGGGAAGCGTCTGTCGCGGGGCGCCGGGGGGGGGGGGGGAGTTTGTGCCACGCCTGCGGTTTGGGTTGCGTCCCTGTCTTTGCGAATGCCGTGAGCTGTCAGCGAGGCGGGAGGCGGCCGGCCTGGCTCACCCCCCCGGAGTTGAGCGCGTCGCCCACAGGCGCGTCTGGCTGCGGGAGGCTGAGCCGCCAAAAGAGGCCGTCCCACCTACAGCGCTGCTCCTGGACGCCGCTGTGGAAACGTTAGTCACCAGCGCTTCGCCGCGGGGCTGCTCACACAGCCACCGCAGCTGGCCCAGACACAATAGCCCCATAAAACCCAGGCAGCGCTTCCTAGGCCGAGCACGGCCGTCAAAGCAGCCTCTCGAGTTTCACTTTGTCAGAGAGGGGGGGTCTCTGCATCTTACAGCGCAAGGCCATTTGTCCTTAACTCGGACTTGCGAATGAAAGCTACATGCTTTAGCTCACTGGCGTTTGCTCGTGAGTCAGTGTTAAGTCACTTATTGACTGAATCCAGGCCTGTATCTCACATTTAGAAAGTGGTTTTCCTGACTAGTGATTATGTATTGACCTTTGATGTGTGAGATCCCACCAGAATAAGTAAGTGTGGAGAGAGTGCAAAATGTTTTCCATAACTAAAGTATGTCCAATTGTTACGCAGACCACAATGCTGCATTCACAAGAGATTCTCCTAATGCTTTACAACCATAAATATCCTAAAATATTTCGAGAACCAGCCTCATACGTTGGTGTTGTTACAGGATTATGTGTGTCATTTGTGACTGGTTAAATGAAGCTGTTAATGAGTGTAATTGAGTCTTTGCGTGCGCTGCGTCTCTCTCTCCCCGCCCCTGCAGGCTGCACGCTCCTGTTTTACGAGACTTACGGGAAGACGTCCGCGGAGCAGGAGCTCTCCCCGTCGTACGCCCTGTTCGCCGAGGACAGCGTCGTGCAGGCCGTCCCCGAGCACCCCAAAAAGGAGCACGTCTTCTGCCTGAGCAACGCCTACGGGGACGTGTACCTGTTCCAGGTGTGCGGGATACACACGCCCCCACGCACATGCACACGCGCACACACGCACACACGCACATGCACACACGCACACGCACACACGCATACACGCACATGCACACACCCCCACGCACATGCACACACGCGCACACGCATACACCCACACGCGTGCAATCTCATGCATTGTCTTCATTCTCATTTTTATGAGTTGGTAGCTATAGGTGGATAACGACTGTCGGGGCGTTAATAAAGCTGTTCTTCATTCCCAGCCGAGCGGCAGCATCGTCAGGGATCAGCTTTCTGTTTTGTTTTGGGATGTTTATCTGTTTCTTGGCTCTTTGGTGGCTGATCTCATTTCTGCTCTCTGTATACAAAACAGCATGAAAACCTTCCAACATTGGCCACGCTGTCAGTTTAGCTTCGCCGCACGCAAGACGGGGAAATAAGTAGTGCCTGTCCGATGTGCTTTAATAGCTTTACCATCGGCCTCCTGTACAGGAAATTGAACCAGGCCGTGTATTTTTGTGAGAGTGTGAAATTATTGATGCTTTTTTTAGATCCTCAAAAAATGTTTTTTACGAAGAGCAGGCAGTCCGTCCACCTTTCGTATTTTCTCAGACGGGGAAAATCAGAAGGGGTTACAGATAGGAGACAGCTTTGCAGTGCTGAATCTGTCACAGTCAGGACTCGAACCTCCAACCACGCGGGGAATTCGGATGCGGGGTCAGGAGAGTCAGCTCCCCTACACACTGAGCCACAGTCTTACCCAGACCCTCAGAACTCGACAAACCCTCAGCTGAAACACGTCCTGCTCCTTCTCCCTTGTTCTGACGCGCTGGTTCCCGGTTCCTCCCCCTCCCCCCACCCCTCACCCCTCACCAGGCCACCAGCCAGACGGACCTGGAGAACTGGGTGACGGCGCTCCACTCGGCCAGCGCCTCGCTCTTCGCCAAGCGGCACGGGAAGGAGGACACGGTGCGCCTCCTGCGGAGCCAGACGCAGGGCCTGCTGCAGAAGATCGACATGGACGGCAAGATGAAGAAGATGGCCGAGCTGCAGCTGTCCGTCGTCAGCGACCACAAGAACAGGAAGGCCATCGAGAGCCAGGTGAGGGGACCGGCGGCTTTCGCGCATGGGGCCCAAACTCCCCCCTCACCCCACCCCACCCCACCCCACCCCACCCCACCCCTCGCCCATTCCTTTTAGATCCCCCGCCCTCAGAGAAGGTCCAGGGTTTTTCATGTGATGAGTGTGGGAAGGGACATTACGGTTTGGTTTAGGTCTGGTGCCGTGCTCCCTCTCTGTTTCATGCCCAGTACGCTTTTGATTGCAGGACCATCCGGCACTGCATGCTTTCATGAGGCTTTCTGGATTAAACTTAAATTTTTATGGAATAAAATAAGAAATACAATACCGGTTTGTTTTGAGTGTTGAGGCAAGATTTCGAGTGGAGGTTTGTCTGTCCGTCTCTCTCCCTCTCTCCTACACACACTCAACACACACAGACAAAGCACACACACGTATAGACATGCGAACAATACACACATGCATACACTCACGCATGAACACATGCACAAAAAACACACTCGGATGCACACACAGATGCAAATGAAGGCACACATGCTGACACGCACACAGACACACGCACACACACACAGGCACGCACACACACAGGCACAGAGCCACTACACGTTGCACTGAGTTTGTATTCCAGATGTTTGTGGTAATGGGCTCTTGCTGCACATTATCCACTTTCATAGCGTTCCAGCCTGACGAGAAAACCAGATGAAGTCATGGATCTGCGCAGTGAGAAGGGAGTTTTTTTTTTCCCTGTGTGTCTGTGCCAGAGAGGGGCTCTGAAGCCCGTGTATCAACAGTTCTTCCTAAAGCAGCGAAAACAAAGGCAGGGTACGGAGGAAGGGACATGGCGGGAGGTTCATCTGTCCCTTTCTTCCACATTAAAGGCCTGGAACCCTGTCATGTTAGCTTCCAGGGCAAAGAGCGAGATCAAAACCCGAGAAGGAGAATTCTTCCCAAACTGGCAACGTTCCACATGGGTTGCCAGATCCCCGCCTAGTCACAATCCTCCTTCCCATTTGGTGACTGCTACTGCTTTTTTTAAATCGGGGGGCGGCAGGGGGGGGGAGGAGGAAGTGAGGATTCACCCCCCACCCCCCTCTGACACTTTGCAGTCCCGTCCGCATCGGGGGTCTGCTTGAAGTCAACCTCTGCCCCGTCTGGCGAATTAAATTTTCATCGCTTTGCATTTGAAACAATTCGTCCTCTGTGGGAGGAGAAGAAAAAGGGCTTAAGAGGTAAAAGCGTGAGCTAATAGGAGAGAGAGAGAGAGAGCAGGCGAGAGAGGGGGAGAGAGAGAGCAGGAAGGGCGGAGAGAGAGAGAGCAGGAAGGGCGGAGAGAGAGAGAGGAAGAGAGAGATGTTGTGCTGTGCCACAAAGCTGTTTCATGAGCTCTTAAATGGCCGATGAAAAACCATGAATCATTAAGAGAAGCGGGAAAAGGTCCAGTTACAGGAAGCGCTCGCGGTTCATGATCCATCATGTCTGAGCTGCGCTGGCGTGATCACCAGCGCGCCCGGGGGCACCCAAATCCTACGGTTACCAGGTGACATTCTCAGCCCTCTCGCAGTAACAACGCTGGCATCGGTTGGCCTGAGGCGGGCGTTTGTCGAGTTCGGTCCGGTGCCTTTCCCGGTGTTATCTTACCGTATTTCCCTGCGCTCGCATCCTTTAGGTTACCTCGATTTTGATCGTTGCTCAGCGATTCAGTGGGGAAATTAGAGGCACGAAGCCAGGATGTGGTCAATTCTAAATAAAGTCTGCCATGCTTAGTAATGAGGTCACTGTCATCGTGAAACATGACTAACGGCAAAGCTCACCTGATATGCCGGGGTCCTGAGTTGGGATCGCGCCATCTGCGTTGTACTGGCGTTTGTCAAGCGTTCTCAGCCGAACTGCACTTCGAATGCGGACGGGCCCGGAGGTTATGTCTGATGGAGTTTATGTAGAAAAGGTAGGGAGGTTCATACATACTCCATAAATGAGTAATGAAGAACAATAGTAATGGATGTACTCCTGCTTGGGAAAAAATGTGAGTTTCTCTCATAAAACAGAGCCCAGTCAGGACCGTAAGCCCCCTTGAGTTAATTTACGTCGTGCGAGCGAGTTCCCGGACTTCCCGGGTTTTTACTGGGTTTGAGCTGGGCTCTGCTGCCGTTCCTGTTCCTTGTCCTCCTCCTTCTTAGACATGTCAGGAAGGGTTCAGAACCCCTCCCCCCCCCATCTGCCCCTCCCCCATCTCCATATCCCCTCCCCCACGTCCCCACCCCTTACATCGCAGCCAGGCTCAGGGGCACATCTGAAAGCCATTACAGCCCCTCCCCCGTGCCCACAGATCCAGCAGTGGGAGCAGAACCTGGAGAAGTTCAACGTGGACCTGTTCCGCCTGCGCTGTTACCTGTCCAGCCTGCAGGGCGGCGAGCTCCCCAACCCCAAGAGCCTCCTGGCCGCCGCCGGGCGGCCCTCCAAGATGGCCCTGGGCCGTCTGGGGATCTTCTCGGTGTCGTCCTTCCACGCCCTGGTGAGTCCTGGCCCGCCCTTTAAGAGGAATACATCCCCCTGGCTCTCAGTGAAGGAGTTCGTACAGAAAACCTTTGTGTTTATGTAGCTGTGACGTTTAAATGGGATGTGACATTATTTAGTTAGGTCATGGTGTTCGTGTTGTACCTCTGAAGGAAAAAGTGTTACTCTTGCACAATGGTGAATCCTGTTCTCACTCTGTTCGGATGTGTGTGTGTATGTGTGTGTGCATGTGTGCATGTGTGTGTGTGTGTCTGTGTGTGTGCGCGTGTCTATGTGTGTGCATGTGCGTGCGTGTGTGTGCCTGTGTGTGTGTGTGTGTGTGTGTCTATGTGGTGTGTGTGTGTGTGCGTGTGTCTATGTGGTGTGTGTGTGTGTGTGTGTGTGTGTGTGTGTGTGTGTGTGTGTGTCTATGTGTGTGTGCGTGCGTGTGTGTGTGTGTGTGTGTGTGTGTGTGCGTGCGTGTGTGTGTGTGTGTGTGCATGTGCATGCGTGTGTGTATGTGTGTGTGCGTGTGTGTATGTGTGTGTGTGTGTGTGTGTGTGTGTGCGTGTGTGTGTGTATGTGTGTGTGTGCGTGCGTGTGTGTGTGTGTGTGTGTCTATCTGTGTGTGTGTGTGTGCCTGTGTGTGTGTGTGTCTATGTGTGTGTGTGTGTGTGTGTGTGTCTATGTGGTGTGTGTGTGTGTGTGTGTCTATCTGTGTGTGTGTCCGTGCTCTCAGATCTGCTCCCGGGACGAGGCCACGCTGCGGAAGCCTTCCCGCTCCGTCTCCCAGGGGGTTCGGAACAAAAGGCGGCTGTTCTCCTCACTGAAGGGGCTGGACAGCCTGACCAGGCGAGGCCGGGACAAGAGGCAGCCCGTCTCACAGGTACGGGACCTGCCCTCTGCACACGCTCAGAGCAGCAGCGGAGTGATGCATATTCTGCCATAATAACATCATAATAATAAGTATAATAATAACATGGATGAGGTTGCTTAGTGGAGCATATGCAAGCATATGTTATTACTTCCATCAGTATGTAGAGAGGCACTGTGTTGTTTAAAAAAAACATTGTAAGTTTTAGTCACCAGTTTTTTTTAAAGTTATTTTTTTACCACCACTGCTGCTGCTGAATGCAATAGCTTCTCTGCAATCGTGCGAGACCAAACTGCTAAATCCACACCGACCGCTATTTAGTTGCATGTATTTTAGTTGTAACCTGGCCTCCTGTTTGTTTTTTCATGTAAAATAAAATAAACATATATTTCAGTGGGTTAAGTTGGAGAACAGCTTGTCCTAAAATGCCATTACAAAGTGTATTTTAAGTACCTCCGAGGGGTATCCTACGTACCCCGAAGGGGTAAGCCCGTGCCTAGTTTGAGAACGTCTGTGTTCCGCATTAGGCAATTCCACCTGAAGGCGGTTTTGTAGTTGAGAGTCTTGCGTTGTGGACAGAAGCCATTTGATAAACTTTTATTTTTAACCGCTCCCTGTGCTGCGGTGAATGGCTCACGAGAGCCGTGGCCCGGCAGTTACCCAGCCTGGGCCCTTTTTTGATTGCTGAGAGCAGGGGGCAGTTGTAAAGCCATCATTCACGCGAAGTGGCAGAAGCTCCAAACGGCGCATGGGGAGAGAGACTTGTTTTTCCAGTCGGGTTTTTTTTGCGAGGGCCATCGTCTGTTATTGATGTGTTTTCCAGCCTCCCTCTTTACTCCTCCACCTCCACCTCCTCCTCCTCCTCCTCCTCCTCCTCCTTCTCCTCTGCCTTCTACAGCATTTTCCTCGCAGGCTCTAGGGTGTCTATTTTTGGATCCGAGGGAGCATATGGTATCCCTGTTAATGCCTCTGTGTTACAGTCCCGGAGATAGATGGTCAGCGTTGTCGTCTTTACCGTCCGCTTCCCAGATCTCTCTCTCTCGCTCTCTCTCTCTCTCTCTCTCTCTCTCGCTCCAGCGAGAGGATGTGGAGTAGCCAGCTTTTGCTTCGCTGCGTCCGTCTCTCAAACGAAACGCTGGCGCGCGCTGTCATTCCCTCCCTAGCGTGTCACCCGTTTCCCGTCCAATGAAAACCGGCTTTTTTCTGCTGTGGATTTGAAAAAGAAATGTAAAAAAAAAAAACAACAAAAAAAAAACAAACGGAAACAAAACAAAACAGTCCCGTCTCCGGTGGCCAAGAGATGACTGGCCAAAATCCAGAAACGCACAAAATGTTCTTCGCCCACCTCCGAATCCCCCCTTCCCCCCCCCCCCCCCCCCCCCCCCCCCCCCCCCACTTTAAAAATGCATGCGGCATTGCTTCCTGGCATATGCCGGGTGATTAGAGATCCCTCGGTAGCTGTGACCCTTCGTAATGAGACCCGGTTAGCCGCCGCATAATTTCACGCCGCGCGCGGAGCCGGCGATGGGAAAGCAAACAGAAATTGAAGATGAATTATTAAGAGCCGCGTGCGGCAAATTGCGGAAAGCTGCGTCGGTCTCCGCGGGGACCGGCAGATGGTTTGCGCAGGCCGCCGTGTCCGCTAATTATCAAAGGGACCCTCGCTTTGCGGGGCCAGGGGCCTGGAGCTCCGGTTTTCCGCGTCCGGGTGGTTTCTGACACAGCGGAACTAAAAATAAAAATACCTTTTGATCACCTTCGGGGGGGGGGGGGGGGGGGGTGGACGTGAGCGGAGGAGGTGACGCCCGTACCGGGAGGCCCGCTTCCTGTCTGGGCGTCTGTAAAAAGTGTTTGGAGGAGCGTTGGGCTTCAGGACAGGCCCGTCTGGGAGTCTTACGCCGTTTTGTTTCCTCTGACGTTGAGTGAGGGAGGGGGACTCCCCCCCCGGCCCGCTTCGACGGCTCGTGACCGAACGCAGCGGGGTAAAGGAAACGCGCTCGCCGCCACCGCCTGCGTCTCCGCTCAGGAGCGAGCCGACGATCCGCGCGGACCGCGCTGCCTGTTCGCCCAATCAGAGCCTCGGAACACGTTTCCGCTTTTCCGTCAGGAGGGCTTTGTTTATGCATTTGCATAACTGTGATAGGAAAAGTTTAAATGGAAATATTTTATTTCCTTTCAGGGAGGGGTGTAGTAGGGGAGGTGTGCTCTCCTGATGGTGGGTACAACGACCGAACAAAAGCCGCTCCTTCCCATCATGCCGCTCTTCGTCTCGGGGCGTCCGCTCGGCCGCGCTGAGCCGCACGCGCTCCTGAAACTCGACCCTCGGGCGATGAGCCGATCCTGCCCTCTGGGAAATCTGCCACAGTCCCCGGGAAAGCCCCCCCGCGGACTTAGCGCTCCCACACAGAATACCTCAGAGCACGCGTACCGCCGCGTGCGCGCGCGTGCCAGTGGAACAAGAGACCCGCTCGAACCCGCGCCTCCGCGCTGGCTGCGCCTCCCCTCTTTCCATCCAGACGCACGGTCCAGCGAGTCTTGGCGGCGCGCAGTTCCGCACGTCGACGATTTGCTCCTGAAAATTCCCTGCTTTTAAAAAAGAGGGGCTTGTATTAGCAGTGAGGGGAACTTTCTCACTTCTTCTCTCAGGGGTGGTTCTCTCGTTCTGTGTCCACTGCGGTTCAGACATGACATGCTTTTGCGCTACTTTCCATCAGCTTCCGCGGCGCACGTTTCTGCTCTAATTCGTTTCCCCGCCGTAGCTGTTTCCGCGGCGACGCTGGATTGGCAGCTCTCAGGGGCGGGGGCGCAGGGGGGGGAGGCGTAGCCCTGAAGGGGCTGCAGCGGGGGGTTCCCCCCTCGCGCTTTCCGTCACGCCGAAAAAAACGAAAGCTCGGCGACCGCGGAGCCCCGAGTTAGCGCCAGTTTTATCGGCTCGGTCACCCGCGCCGGAGGCTAAACGTCTGCGCGCGTGCCCACCGCAGCGGGACGGACGGCGGCCCCGAGCTGGGGGAAGGCCCCGGTCGGCCAAACCCCGCCGTCGTTACCCCAACCGCCAGTTTCATCCGCCCGTCGCCAGGAGCTGTAATTTCGACCCTCGCCGCGCCGCTTATTACATCCAGCAAAACCCCGGACGCTATTTTTTACTTCAGTCCGGATGAGAATAGTATCAAAGCTTGGCGGCTGACATGGACGGTTTTTAATTAAGCGCAGAGAATAGGAACTGGCGTCTATTTACGGCGCTGTCCCGGGTTGAAGGGTTTTATGGGTCTTGAGCGTGGTTTTTTTTTCTCCCCTCCTGTGTTGCAGATTTTCGAGGGTACCGGCGGGGGACAGCTCGGCCATCTTCCCCCCAGCAGCTCAGAGGTGAGTCGGACTTCCTGCAGGAACTACTACATCCCTACTATGGGACTACTGTGTCCTTTTGAGATCTACAGTCCAAAGAGACTTTTCCCATCCACTGTGTCCTTTTGGGATCTATAGTTGCACAGGACCTTTCCCATCCACTGTGTCCTTTTGAGATCTAGAATCACAGGAGTCACCCGTGTGGTGAAGAATTAGAACTCTGCAACAGCGTATACCAGGATTATCGGCTGTTGTTGTCCCTAACACCGGGCCAGCCATTGACTGACAGGGTCTGAGGGTCGTACCTCCATTCAGGGGTCATATGCGTAGTAGGGATTTGAACTCGTGTCCCTAGGCATTATTGCAGCACGCTGCATGAGGCACAGCATGTTCCCTTGTAAAACATTGCCCTTACGTAATTGGTGGTGGCTCTGTGTAGAATGTGTTCTTTTTTTTCTCAAGGCAGAGAGACGTGTATGTTATGTTATGTTGATAGTAGCTCAGGCTGTAGTAGTAGTCAGGGCATCACCACACGGGGCTGCCCTAGCAGGTAGGCTGGTGCCCTGGGTTCGGCATACGGAGAGGGTGTCCAGTCTCTAAACCCGATTCACGCTGAGTACAAACAGGCATTACCGCGAGCACAAGGCTTGCCTTTCATACAAACCGGCTGTAATGCAGTTATGGCCTGTTAAACTGCCTGCGATGCAGAGGCGGGCCCCTGTTTGTTTGTTTTTTTCCTGGAGGTGATTCTAACTCTCCCGGGATGAGGTCTTCCTTCAGGCATAATGAAAAGCTTGTGATTTTCCCGCTAGATCTTAACGGTCGCCCCAGCGAGCGTCTCTCCGCCCCGGATGAAAAGGCGGCGGTTGATCAGTCGATGATTGCGGCCGTTTTTAAAGCCCGACTGTTCCCCCCCGTCCTCTCTCGTTAGAGAACTCCTCCTCGCTCCAAGGGCATGTTTTTTTTACTGCTCTGTTCCAAGGGCCCAGGTGTCAGGGAGATTATAGTTAAGTTAATTATCTTGTGGGTCCCCTGTTTTCTGATGTGTGTGTGTGTGGGGAGGGGGGGGGGCGCACTTAGTGGGGCCTAGGTATGGAGCGAATAAGCCCCCCCGCAGCTGTTTCGAAAGGCGAGTGATTTGTTGACGGTGTTCAGGGGATAAAGGCACAAGGCAGCCACGTGTACGGGCTGGGGTTCGAGGGGTTACAGGGGTTTTGGGGTGAGGGGTGCGGGGGGGGGGTGGCGGGGGGGTTGTTATGTCACTGGGATTCCTCACTTTCTCTGCGCGTATCCCCCCCCGCGTATCCCCCCTTTCCCCGCGCTCGCGAAGAACAGGCGCTCCTCACGGGCCCGTTAGCCAGCGTCCCGAGGGACCGGCGGTTAAATCTTCCCGAAATGTTTTCTTTCCCTCCGTAAGGAGAAAAACCGAAGCGAACGTTTGGAAACCGGCCCCTCTCATCCGGCGAGGGGAAGGGACCGAGGCTGGATGAGGTTTAGGCTTCGAATCCTCCAATCGGGTTCTTCGCCGGATGTGACGCGCGCACACCTGGGGCCGGGGTGGGAGGGGCTTGGCGGGGCCCGGCGGAAAAACGGCGCCGTGAATGAATGAGCGCACGGTATCCCTGGCCGCCGCTGGAGACGGAGGGGGGGGGGGGTCGACGGTAGCGACGGAACGTTCCGGATGCTCCGCGCCGGGGCGTGTCGGAAAAGGGACGGGGCGCGGCGGCACGTGCTGCCCATTGCGTAACCTCTCCCAGGGAAACCCCTCGCAACGGCGCTACGAAAAAGCCCATTACCTCAGAAAGCAGGCGCGTGGAAATTAACGAGCAGAATGAACTGCCTTCTGTCTGTATCTGGAGCGGTTGTTTAGACGCTCTCGGCCGAACAGCAGCGGCGTTCACAGAGCGCTAGTCTCTCAGGGTTATTTTTTTTACCTCGTCGGCACAGATGTCACGAGAGCCGAACGTCTGTTTTATGGAGTTTGTTCAACTCCTTCGTTTTACGGCTTCGTTTTTCTTGCCAGTTAATGAGTCAGGATGGCTCCTGAAAACCACGGGACCAATCCAGAGGCCTTCTCTCACAGGGGGGGGGGAGTACCCTGGTCTACCTGCAGTACCTGTTAAGATTGTTGTGCCCAATAGTTTCTGGCCAAAATCAAAGAGCTGCTATAGATGTGGTACAACACCGATCTGCACAGGAGTGAATTTGGGCAGTCCTGGGCACTGCTCCCACAAATGGTTTCCAGGAGGAACCCCAGGAACAGTGGCCTCTATGTGCGCACCCCCGTCCCCACCCCGCCCACCCACCCGCCCCTCACCCCTGCCAAATCCAAAATCCTCTTAGGCTACTTATGGCTGTGACTTATACAGACAAGCTGGCTTCACGCTATGCAAAGGAACATACTCTGCTTTGAAGAATATATACTCCTTTAATGACTATTAAAAAAAGCCATCTTTTTTAAAAACGATGGTAATATTTGGTATATCTGTTTAAATGATATTCATTGCATTATTTTCTCTTGTTTCTGTATGGGTTCATTGCTAGATGGTTTGAATATATATTTGTTCCATAGCACACTTTTGTGTTCCCTTAGTATCAAAAGCCTGAAAAGTGCTCCCTTTGTTAAGCGTTCTGAGCCATTGAACCCCAAACAAAAACCAAGTTCCATTACACAGATATTTATAGGAGCAGTCTGAAATTACCGATGTCCCCGGATTACATGGCCGCTCGCATGGGCTCCATTGTTGTAGTCCTTCCCGGAGTGGAAAGGCTTTGTTTGGAAACATTTTATGTACCTGAGAATAGATACTGTTCAAATTCCCAGAGGAAGATGGCGTTGAAGTGCTCACAAATTAGGTTGCTGAATGTGGCTTTCTGAACATTATCCTCAACCTTTCTAATAAAAGCTGACTGTCAAAAATTAGTAAATTATTACACAGACCATGACCTCACTCAGCAAATTAAAAGATTGCGTGATTAGTAATGTTCAGTAACCCTTGTGAGGCACGCAGGTCATAAGTGGATTTATGTGACGTTTTAACATCGCTGAATGGGTCTGCGGTCTCGTTCTCCCTGGGATGCAGAGATTGGACGGCTTGGCCGACCAGTGCTCAACAGCACCACCCGATGGCAGCCACTGGGACATCAGTTCGGAGACCCAGGCCTGCGTGCTAACGCCGGACCAGCAGATCCTGTCCGTGGCCGTGAAGCAGGAGCACAGCGTGGAGGATGTGCTGTCCTTGGCCTGCAAGGTATGACCGGCGAGATGGAGACTTATTAGAAATGGGTCCTAATTAGACCATTAATCATGAGGCTTGTTCTCAAGCTCACTTATGCGTCTCATTACTGCTCCCACTGTGACAAATTGGTATTGTTTTTCTGATTGTCGTTCCCGTCGCTATTGAAAAATTCCCAGAAAACATTGCTCCTTTTTTAATTTGGCTAATTTCTGTGATTGGTTATTTTTTTGTTGGTACGTGCAGCGTGCTTCGTTTTGACGCAGTTGGCCCATTAGTCCTTGTGGGAGAAAGAGAACACTGTGTCATTGTGCCAGTCCTCTTTGTGCTGTTGAGGCGATTGATCGGACAGGATGACATGTACAGAAGTCCCGCCCCCACCCCCGCACCTTTCATCACCCTGCCACCCTCCGGAGGCACAGCAGCTGTGTGCTTGATTGACAGCTCAGGTGTCTTCGGGCACAATGGCTGTGATGACTCACCCAGCAGCAGGCTGTCCCTCATCACCTGTCTGTGCCGAGTGAAATGGAAAAAGTGCTGCTTTGTTCCAGCTGTAATTCAGAAACACACTCACGTGCACGCACACACACACACACACACACGCGCGCACACATCCCCAGTACAGTGCTTGTTCTGCCTCCATTTTTATGGGTTCATATCATTCTTTGTAATTTCTTTGATCTTAGTGCTGAATGTAAAGCACTTTGAGCTACATTTTATGTATAAAAGGTGCTATATAAATAAAGCTTTATTATTATTATTATTATATCATTAATTTTATATTCTGCAGTCACTGTCTCAGTATAACCATACGTGTCACTTCCTGTGCCTCACAGGACCACAAAGGTCAGGCTGTGTATGTCATGAAGGTCTCTTCTCTGTAGTGTAACTTCAGCAGTCCCTACCGGGGTGGATATTGCTACCTTTAGCTCAACCCGGTAAGAGCTCTCAGTTACTGTGTGTCACGAGACCAGGCTAAACCCAGGTGCTGTCCCCTTTTGCAGCTGAAGCAGCTGGACCCCAGCCAGCACTGCCTCCGACTGCGCAGACGGGTGGGTCAGAACACGGAAGTCAGCACGCCTGCGCCCAAGGACCTCGTGCAAGAGCTGGTGAGGAGTCTCCGCCCTTCCTATGCAATTCACTTCCTGGCAAAGCCTTGATGAGTGCTCTTTCACCCGTGAACCCCCTCACCCGCTGACTACTTCCTGTTTGTAGCTGTATGACGAGCTGGAGGTCCTGCCCCTGAACGTGTGCACCTTATACATGTCGCGACAGGACGGCGCAGCTGATTTTGGTGAGTCAACGGGATCGACCGGGTGCCCAGCTAACACAAAACGTTTTCACAATGTTGCTGCCATGTAGCGGCAATGTTATAACATTGACGAAACGTTCCAGTAACATTGTGAGGTCACTTTGTGTTAGGGAATGCGTGTGTGCCTGGGGTTTAGGCTTGTTTCCAGCGTGCACCAGTTAAAGCTAGTGAATGTGTATATTTAATCCAGCGTGGTTGTAGGGGTTTTAATCCAACACGGTCGTTTTCTGCTTAGCATATAAAGAGTGTAGTGTAACAGATGAAGTGATGTCATTTGACCTTTGACTTTTGACCTCACCCGTCCCGCGCTCTGTGTGGCAGGGTTTGCCGTCACCGGCCACGTGGACGGATTCGGGAACAGCCGCGTCTTTGTCAGCGAGGTCCTCCCGGAGGGCCTGGCCTTCGCCGAGGGTACGTCTTGCCTTCGCGTTCATTTCCCCTTTGGATTCCGCGCTGAAATCCCGATTTCCTGTGTATGGAGGGATTCGTCAGGGGTCCGCCATTTGAAAAATTTGAGATCTCTGACCTTAGCGTGTATGCAACGTATGTTCAGCCAATAAGTGGAATGTATGTTCCAGCCGATGAATGGAATCGTTCTTTTTCCATTTTATTCCAAATTGTTTTATAATGTTATTATTTTATATTGGGTTTAAATGTTACGGCCTGTTGACACTAGAGATGCAGACCGGCAGTTACGCAATATCCTGAGCACAAGAGTGCACTGATGGTGTAAAGAGAGGGGGATGTGGCTTTAGACCTCGGCGCTGGGCCTGGGTGGTGGTGGTGGTGTTGTTGGGTGGTGGGTTGGTGGTGTTGTTTTTACATGGTATTGAGCACGTCCTCCTCTGCAGGACTGCGAGCGGGAGATGAGGTCACGGTCCTGAACGGAAAGGGCGTGTCCACGCTGGACCTGGGCCTGATGCAGGCGCTCTTCGGCGAGCGGACGCTCGACTTGACCCTCCGTCGGGAAGACCCGGTCCCCGGGGGGCGGGGCTCCGACCCCGGTGACCTCTGTCCGCCGGCCCCGCCCCCCAGCCAATCCCAGCTCCTGGAGGAGTTCCTGGACCAGCACCACGGCAACCACACACCCTCAGGTACGACAGGGGCTCCGCCATTAGACTCTCTGACCCTGGTGCTGTTACGCACTGTTCATAATGTAGCCAGGCAGCTACGCACTGTTCATAATGTAGCCGTGCAGCTACGCACTGTTCATAACGCAGTCCTGCAGTTACTGGTTATAAAAACGCAGCCCAATATTTCCCCCTTTTTGCAGTTGTATTGTTACAATAATCATTGTGAGTTTACAGAAAAATGGAATCCTTTTACTTTCCTGTTCATGGAAATTGGTACAAAAAGGTCTGTGTAGTCTCCAGTCAGTGACTCAAACTCAGCCTTGTTAAAACCAACATGACGTAGTTTTGAGAGGTTTCAGCGAATGAGTTCCAGTGTATTAAAAGCTGCTCATGTGGTAAACCTGCTCTGCTTGACGTTCTACTTCTCCTGTCTCGTTTGATGGTTCCAGCTCACCACAGTACTGTTTATTTCAGCGGTGTTTTAGTTCCTCTTTTTCTTTGGAAAATAGCTTTTAGACAAAATGAAAGTAAATAATTAAAAATAACATTTCTATGTAGACAAGTTACTTTAATACAGTTACTTTAATATTTATGGTCATTTGAATTCACTCCTTGTGGC
The DNA here is from genome assembly GCF_013347855.1 of Anguilla anguilla. Taxonomy (NCBI): domain Eukaryota; kingdom Metazoa; phylum Chordata; class Actinopteri; order Anguilliformes; family Anguillidae; genus Anguilla; species Anguilla anguilla. The sequence continues at coordinate 47,161,868 of NC_049206.1, read as the reverse complement.
AAAGATAATGGTAACTACGAGCGGGCGAGAGATAAAGAACCTGGATGGACATTGTCACTCTATGAACATTCACTGGAAACAGACGAGTTGCCGCCCACTTCCTTCCCGTCACATACGCACACACTGCGTATCTAAAAGTGAAAACATTTCATCAGTCTCTTCCACACTGATGTGGACCGGCGTGTGTGATGCATTGAGAGTTGCTCATTTGACACAGTAATTATTTATCATAATGTGCAGGATTCGTTGTCTGAAGTATGAGTCATAGTTCCCTGGTGTCTGGGAATTCCGGCTGTGGACTGACTTGATAACCTACTGCTTTGTGAGACCTGAGAGGTCGGATCCGCGTGGTGTTTGAGTCCAAACCTCCACAAACTGGCAACTCTTTTCTTTTCGGGAACAGTAATGTACTGTCAGCTTTTTGCAGGGAGTAAAAGCTAAAAGGACATAGGTTTCTTATGAAAATACATGATTTAAGAGGACAGATTTCATTTATACTGAAGGTAAGAGCTGTTTTGCATTGTTCAGTGCCCAGTTTGGCATGATGGTGAAAGGATGGCTGATGAAAACTTAAAATGCTTCAAAAATATGTTATTTGAAACGTCTTATTTTAAACACTGGCCTTCATCTTTTAAATTAACTCTTAAAAAAAGGAAAGTGTCAGTTTTTTGCATGCTTACAATGTCTGCTTATTGCAATGGCATATGCAAACAACATGAAAAGCAATTTTTTTAATTCACAGTCATAGCATATGAAAGTATCAGTATGTTGCAGACACCATCTGAAAGATTCAGACGAATAATTAATGAAGTGAATTGTGCATGTCATGGTAATTATAGTCTTGATGCAGTATTGCACAGTGGTTAAACAGCTGGCTTTCCCTGCCATCTAAACTAAAAATGGTAGATTTGATTCTTAGTTGGTGTACCACTGTTGTACTTTTGGACAAAGTACTAAATGTACCGGAGGGAGAGAGGGAGGGGGAGAGATGGAAGGAGTGTATGGGGGAAAGAGAGAGCGAGATTGTATTAAATTAAGGCAAGCGATGCAAGTTGTCCTATGTAAGGACTCTGCTGTTATTACTGCGGAAGTGGGATATAAGGGACAGGTTTCCACACTCCTTAGATGGTACTTAGAACAATTTGTTTTAAAATCCTCCATTAGGTGGACGCTTGACCAGCTAGTGTGATGTCTTATGCCACCTTCACATTCAGAGACAGACAGAGATAGACAGAAAAGCCAGTGACCAATCCTTGTCTGCCTGTCGTACTCCTTGTAGTAAAATATGGTGGAACAGGTTGCCTTTGTTTCACCCCTTTTACGGTTATATTTGTGTTAAATGTCATGTACCTGTGTTATATGCCTGTAGTGTATCTATTTGGCCACCAGAGGGCATGTTACAGCTGCACTGCACACCTCGTCCATGTAGCAGCCAGAGATTCATTGGGCTGTAACAGCAAAATGAGCAGCTTGTGATTGGCTAGGGTTGGATGAGCAGAATGTAATTGCTCCCGCTGTTTTAATTATGAGGAGGAAATGACGGACGGCGTGCTTCTCTCGCGAACACCGCTGGATCATTTTGCCAAAATGGCCTTTCGAGGGATGTGGCTATTCATAGGACCTTGGGACGGAAAGCTAGACAGTTCGGTCTGGAAACAAAATATTGCCCGGGGAATTTTTCTGTTTAGAATATGGGATTAATACGATAAACTAATCAGACCTCAACATATTCATGCTAATCGCAGAAGCGGGCAGTACGTGCGCTCTGTCTCCGTGGTCTGTGTAGAACCGCGGTACTGCCTCTTCAGTGTCGTGCAAAAGCAGTGGGAGTTTAACAGTTGTGTTAAACAATGAGACCGAAGCATTTCCACGTTTATCACGCTGTGCTCCAAAATTGGATTTCGGCGAGCTTTTCGGTCACGGTCTCATACTGCGCCGTGGTTTCGCATTTCTGGCTGTTGACCGCAAAGTGTTAATCACTCATTGTTTCGTGTGTTAAAGACGTCGCAGTGTGCTGTTGGTACGGAGTGAATAGAGTTGTCCACAGATTCTTGTCGTGTAGGCGTGAGGCTCCGTTCTCTCTCCAGGCCCCGAGGAGAGGGGAAAAGGCCGATGAAGGACTCCCACATGCAGGGGGCAGTCTGTGTAATTAGATCTGTGCTCGTTTAATCCGGACTGGTGGTGCACTGTACCACCGATGTGTCTGTTTTCCCAAAGTGTGCTCTGTGTGTCAGTGCCTCCTCTGCAATCTGTCCCACAGCGCTGTACGTCCCTGTGCTTGCTGCCACTGGTAGCGCTCCGCGCGACGCGCCTCAACACCGCGTTTGAACTCCTCGCGCTGCTCGTTTACACTGCGTACGGCTCGCGACCAAATTAGGAAAGAAAGAGAACCGACTGGTAGCCAGCCATTTTAGCTCGACATTCCAGTAGGCGCTCTAGTGTTACGTTAGCTCAGTAGCGCAAACATGACCCCGCGTTGCATTAGGAAGGGGGGTTCGAAAGATGGTTTTTGGTCATTTATTGGTGCAGCCTATGTATTATACGTTTCCTGTATGGTTTTTTTCCTCTGGTCTTCACAGCTAAGAGAGGTAAAAGTATGGTAAATAAACTGCGTCTTTTGGTTTTCTCGCTCCAGATATGGCTCGTGTCACAGACGTCCCTAGCGGATCGGTCGGGCCCAGCTTTGAGGACGGCCAGCTGAATCCTCGACCCGGTAACGGGACAGACCCCAACAAGAAGGTACGAGGGAGATGAGACCGAAATCAGCACTGCTCTGTCCGTAGAGAACAGCATCAATGGCCCTGTTCAGACCTGGCATTAAAATGCGTCTTGGGTGATCCGATCACAGCTCTTACTACAGGTGTGAATGCGCCCAAGACGCATTGAGGACGCAATGAGAGCCGATCACTCAGAGCACATTCGGAGGTGGTCTGGGTCGCATATGGCCACATTCTTTTAGCGGTGTGTACACGAATGCATCCTGGGCCACATTGAAGGACCGCCTAGTCAACCGATGTCCTCTGAGTAAGCGGAAGTACGTACTCATTCGTTTCGCCAACGGCGTTATATTAAAGTGCGAAACAAGAAAAAGAAGCCACAACAACAGTCAAAATGGATGAGTACGCACGAAACACGTCGTCTGATTTCCGTTCGGGCCGAAGAGTCAGTACGACGGAAACTGGATGATTCATATCGCAACCGGGGCGATTCATGAGGAGATTTTCGAAAAAGATGGAGGGGAAATGGCAGCAATGCCAACGTAAAATCAAACACCTCAAGACGACTTCTTTTAATTTCCGGCAGACTAGGCACAGGTAGTGCATTGCTGCCTCCTGCCTTTTAAAAACAACAACGCATTTGGTCTTTGCAAACGGAAATGACGTACGAGTTTATTTGCGTACTTAGCGGGGAAGTGAGGTCCGATCGCAAGTGGTCACTGGAGACGCATTCTGATGCCAGGTGTGAACTGACATCCATCCTGACTGAATATAGACACAATCTAGATATATCTGGATACAAAGTACAGGTCTGAGCAGGGCTAATCATAACCGTGTGAAATATCACTTCCTCAGAGTGATGCGTGGGCTTGCGTGTGAGTTTGAGTGGGATTTTGAGTGTGTACGTGTGAGTATTAGCTTGCATGTGTGTGTGTGCATATTTGTTTGCGTGTCTGCCAGCATTCTTAGGAAACGAACGTAAAAAAATTTCAGTTTTTGATCTTTTGTTAGCTTTTTTAAAACTAATTTAACAGTGGCGTATGACCAAACCGCAGCAGAGCTACAACAAGGCAGTGCACCCAAACGCAGGGCGGTCCAAACCATGCCACACATCTAAAAGCAGGGGCGGTGGCACTTTCAGTTTCTCACCCTTGGAGTAAAACACATGCCGCCGCTCTGCGGCTCAGCCCTAGTGTTGCACAGAGCGCAGGAGCAGTGACATGGAGCAGAGCGCTTACATCACTTCCTGTTGGGCTCCCCGGGCTGGGCGTAGCGGGGCCAGACGGAGCCGACGGCCAGAGCTGGAGGAAGCGGAGGCGTCAGGGGGAAAGGCTCTGCTTCCCCCCCCCACCCCCCCCCCCCCCCCCCCACTGTACAGGCCCCGTTCTGGGGCTGTGTTTGTTATCGGGCCAGTCAGTCCCTCCATGGTGGACTGAAAGAGTTGAAAGAGGACGTTCCTGGAAGAGGGCTTCTGAAATGGCCTGTCGAAGAGGATAAGATACCCACGTCGGGGGAGACTTTTCTGTCAAGTTCTGACAACAAAAAAAAAACAAATCAGCCCCCCCCTCCTTTGTCTGAACGGTGTTTAAAAAACGGTGGCCTAAAACCTCACGGCTTCAACTCCCAAAACATTATTTTTGCGGCATCACGTGAAACCCAGATCTTCAAAGCTCTTGATAATAATGAGAAATCGCTCAGAAACAAAGTTGGTCATTTTGAAGCTGCTATCTCTGAACTTCCTGGCTCATTATATGCCAGGACAGGCATAGCAGATCTTAATACAGTGCCCTGCCTTTCATTGAAAGCCTCAACCCTCTAGGCTCCTCTAGATCTCTCCTCCGTTATGATTGGCCGCCGGCTCCCAAAAGAAGCTCCTGACACCCTTTTCGGGCCCCGCCCAGTAAGGCTCGCGCATCGAGGTCAGGTGGCCTAAATCGCTGGATCGAGCATATGGCCTTTAGCGTGCGTGTAATCCGGGCTTACAGCCACGCGACTGGCGGGGGGGGCGGGGGAGGGGAGAGAGAGGCGGCGTGGGAACCGCCCATGCAGGGGGGGGATTGGGCCTGGATTAAGGGGCAGCGGGGACCGAAGGAGACCGGCTTTGCTCGATCGCTCGCGCTCGCTCCCGAAACAGACCGCCGTCCCGAACCGCGGTCCTACCGAGGGGCATCAACCACCACCACCCCTCAACCCCCGCCCCATCCCCCCATCCCCCAGCCATGTGCTGGCTCTGGTGCGAGGAAGAGGAGGAGGGGGGCGAGGAAGGCGCTGAGGAACTCTTCGGCTTCGCCGTCCTCTTCCTCGGGCGGCTGAAGGACAAGCTGGCGCGTCTCCTGGGCGACGTTTCCGACTGCGTGGCCGAGCAGACCGCCTCGGAGGGGACCGTTCTCCTGGTAACGCTCGGGCCCGGGGGACGAGGCGCCGCGATTCGGAGGCGTCTTACAGGGCTAGGACCGGGCCTGCGTTTCGGCGTGTCCGTCTTGTTGTTGTTGCTGCTGTTAGCGGTGTAATGCTCCATTAGTGTTCCGGCTTGAGTGGATGCTAAACCTGAGAGCTTTGTTATTGGAACAGACACATACTTCAGTGCGCCTCTGACACTGACAGGAGGAATACTTGCTATTTTTGGAGAATAATAAGCTGGACTGTAAAAATAGCTTACTTTTGCATGGCGTGGTCTGTGTTTTGCTTGAAGTAACCTTTATTCATTCGGGCACTGAAAACAGAACAGTAGCATGCCACATTAGTCATACACTCTTAAAAATGTTTAAGAGTTAAGAGTTTTTGCATTTTGGCTTTTTTAAAATTTATTTATTTATTTATTTTCTATATCTGAAGCTATACTCTTTAGTGAAGCAAAGGTCTCTCGGTACCATTTGTCTTGCTGGGTGTTTTCAATACTTGTCAGTTTCTGATGTATCTCTGACTAGAGATCAATATTAATCATTTTTCCATTGGTTTCCTGAGAAATAGCTTGTTATAAATCATATTGCTTTGTCCAAAGATTCCTCTAAGTATTATGGAATCACGTAAGTTCACGTCCTTGTGTGTTAGCTGGATGTTGGGGGAAGTCTCTTTTTGCCAGACAGTTCAAAATATTTTAGTTTTTTTTTTCATCGTATCTCTGTTCTGACAGATAGTCTTGTCATTCTTAATTAGCTGGCTGTTTAAATGTGAGCTAATAGGTCACACGTTGGTCTTCAGTCAGAGGGTGTGAGTTTCCCTGTAGCCTGTGCTCACCCTCTCCACACGCACGCCGTGTCATTTCCTGCCTGGGCTCAGCTAAGGTGCTTTCAGCTGCTGTAACTGGATTTGTTTGCCGTGGTTTGGTTTGTTTGCCCGCATAAACAGGGATTGAAGCCTGGGACAGCCAGAGCGATTACGCTCGTTAGCTGGTCGTAGCGTGCCAGGTTTGGTCTCACCCCTGTTACTCTACTCTGCTGCTCCACTGCTGGCCGTTAAACTGTCACAGATCAATTGCAGTTCAAGCCCTCGAAATATTAGTACATAACTTCTGTGTGGGTTCTGCTGCGGAGGGAGTGTTTGAGAACCGTGAAGCCATTTCAAAGCCGCGTGAACCGCAAGTGAATGCTGTGTTGCGTAGCGTAAAAATGTGAGCTGCTGTTGTTGAAATCACACGCAGCAGCAGGGTGCTGGAACGTTCCGGAGAGTGACCCGCAGTAACCGTGCCTGTCGTGCTGGAACGTTCCGGAGAGTGACCCGCAGTAACCGTGCCCGTCGTGCTGTTCTCCGCCCGCAGACCGTCGAGACCGCCTGCACCCTGTACCACACGTTCCAGGAGGGCACAGCGGGCGCAGCGGGCGCAGCGGGCGCAGCCGAGGCCCAGGGGGCCCCCCCGGACCCGCCGCGGCCCTGCCCCCGCCACATGTCCGTCACCGAGAGGCTGCGCAAGGTCATCCAGGAGCTGGTGGATACCGAGAAGTCCTACGTCAAGGTGAGGCGTCGGCCACGGCTAACGCCGCCTGGCTGTCCTGTGTATCGTCCCTTCCAAACCCCGTTCCGTGTCCTCCCCTGCCCCCGTCCCGCTCTGTCTCAGCACAAACGGTGTCTAGCGTTTTTGTGATAAGAGGCGTGTGTGGATCCGTGGGCTACTTTGGTTACACAGCACCCTCTCGATCGACGACGCGATCGTCGCTAGTCGTGCTAAGTAGCCGTGGAAGAAGAGGCCGGTTCTTCCTCTAAGCGCTCTTCGGCTGACGGCTTTTGTGCGAGGCGTCCGCGTCCGCGTCCGTGCGGGGCGGGAGGAGAGCTCTCCGCACACCGCGTACCTGCTGACAGTTCGCGCCGCCGCCGCCGCGTCAGTTTTTTTTAGCTTCGCTAACGGCGCTAATCAGCCTAACGAGAGAATCGGAGCGTAAATGAGGGCTATCAGCGGCGGCCGGCTGCCGTCTTCAGACGGCTCCCTGGCAGCCGAACCCGGCCCTGTCCCGCTGAGAAACGGCGCTCTATTGAGACCCCGGAGACGCACTGCGCTTTAATTGAAACGGGGCCTCTCTGGCCCCGAGGCGGCTATCTCTCCTCGCGAGTGTGCCGCTTTGTTTGAACGGAGATAATGGGCACGCGTGGCACGGGGTCTCGGTTCGTCCCCGGAGGGCGCGTGGAACTGAGCGGCGAAACGGTCACCCGGTTGCATTGTCCGTCCGTCTGTGAGTGATGACTCCGCCTCTCTCCTCTTTCCTCTGTCTCTCAGGACCTGAGCTGCCTGTTTGAGGTCTACCTGAAGCCCCTGCAAGAAGAGCCCTTTCTCAGCCTGGATGAGGTGTGTCTTTCTGCCTTTCATTTAGTCATTTTTGTGTGCTTGTTTGATAGGGACAAATATGTAGCTTTCAGCAGGGGTGCTGGTGCATGCGGGACATTGCACCATAGTTAGCTCGAATGTTCATTTTCATCTGTGACTCTCTGAACACATTTAGCTACACTGTTGCCATGAATTGTACGAGATTCAGCTAACCTGTGCTGTTCTAATGAAGTTACATAAATGAAAAAAAAAAACCCAGATCTAAAAAAACTTACATAAAAATAAATTACTTCCTCTGAGACCAGTAAGTGATTTAGAAAGACAGAAATAATTCATTTCTAAGTGGAGGAATTGAAGTCACTGACAGACATCCAAGGACAGACGTAACCATAAGAACCCAAACACAACACATCTGCATAGATACGGACTCATCATAGTCTGACTTGTACATTCCCAAACACAGCATGTAATAATGGATTAAAAAAAAAAAAAAATGTACAGATGAGAGATCTCCCTCAATGAGGTACCACACAGCAGCGGGCATAAAAGCCAATCTGAACTGCTCAGTTGCGCATTTAGGAAATAAAATCGCACTGAAAGCACTCTGTGGTACATTGAGATATACCAGCCAGAAGACTTGTGGGATTGTGGGCACACATTTCCACATTGTGGTTCTGTGGTGGATTGTGAGTCAGCTGCGATCTCCCCCTCCCCAGATGGAGTCTCTTTTCGGCAGCCTGCCCGAAATGCTGGAGTTCCAGAGGGTCTTCCTGCAGACGCTGGAGGAGCGCATCGCCTCGTCCCCGGACTTCAGCACCCTGGAGACCCCCGGCCAGTTCAAGGTACCGGCCGCTGTGGAGCTCCTGCCTTCCAGAGACTTCTGTCTGTACAGCACACGTGGATGATTCATTCTTAAAAGCTACATCTGATCGTGTGTTATCCGTGCTGTATGCTAGAGCTACTGAAGGTTCGTCGATGTGTGAAGGTTGAAGGCCAGAATAAAAATGTTGTTCTCTGTTAAAGATTACAGAAAAAATTAAGTTGTGTGTCATGAACAGTACATTTAAACTAACAGGTTCCCCTCACATTTTATCTGAGCATCCTATCTACATGTGAGCATGTTCTCAGCAGGATTTGATATTCTGTGTCTCACTTCCTCTCCGTCTGTCTTTATTTCTCCCTCTCCAGAAACTGCTTTTCTCATTGGGCGGATCATTTCTCTACTACGCGGATCATTTCAAACTCTACAGCGGGTTTTGTGCCAACCACATCAAGGTCCAGAAAGTTCTGGAGAGAGGTACGGACAGTGCTGCAATAGAACAGGCGCAAATCTCTTTAGTCTAGGTTCTGTTGTATTGGTTTGTACAGAGTCACCATTTGCCTTTCCTCTTCCAAACCTTGGTTAATTTCTTTCGCCTCAGTGTACATCTTAACCTACAGATCTCTGTCAACAGAATGGGAAATGGGAAGAACGTGGAGAACTTTGAGTCTTGACTTATGGAAACTGTGGCAACATTTGTTTCAGATTCTTACTTTTTTAATGGCTTTCTTCAGATAAGCTGACCCTTACTGCTGGAGACACTTTTGCATTTGAGATGTTCAGATGTTCTGTAGGTTGAGCATCTTTGCCATATCACCTAAAACACCATCGTCGGTCACGATAAAGCACCTGGCTGTCCAACAGCTCTAGCAGAGTTGTCAGCCTGTAAAGGGCAAAGCACTTAAACATGGCAGGGTAATCATCTGTACAATGAGAATATTATTGGCTGTAAACATTGACCTTCATTCAGTCCGCCTCTCGGTGGCCTCGCTTCCCACTTTCAGACATTTTGTTTTGTCTGCACTGACTGAAAAGTTTCCCTGCAGAGGGAATACCCCCGCCAGCATTCATTATTTACGTCCGCGTCTGTGCCAATGGTCGTGGAAACTGGAACTGAAGTAACATAATACAGAGACTGGCCCTGTGAACCGTACTCCCCGCTACCCTCGCTAATAATGTCTAATCAGTGCTCAGCGTGTCTCTGGTGTTGTGGATTGAGGGCGCGAGGGAGAGCTTTGGAACGCGGCCAAGGTTTTAATGAGCAGCATTAAGTCTTCCGAGCGATTCTTCGGCCTCGAAAACTTCAAGGGGCCCGTGAAGGCCCGCCGCCAGCGGACGCGCAGCGAATCGTACCTCCAGAGAGCGCTCGAGGGGGATGTCGAAATTTGCTGCTCTGAGACCGCGGCTGTGATGTAAGAGTAAGAGTAACAGTCGCTGAGAATGACTCAGACGCATTAATTTTTCGTCTCTTCGCGTCTGAAGCCAAGACGGACAGGGCCTTCAAGGAGTTCCTGGAAGCGAAGAACCCGACGAAGCAGCACTCCTCCACTCTGGAGTCGTACCTGATCAAGCCCGTCCAGAGAGTGCTGAAGTACCCCCTCCTGCTGAGAGAGCTGGTGTCCCTGACTGACAGCGACAGCGAGGAGCATTACCACCTGACAGGTACGCACAGCCACGCACGTACAAACCGCATGCGTAAACATTCACGCAGTAACATACACACGAGCACTTACACATTCACTCAGAAACATACACACAAACCGCACACAGAAACATGCAAACAAACCACACACAGAAACATTCAGACAAACCACACACAGAAACATAAGCACGCGCACACACCACTCACAGAAACACACACACAGACAGAAACATGCACAAAAAAAAACACTCACAGAAACATAACCAGGTTTACACACTACGTGCAGAAACATACACATAACTGCCCACACACACTCACAGAAACATAACCAGAAGAACATACCACCACAAGTAGAAATGCCCACATAGCCACCCACACGCCACTCACTGAAACATAGCCATGCGCACACACAACACACAGAAACATACACACAAACACCCACACACACTCACAGAACCATAACCACACACACACCTCACTCACTGAAACATAGCCATTCGCACTCACAGCACACAGAAACATACACACAAACACCCACACACACTCACAGAACCATAACCACACACACACACCTCACTCACAGAAACATAACCACACACACACACACCTCACTCACAGAAACATAATCATGTGCACACACAAACACGCTTACACACACACACTCACAGAACCATAACCACACACACACACCTCTCTCACAGAAACATAATCACGTGCACACAGAAACACACTTACACACACACACTCAGAGAACCATAACCACACACACACACCTCACTCACAGAAACATAATCATGTGCACACAGAAGCCCACTTACACACACACACACACACACACTCAACACACACTGAGGCATCCCTCTCACCCACAGAAGCCCTGAAGGCCATGGAGAAGGTGGCCAGCCACATCAACGAGATGCAGAAGATTTACGAGGACTACGGCACGGTGTTCGACCAGCTGGTGGCGGAGCAGAGCGGGGCGGAGAAGGAGGTACGCCGCTCGCCCCTATGATCCTCTTAAATCACCCATGCGCCTCACACGCCCCCCCCCAAAAAGAGAAACTCTTGAGCAAGAAGGATTAGCATCCCCGACGACCCAGTCTGTTGCTCTGAGGGCATCCGTGGGGACTCTGGGCCAGCTTTAGGGAAAGTCAGGTCTGCCAGCCACAGGTAGTGCTGGTCTCACTCTGGCCCTGGTCTGTCTCTGTCCCCCCACCCAGCCAGCCACAGGTACAGGTAGTGCTGGTCTCACTCTGGTCCTGGTCTGTCTCTGTCCCCCACCCTTGCCCCCCTCCAGGTGACGGAGATCTCCATGGGAGAGTTCCTCCTGCACTCCTCCGTGGTCTGGCTGAACCCCCTCCCCTCGCTGGGCCGCATGAGGAAGGATCCGGAGCTCACCGTGTTCGGTGAGTACGACGAGGCCCCCCAGAGGCATCATGGGAAATGGAACGCAGCCACAGCGGCTGCCAGCGGGGCACCGTGCCCACTACTACAGGACCGCTCGGCGCAGAAGGGCTGGCTTTATTTAGTGGCGGTAACCTGGATCCGTGTCAAAATTCGGCTAGCGGAAGATCTGAGGGGCCAGATTGCGCGGTTGCGCAAGAGATCCCAGTATTAACTCATTTCTGTGTGCCTTCCGAGCCTCTTGCGTAGCTGGTCCACAATGCTGTGGCATGTCGATGAATGTCGTTTTCCGATAGCAGTTGTTGCTCCGTTTGTAGCGGTGATACTGGTGTTACAAAAGATTTAATGGCAGCTCCTTGGAGTGCTAAAGCAGCAGATTGTCTTGCACTTTGGTGAGTCTGTAAGCACGTGTCCACTCGTTTATCTGAATAATTTATTCCGTTTTGTCGTTAAGTGGCTGAACGCAGTAAAACCAGAATCACCACTTGCACTCCAGTAATAGGGTTGCCAGCCTTTCTCTGAAATTATTACAGGAGTCCTGGAAGTTCTGGCCAATTTCCAGGGTCTTCCTGTGAGACTAATGCAGCCTATAACAGGGATCAGCAACTCACGGTCCTTCGAGGGCCGAGAACTGCTGGTTTTCCACCCTCCCTTTGCCTGGGAGTCAGGTGTGAAGACAGTCTGGCCAATCAGTAGCGCTAATTACCCGGGAGAAAAGAAAACCAGGGCCGGATTTGGATTCGAGGGCCAGAGTTGATGATCCCTAGCCTATAACAGAGCTCCTCATAGTTTGCAGTAAGTGTGAAAGAGCTCACCTCGGCCATCTCTCCCCTCAGTGTTCAAGAAAGCCGTGATACTGGTGTACCGGGAGAGCAACAAGCTCAAGAAGAAGATGGTGAGCCTGCACTTCTCTTTCGCTTGCATTCTTCCTCTTTCGCTGTGCCCCCTTCGCCACCTGTTCCAATGCTAAAGTCTCCTCTCCGTATGACCACGCGCAGGCCACCACGCGATCCGCCTTCTCCAACGGCGACCTCGACCCCTTCAAGTTCCGCTGGCTCATACCCCAGTCCGCGCTGCAGGTTCGACTGGGGAACGCCACAGGTCAGTGCTCCCGCGAACAGTTAGCCTCTGGCCTGGGAGAACCCGGAGTCCACGAGCCATATTAAAACTGGCTCAAAGCCGACCGCTAACTGCTGGTTGTGTTTCATCCTCGCGTATCTCTGTTGAGTGAAGCGCTTTTCCTCCACTGCTGCAGGGACGGAGGGCAACTGCATGTGGGAGCTGATCCACACCAAGTCGGAGCTGGAGGGCAGGCCGGAGACCACATTCCAGCTGATGAGCAGGTGAGGGAAAGGGGCTGTTCGACTCCCAGTGAGCTGATTGACAGGTTCCGGGGCCTACCCATGTGCGCTGGGTTTCGTTTCAGCCAATCGCTTTAGAAAACAGGTTTATTGAAAACAGGTGTTTAACGTAGTTCCGCAATTTTGTCCTCAACCTGATGCTAACTCGGTTCAGGTTTACCTTTGTCATTTGTGTCCTTTTTGAACTCCACTAGTTTGTTAGTTTCTGTAATCACGTGTCCTAGCTTTCCAGGCTGATAGGGCCAGTACAATTTCACCTGCCGGTCTCCTGATTCTTTCTGTTTAAAAAACCGTAACTGAAGGAATGTACTGCTGGGCATGTTTCCGAAATAGTTATCAGAGAACTCATCTAATTAAAATGCACGCTTGCATATGATGAATATGATGCACGCATGCGTTTCTATCTCTGTCCTAATGTGGTCTTAAGAGGGCAAATCAGCCCTAATTAGACATCAGAAGTGTCTCGTTAAGAATAATTAACTGCTTGTAACTTTTCAGGAATTGCAATTTATTGTTGGAATTATGAACCAGGTTTCAAGTCCCCTGAGTCAGCGTCAACACAGTGAAGGTTCACCTCGTACATGAGCCCAGATAGTGATTCTCTCTTCCAGCAATCGCCATTTACAGAGGCCCACAGTCACTGAGCGTGCTTCAGTATGACTCAGACCTGGGTCAAATACGTATTTGTTTTGTATTCAAATGCTTTTCTGTGCTCTTTTGATCTTGCCTGGTGTAATTGAGCCTGCCAATATGACTAGAAGGCGGGGTTTGTACTTTTTGAGAGTATTTCATTGGTTCCAATACACCAGACAAGATCAGTAAAGCGTAGAAAAGTAAAACTAATACGTATTTGACCCAGGTCTGGTGTGACTGTAGTGCGTGAGCAGGCTCCACCTCTCCTTCCTTCTCCGCCGTGACGTCTTTGTGTCCTCCGCGCAGCGCCCCCGAATCGAAGGCCAACATCGTCAGGGTGATCCGCGGCCTCCTCCGCGACAGCGCCCGGAGGAGCGTCCCGGCCGAGCGGGCGTGCAGGGAGCGCTTCGCGCCCCCGCGGGGCGGCGTGCCCACGTCCGCCAGGATAGGTGAGTCCGCCTCGCCGCTGCCGCGCTGACCCGGGTCGGCCAATCCCGCGAGACTTTCGCTTTCCCCTCACATCAGCCACCCGGGACGCTGCTCAGATGTGTATTCATACAAAGCTATATTATTTATCAAGTTATTTAGACATTCTTAGACATTCAGGTTACTTTAGATATTTTCACCCGTTTATACCACTGGATATACATTCAGGGAAATTATGGAGTGTACTATCTGTGTCAAAATGCCACTAGAGAAAGATCTGAGAGGCCAGATTGTGCGGTGTACTATGAACCATATATTGACAAATTCTTTGTAAAATGGGCCATATAAATGAAATGTAATTGACTGATTGATTGCTATGCCTTGTAAAAGTACACAACATGAGGTGTACCGAAAGGATTTAAACCTGCAACCATACGGTCACATTGCCGTATTTGAGTAGCCAGGTTACACTTGGCAGTGTGGTACAGCCATGCTCCTCTGTGCCGTTTCAGGTTCCTCCCGGTCCTCCTGGCTGTCCAAGCAGTCGTCTCCCGGCAACCCCTCCCACACGGACGCGGCGAAGGGGGGCCAGCGGGACTCCGACGAGGGCAGCCTGGGCAGCGGCGGTCACCCGGGAGACGACCCCGGCGGCCCCCGGCGCAGCCCGGCCTCGGAACGGGGCCCGAAGGAGGCGGACGAGGAGGAGGCGGACGCCATCGAGGCGCTGCTCCAGAGACTGCAGATCGCGGAGAAGGAGCCGCCGCCGCCGCCGCCGCAGCCGGCTAACGCACGGACCGAACCGGGGGGCGTCAGGCGGAGCAGCAGCCCGTGCGTAGGGGGCCAGGACGACGCCCCCTACGCGGACCTGAACGCGCTGCTGGAGAGGGACTTCAGCGTTCAGAGCCTGGCGTCCGTCATCAACGAGGACTGCTTCTTTAGCACGGCCGAGAGCTTGGAGAGGGCCACCATCCCCACCCTATAGGGCTGAACACCGCAGGGGCTGCCGTCACGACGCTCAGAGACTCAACCGGTCACCTATCCCAGGAGGCACCTGTGCTGGACAGCGTTGACGCACCTTGGCTCTGTGGACTCCAGCGTATTCGCAGATGGGCCAGGGCTGGAAGCTTCTCTGCTTTTGAACTGAAGGAAGCACATTGCTCTTCCCTAGACTCTGCCTTGTTGCACCTTGTGCATTATCTGCCTGCATTTTTTAACATCCATTTTTTTTATATATATATTCAGATTTTTTTCAAGGTCTTTTTATTTATTGATAGGTATATTTGTTATTTACTTAGAGAAGAAAGTGTTACACTCCGATTGTCTGAGGAGACATTGAGGTGGGGGAAAAAAATAGGAGAATTTGATAAAAAAGAATTTGTATAGCATTTTGTGTTGTTTTCACACATTCTCAATATTTCCGAGGCATTGCTTTTTCAAAGCAACATGATTGAAATTTCTGTTCTGCTTGGCGAAGGAGTACAACCTCTTTTAGGGTGAAGGATAAGGATTTATTCATCTTTCTTCAAAAATGAAGGATAAAGTGTATATTTAACTGTACTGTACTGTAACTTAATACCAGCATTTCATATTATTTAGACACTTAATGTACAGATAAAATAATGTTTCCTTTTTTTACTGCTTTGTGCTTTTCTCACTGTAAAACTGCCTTTAAAGCTAGCATACCAATGAATGTGAATGTCCCTTTTTATTTATTTTAAATTTCTTTTTTATTGAATATTATTATGAATACATTTGTGCTCTGTAAGCATGTATGTGGAGGACAAGAATATAATGATCCATTTTTTAAAAATAAATTGCTGTTTTATGGCAGTATATGTGCTGTATTACATGTTTCATATTTGTATATTTGCTCATATTTTGTGAATTGTTGAAATGCTTCGATAGTTTTTTTTGCAGTATATTCAATTTCATAAAGGGCATTTTCTTCTAAATATTTGCCCACAGCTCTGATAAAAAGGCACTCAAAGCAGTTCAGATGAACGGCACTGTAATTTGGTTGTGCTGAAGTGCTGGAGTAGCTTGCAGAGAATGTTACTGCTTGTCTTTTGTGGCTGTCTCATCAGATTCCTCACCAGACTCTACACTGGTTCTGCGCCTTGGGCCAACCAGAACGCTTCAGGAATAAAGTGCTTGCTGATGTATTTACTGTATATTCCCCAGGTGGCACTTCATAGAATGCAACAGAATGTTCCGGAATGGGGAAGTTATAGGGCAATCTTTTTGTCTTAATCTGATCTCAATTTCTTTCTTCAAGTATATTGTCTTCATAGAAAAAAATACATACATTTGTTCACTGGAATTTCTTGGGGGAAATGTAATACGTTTTGATATGTATATTGTCTAATGAGAATTTTTCTTTTAATATTTCATATTTGACCGAATGAAGATGAAGATATGAAGATTACTTCACCGCATATTGTGCATATTTGAGAGAGTATTGATGCAATGTCTCGTTTCTTATTTGAGTGTAATATAACTGATCACTGAAGTTGATTGCAAGTACAGGAATCGTGCCTGAACGCACTGCCATTTCTGACTGCGGAGCAACGGACAGGAAACACACCTGAACACCCTAATCCCCGGTCCTTGAGCACAGCGGGCTAATGTCGCCCTGGCTGCCGGCTCGTGCAGTGCGAGGATCTGAGCCTCTTGTTCCGGAGACTTCCTCTGGATTGTCATCACGAATGCAAACGGTAGCAGTGTAGCCACTGCAGCGGCACAGGTTGGTTCTCTCTCTCTTCAGTACTTCTCTCCAGCATGAGTCACAGTTGCTGCTTTTTTTTTTTTTTATCCCGGTCCTTATTGTCATCTAGGCAATCATGTTCTGTGCACGTGTGCGTGTGTGTGCGTGTCTTTGTGTGTGTGTGTGTGTGTGTGTGTGTCTTTGTGTGTGTGTGTGTGTGTGTGTGTTTGTCAGTGTGTGTGTGTGTGTGTCAGTGAGGGCTGCGGGGCCATACCGAAGGTTACCCCTCGAAACACAAAGGACATAATGAGAATGATGTGTGTGGAGGACAAATGCTAATGAATCCATAGTCTGCAGCCCTTTCTTCAGAGAGCGTGCAGCACTGCGTATGATACTGCTGCCTCGTGGATTGACCCCAGTCAGGTGATTCTTCCTAAACACTTAGGCGCACGCGTGAATAGATACACACAAACGCACACACCAAAATAAACCAGGCACAAACGCACGTACGCACACACGGCTGGAATGCACATACAGCCCCGTCCACCAAAAAAAAAAAGCACATACACCCTCGAACAACGGTTACAAAACACGCGTGCCTATTTTCGCAGACTGACTAAGACAGACACATTGCGCAGGAGAACGTCAGCAGGTGGTTACGGCTAGTATGTAGAACTGGGTTTAAGTGGATTTTCCGGGGAGAAAAAAGAAAGGTGACGCAACATGCGATGGCAAGCCAGTTCTGGTTGCCACAGTAACCGGTCTGCGAAGGACCATAAAGGCAGCCCCCCCCCCCCCCTTCATACGAGAGCACCACTAAACAAGCCCTGTGTTCTTATCTGGCTTCCACGGGTGAAATTAGACCAATACCACGCATTCACACAGCAGATTACCCCTCTGGAGTAAGAGGTGACCCTGCAGTACAGCGACACAGAGCAAAAACGCTCAACCCTACAGGGAGAACAGCACTGCAGCGTTACGACACTACAGAGAAACAGTCGCTCCAGCCGTACTGAGAAACAGTATTACAGCACTACAGCTGCACAGAGAAACAGTCTTACAGCAGTACTGAGAAACAGTGAAACAGTACAACTGCAGTACAGAGAAACAGTCTTACAGCAGTACTGAGAAACAGTGAAACAGTACAACTGCAGTACAGAGAAACAGTCTTACAGCAGTACTGGGAAACGGTCAAACAGTACTACTGCAGTACAGAGAAACAGTCTTACAGCAGTACTGAGAAACAGTCAAGCACTACTACAGCAGTGCAAACAGCACTATGGCAGTAGAAGAAACAGTCAAACAGCACCACGTTGTAGCTCTTCAGTGATAGAGCATCTGTCTCTGAGCGCGAGGAGGACCCTGCAGACTGTGGGGCTGCTGGAATAGGATGCTATGGTCAGGGCACGGCTGGACAGGCCTGGTTTCCTTCCCCTGACTGAACGCTGGGTCCTGTTTCCATTTTACCACCCACCCTCCCTCTACTTTCAGCGCTAGGCTAATCTGACAAACTGTTGAAGTAGTAATTGTGCCAGACCCAGCTGAGCCTAGTTCCTCCCTCCCCCCACCTCCTCCCCCCCACGCTCACAGAACCCCTCGCCGCCCGCCGCTGAGACTCTCCTCGCAGCCTTCGCCTCCTCCTCCTCCTCCTCCTCCACCTCTCTCTCCCTTTCACTTTGGGTAATAAAGGGATTTGCGCGCAACAAAAGGGTCCGCACAACACAAAACAGGAGCCCCACAGCTGTCTCTCCATCTGCGCCCGGCTGCCAGGATCTCCCGCACGCAGACCTACAGCGGAGCCCGGCCGCCGCGCAGCTCGGGGAAACGCTCGCCCGCCCGCCGGGGGGTCTCCCGCCCGTGGACCTCGCCGCGTTCGACCCGCGGGCGCCCGGTGAGTGTCGCGCCCGCGTTCCGGCCCTGCGTGCTCCTGGAAGACAGGTCCAGCTCCGGCTCTCACAGGTTCCACAGACAGACACACACACAAGGAAACCCATTACACACAGGCTCTCTCTCTCTCTCTCACTCTCTCTTTCTCTCTCTCTCTCTCTCATACACACACGCACACACAGAGGGGAGGAGGAAGAGAGAGTTTCTGTCCCGGCTGCAGCATCTCCCGGCAACACACAGTGGGACAGAGGGACGAGGGCCAGGCAGTACTCAGGTAGGTGCTGTGAGGTAGAGCAGGTCCTACAGCAAGTAGAATGTATGTGTGCATGTGTGTACGTGTCTGTGAAATGCTAAACTGTGCTGTTTTCATTGTTGAATTTGACATGTTGGGATTTGGGAGAGCAGTGGGATGTGGTGTAATTAGGCTACTGGAGCACTCAACGCTGAACCAGAGGTTCATGGGTCATGTGGTACTTTCATGGTTCCTCATTCCAGTCCGTATCTAGCAGTGCAATGAATATCAGTGAAACTGCACAATACATTATATGTGTAGGTAAATCAAATGTCCAGAGCACTTGCCTTTTGCCTTGATCTGTATTTTCCCTGCTTTGCTGGCGCTGCCGCGGCGTAGGATTTATGCTGCCAGAAAGAGGCTGTAGCGCGACCGTAGTGTCAGGGCATGCCGCTTTCCTGACCACGCAGGGATGACTGGAATCCGTCGGCGAAAGGGAACCTCTTATCGGAACATTGGATAGGCTTTCAGCGCAGTGGAGATTACCATAGAAAAAGGGGCAGAAAAGAATAACCGTGACAGGACCTATAACACAGAATTCATTCAATCACATCAATCGCATCAGACCACGCTTGTGTTAAAATCCATTTCGCCATCAATCGCTCTTCGAAACCTGCGAGTGGACGGTTCGTCTTTTTTTTCTCTTCATTTCTATTGTGGAAGCAGGCACTCTTTTTTTAAATATACTACTAAAAGAGCCGAGCACCCTCCACTATTGACAGGCAACAGTAAAGAATGCTTTTCATTGCTATCCACCGGGAGTAATAAGGTCATTTATATTCTCCCGCACTTGATGATTTAAGAGCGCAGCTGAGGTGTCCAGGCTCCTCGCTCAGGCACTGTTCTAGCCGAGGGGTCGTATAAAGCGCGTAACGTTCTGATTCATTACTGGCTGCAACACTGTTTCACGTGATTCGTCGCTGTAACTCACTCCAGATAAGTCATCTATATCCAGCTCCGCGAACCTAGCCTATGAGATGTTGAAACGTTCACCTTTAACGCGTTCATTTGTTTCACCGTCTTAAAATATGCGGTTTCCTTTCTTTGCATTTTAAAAGGCTGAATCCACCCGAGGCACACAAGAACTTCAAAGCAGTCCTTAAACAACGAATCTGATGTAGGCTAGTGATCCTTGCTTGTAGCATTATTTTCTCTCATATTCAAGTGTGTGCATATATATGCGTGTATGTAAGTCCTAAGTCGTTTGACATTTTCACCTATGATACATAAGGAAAGTAGTAAAATACATACAGCTTTTACATAACATGAACATAACCGAAATTAATACACCAAAAAACGTATAGAAAATGTGTTCATCCTTTCCTTTCAGTTCCACTGAAATTATTCCAGAGACACTTAATAATGATCAAAAAACTTGGTGGACTGGTGCTTTGGCCAGCATCTGCCGAATATAAATGGTAAATTCTATATATGTAGATTTTTGATTTAGTGACCTTGATTAAATTTCTACAACTGCATATTCTAAATCTTAGTTTCTTACTCGGTGTTACACTAGAACTGGGCATATAGCTTTACAATCTTGTATGAACATGGCATTAAAGAGAGAACAGCGAGCGCAACCTATTACCTCTAATGAGTTCCAGATGAACCAGGCTCTAAATTGCCTGGTTATATAAGCATTGTTATTCCAACTAATAAAAATTCTTCAGATATCTGGTTTATTTTAATCCTATTTTCAGAGTAAAGAAAGACTTCAAACATTTGCTGAAAACTTCAGACTTTCACTTGCATGTTAATGTGCCCGGCAATTCCCTCAGTAGCGACCTGTCCGTCTTCATCTCACAGTGATAATGATCACCTCTGTGGAGACCTCATTTACAGTGAAGAGAAACTACAGTACCTGTCGAAATGACTAATCTCAGCTTTAAATGTTAATGAGAGCAAGTTCACCACTCTCACCATAATCTTTGTTGTCCACTTATTTCATATTGTAGATAAAATAAAAACTATATCTCTCTCTCTCACACACACACACACACACACAACCTTACATACATAGATTGTAAATCATAGATGGACCATACCTTGGTGCATCATAAAGGAACTTTATTGGAAGGGCCAGTGAACACCAGATACAGTTAAACCGCATAATAAATATTCTGTT
Source organism: Anguilla anguilla (assembly GCF_013347855.1). Taxonomy (NCBI): domain Eukaryota; kingdom Metazoa; phylum Chordata; class Actinopteri; order Anguilliformes; family Anguillidae; genus Anguilla; species Anguilla anguilla. Next base: position 47,141,101 of record NC_049206.1, on the reverse strand, counting down.
AAGGCACTGGGAGAGTCTCCCGGGGGGTATGAATACATTCATGGCAGCAACACCTACAATGACGGCCTACACGATCCCAGCTGTGCAGAGCAGGCGCTGAGGAGGGGTAAGCATGAGCCACTTCGAGAGCGCTCGCACTGAAGCAGCATCTCCCTTCCCACGCTCCCGAAAAATCCGCCCCGGGCAAAATATGCCCCCAATTCACTCGTCTAATCTCATGACAGAGGGCTGTGCTGAAATGGGGGTGAGTGAGTGGCGGGGGGGGGGGGGCGTGTGGTTAGAACCAGGGAAGTTTTTTTTCTCTTTTTTCCTCACTGAGGAATTGTTTGCTGACTCCACCACACTGACAAGTGGAGTGGATGAGAGGTTGAGAAAGATAAGTCCGAAATTCCACTCTGGATTTTTATTTTTATTTGAGTACAATAAGCTGAGAGGGGATTGTCATTGACGGGTTGTCGTTTTGCCTACTCTCTTCTCTGACTGGCTGTGTTCTAGCAGTGCTTCTCTCCTATTCAGTATCCTCTAATATTGTCTAATATCAGAACGTTCAGACAATGTTTGGTTTCTTCAGGATATTTGTAGCATTAGATTCATTTTGATGGAAAATGCCTGAAAAAAACATTTGTGCTTGCATTGTGGTGTCACTTTTATCACTGCTTTCTGAATATCTCAGCCAAATCACAAAGATCTCGCTACATATTTTTCATATTTACGTGTGTCAAAATTCTGTGATATTAGGCCATCTTTGCATTAATGTCACTTCTCAAATCTCACCATTCTCACCAAATAGTGGAAGTGTGATATTTAAAATCTTTTACACAAGGTGACGCGTGAAAACCTTTGTTGGAGAACGACAGTTGGCCAGGCAGTCGACATAAACATCTGCACCAGAAATGCATTAAAAAGTGCATTTGCGTAAAGTGAAAAACCAAAGAAAGTGCGCATTAAAATGCCTCCTTTGGGACCTGGGAAGGCTTTGTGGCCATTCATGGATGAGAGAGTGGAGAGTGCCCGTAAAATATCCTGTCATGTCTTCTCACATCACAGCCTCACACATTGTCACTCCCTCAGTGCATGCTAACTGCATTATTAATCTGTTTCATACAGCATCATCCCATTATTGCTCATAATCACACACACATTACGTACACGCACACACACACACGCATATGCTCTGTGTGTAAATACGCATGGGATCGCACGCATGTACGGCACGGACAAGATGGCGTGAAGATCGGTTATGTGCTGCTCTGAAGGTTGGCAACTTCTCAGGAATTAATCTATTGTGCTGCATGTTGCTGTCAGGTTGCTTTCGCCTATAAAACGTGGCATTGTGGGGCATTTTTGTGGTCAAACAAGATAGCGGAAGCTATTTGCCTGAAGGGCACGGATTTAATTAGAACCGTGGTCTGTCCCTAATGAGGGGCTCGATCCTTCTTAATGATGAGGGTGGTATTTATATCTACGGGCAGGTACATTTATAGGGCATACAAAATCCAGTTGGGGGGGGGTGGATTAGCTGCTTCCATCACTGAGCCGGTAACGGGCGTGCAGTTGCCAGGCAATGGATGGGGCTTGCTCTGGGTCTGATGGGACATTTTCCTCACATCTGCTTTTCCTTTCCCCATTTCGCTTTCCATTGTTATTCGTGACTCAGGGCCATGACTCCTAGCCCCGCCCCTCCTCTCTCTCTCTGCGGAGGGGGTGCGGAGGACGGAGCGGGGTTCGAGGGAGACTGGAAGGTCTGAAGGAGCTGGCAGTCGCGCGCTTATCTTGTCAATAAAGTCCCAGCCACCCTCCCGCTCAAAGAGCCTCACCGCTGTCCAAGAACTATGCGGCGGCTACCTCGGGACTAGCTTTCGGAGTGCGCGCAACGACGCGAACCGCTCTGAGCGAGGGTTCAGGAGCTTAGCACGTCGCTACGCTCTTCGTCACCCACGTCATGATTCGCCGCCCGGCGATAGCCTCCCGGCCCTATCGGCCTCGTTTCCCGTAATAGTCCGCGTCGTCACCGAACGCCGCCTTTTAACCCAGCCGCCATTTGCAGAACCGGGGGGGGGGGGGGGGGGGGGGGGGGGGGAGTTCTGCGATGCGGCTCCCGAAAACGGCAGGTGGCCAACTCTCTGTTTACCCTCAGCAAATTATCTGGGGGGGGGGGGGAAGCTGAGTTAATTAGTTAATATGCATCCATTTCTAAGGAAAAGATTTTCTCAAATAGGCAGAGCAAATTTAATATTTGCGTGAGATTGTAAGTTTGTGGCGGGGAAAGGAGACGTGCGGTGCCTCTCTGCCTCAGCGCTGAGGAGATGAATCCCTCTCTCCGTTCCCGAGCCGGCGTGTGCGAGCCACGGCAAGCCGCCGTGGCTCCCAGCCTAACGCGCTGTTGCTAAGGAAATGGGTGACACCGGTGGATCTGTGCGCGCTGCGTTCTGAATCCTGCCACTCTCTGCTTCTCTTTGTGCGTGTGTGTGTGTGTGTTTAGAAACCACGGCAAACAGCCCGGCGCAGCGCAGAGCCCTCCTCGCACCGGCCAGAAGGTAAGGCTTTACCGAACATTTTATGCTTCTGTCATCGTTCTGTCTATCGGCCTGTTCCCTGTCTGTGCGTGAGGGAAAGCAGCCGCATTGGCGGGGTGAATATCGCATCACTCTCTGTAAAAGGCTGTGGTTGGCTGGCTGGAATGAGATGGAGAAAAGCTTGTACGCGTCTGAACGGTGGGTGATGGAGTGTTTCCGCAGAAGCAGTTACCTGCAGATGTTAACGTGAAGCGAACTGTGACGGGACAGACCGCCAAGCCTCCCCCACACCCGCCTCCACCCCCACCCCCGCCCCCTTCCACTGTAGAGCTCTGCGGCTTTAAACACGTACACCAGGCCTCACAAAACCCAAAAAGTCATTCCTCCTCTTCAGTAGTCGGTCAGCCGAACCGGAACGTGCGGTCAAAAACAAAGGTGAACTGAACACGTTCCATTAAAAGAAAAACAAGAAAAAAAAGAGACGTTTGCCAGTGAGCGGTCCTCGCTTCTGGTCTGTCTGACCGTCACGCTCGCTCAGTCATTTCTCTTTGCCCCCCCCCTCACCCCCCCACCCCACAGCCCGCCGCTGAGGAGTAATCGGCCATCACGTCCCTCGCCAGATCAACCGGGTGAGACGGAGCCGAGGCCAGCCGGCAGGAGGTGAGGCGAAGGTCGGGTCGGAGGAGGAGGAGGAGGAGGAGGGGGGGGGGCGGCGGCGGCGAGGGGCGGCGGGCGGGATGGCGTCCGCCGGCATGCAGGTCCTCGCCTTCGTCCTGGCCCTGCTGGGCGTCTTCGGGGCGACGGTGGCCACCCTGCTGCCCAACTGGAAGGTGAGCGCCGACGTGGGCTCCAACATCATCACCGCCATCTCGCAGATGCAGGGCCTGTGGATGGACTGCACCTGGTACAGCACCGGCATGTTCAGCTGCACCCTCAAGTACTCCGTCCTCTCCCTGCCGGCCTACCTGCAGACGGCCCGCACCACCATGGTCCTGTCCTGCGTGCTGGCCGCCCTGGGGCTCTGCCTGGCCTCCCTGGGCCTCAAGTGCACCCGCTGGGGGGGCGGGCGGCAGGCCAAGGGGCGCACGGCGGTGGCCAGCGGGGCCTGCTTCCTCCTCTCCGGGCTCCTCTGCCTGGTGCCCGCGTCCTGGTTCACCAACGAGGTCATCGCCAGCTTCCTGGACTCCAGCGTGCCCGAGAGCAGCAAGTTCGAGCCGGGCGGCGCCGTCTACGTGGCCTTCGTGTCCGCCGGGTTCCTGTTCGCGGGCGGGTCCATCTTCTGCACGTCCTGCCCGGGGAAGAGGGAGGGGCCCCAGGAACTGCTCCTGTCCTCCCCCGACAAACTCCTCCAGCAGCAGCAGCAGCTGCAGCAGCAGCTGCGTCAGGCGCACCGCCCGCCCCTCCGCCAGGAACAGCCGCGCCCGGACCAGCCCGCCCAGGATCAGCCGCGCCAGGACCAGCTGCAGCCGGATCAGCGGCAGCAGGATCAGCTGCTCCAGGACCAGCAGTGCTGCGGCACGCTGCAGCCCCCTCCCCAGGAGAGCAAGGCCGGCTACAGCCTGCAGGACTACGTCTAGCCCTCTTCGTCTCTGTGGAAACGGCGCAGGGCGACCTGGCGAACTTCGCACCCATGAAAGGACGTGACAGGAAGAAGAGAAGGATGAGAGACGGCTTCTCCTTCACTCGCAACGTCTCTCTTTGTTCTTTACAACAGGCGGAGGCGGGTGTAAGTATTCCCAAAATCACGGAACGGACAGATTTGGGACATCGTCTGGTCGGGCAGAAGGGGAAGCTTAATCTGCACACCTCCGCCATTGCAATCAAGTTCCTTGGGAACAGGTTTCACCGACTGCAAGAAAGCATTGTTCGCTTTTACATGACCAAGGACTGGACAGAAAACGCAGTCATTTAGCAGCTTAAGAACCCAGAATAACCTGTCATTCAAGCCGGCAATACGTCAAACAGATGCAATATATGGAAACTGTGCTTAGCAAAATTGTAGTTTTGAACCATCTGCTAGTGTTGTAGTTTTAAATTAATATTTTATTTAGATAGCAAATAGAATAATGAATGTTCTGTGACCGCATGCTGTCTGGAGCATGTCAATAATGCAGAGGAATGCCTGGTAGATTCTGAGACTTGCTATAGCTACCCACTCCTGTACCTAAAGCTGTGTTTGTGCGCCACAAAAAAACTGTTTGAAAATGAAAAGTTAGAAGCAAAAAATGGATGCCAATCTTGAGACATACGCACACATACAGAAAATTCTGAAAAACAAATGTCTTTTAGTGCCAGCATAGAATATGACACAACAGGGAAATGGTCTGAAATAGTGATGTACTTTCCCCATCCCTTAAGTTCCCTTTGGCTGAACACACACAGCTCTCCTGTTTTTACACGCACTCGTACACTTTCGCTCTCAGACTCAGACACACACACACGCCCACACTGAGGAATGTGCTTTCCCTTTACACTCTTGCCATCCTCAGCGCCATGGTAACGGAATCCCGAAACCAAACATCTTTTCTTTTTTTTTCTCCGAGCCCATCTGTGCAATGTGTCAGTACGGTGGGGGGACTGCCATCCAGACCAATTCTGTGAGCCAGTTAACTGCAGCAATCTGCTTTGCCCAAATAAGGGAACCTGTGTTTGGCCACACAGGCCCCTCACTGGCTTCACATGTGCAGAGCTGAGTTCTCTTACCTCTCTCACTCATTCTGTGGCTTTCCACCAAAACCCCATCCATACCTGTGAACCAGTGTGAACCTCACCACAGAAAACCTATCCTTACCACTCCATTTCCAAACCTACCATTGCCATATTAACTATCAACCTGTTCTAAAAAGCCACAGAGGGTTTTTAAATACAAGGTGAATATTTTATTTTTGGATGACGGTCATACATGGGTTGGACCTGGCTGTAGCATTGCACTCATTTCAATAATAATAGTTGCCAAAGATTCATATGCTGTTACGTGACGTGTTCATATGTCGCAGATAATTTGGTCTCTGAAAATAATTTAGCCGAGGGGAAGCTCTGGTTGTACATCTACTTAGAGCCATTTAATGTCCATTTAATGTTCAAAACATACTCAGTGTCCATTTCATGTACAAAACAAATGCCTTCATATCAGTTTCACTCTCCAGTTTCATGTCTGTGATGAATCATAATAGTATGTTGAAAATAATAATGCATAAGAAAATGTGAAATACTGGCTTATCCTTTAACTTTGCAATGCAATATTATCTTGGATGTTGTACTGAAATAATATGCACTTGCATGAATATGCTCTCTCTTTCACATACACGCACTCACACATTCATACACATGCACATACGTACACACACACACTCAAACACACACTCTCTCTGATACACACACATGCACACACACACACACTCTCACATATACATACACATGCACACACTTACACACTCACCCACACACACGCGCACACACACTCTCACATACACGCACGCACACTGACACACACTCTCTCTCTCTCGCACACACACACACACACACACACACACACACACACTTTCGCTCCTATGTCAGGGGTATTGCGGTTTGCGATGACTCTGGGCTCAGGAGTGCGAGAGCAGAGCCAGGCCTGGCACTGCTGGGTAGCAGCCTGTCACACAGACTGGCCTTTGCCCCCTGTACAAATTCTTCCCACGCACGGACAGATGGCACCAGCCAGCCTCGGCCCCGCCCTGCAAGGACTCCACCAGGGCCCAGGCTGCTAAGCGAGACGAGTGGCAAGGATCCATGGGAAAGCTCAGGCCGGGCCATCACATGACCAGGCAATGGTGGCCTCCAAACAAAACAACAACATCTAAATCAAATAATATTTGAATGCGGACTGAAAGCAGCTTCAACTCACATAAAATAATTGTATAGTTTTTTTTTTCCTCTTCTTGCCAACTTCAGAGATTTTCAGTTGTGACAATCTCCCTGCTTTCATCTCTTCAAAGCTTACTGATGCACAAGGCACATAAACAATTCAGCTTCTGCGGGATTAGGGGAACATCCCAGTCTTGTGCGTGCCTTCTGAGGATTTCTAGAATGTATATATCATGCTTTGGTTTGGTTTTCCATTCATAATCTTTCTACCAAAGTACTTCCTGATTATTTCGTACCAGTGCCATTCTCCTTTAGGTTTCGTGGAGGGACAACGCATTCCGAGTCTCATTTCAATATATGCTCATGCAACTCTTCTTTATAAGAAGACAAGTCGTTTACACTTTCAGTAGTGTAACATTTGCTCAAGAACAGATTGTCTCGAGAAGATGATAACCATAGAAGGCTCCTGTCAAAATCGCGTGAACGGCCTTAGTCTATTATCTACCGGCTGTACAGTGTACAATAATGCAGACGGCAGGCGCTGCTCATGGATACAGTAACTCCAAATTACACTGCAGCGAATGAGGTAGCCTAAACCTGTGGACTTCAATACAGACAAGTGGGCAGAGCACAACGAATGAGATGAATTGTTACTTTTCTGAAGTGGCTTATGCGCAGTACGGCTTTTGTATGCGACTGATTTTCGTTTGTTTTATTTGCAGAGAATTTACGGGCAGTTGAAACACGTCCCTGTCATTGCAGTATGCTTGTTGCAAGTTGTTATATTTTTACTATCAATAAAATTATTTTGTGGAAATGAACCTATGTGCAGCAGGTATTGAACCATCCCTCAGATCTTCTGTGTCAACATTGCCTGCCGTTATTAAAATCATGGGTCTTTGCAGACAGAAGCACTACAAGATCCTGTAATACTGTTTATATTACAACCTGCATGAAACATCATAAAACCATTTCTTATACCGAAGCGGAATAAGAAATTATATACATAATTCAATAATGAAATAAGAAAACATGGGAGTCGAAACAAATCTAAAATCACCTTTTAGGTTTTTTAAATTCAATCCCTGCCATTGAACTGGCTGTTTAATAAATATTTCTGATATTTATTATTTTATGTTATTTATTTCCATCCTTTTGCACAGAACGCAACATAAAGGATATTCTGTAATACAGCGACATGCGCGATAACACATTCGGTGAAAGTTTTTATACGTGATCAGACTGCTAATTCGCAGATTTGGTTGAAATCAGTGAGGGCAAGGGTAGGGTCAGCAGGTCATTTTGGGAGCCTGCATCCCATAGATGCCTCAGATTAGCAAGGTGCTCACAAGGTGACACGCACACGCAAACACACGCACGAGTGTCACTCGTTTTAAACCGGTTTTAGAAGCTTTGCTTATTTTTACATAAATTATGCCGTACAACCTGGGTAATCTGAGTTACCCGTCATTCTGCAAGTGAAATTCTTTCCGTTAACAAAAAGCAACTGTTATTTTATTCTCTTCCAGAAGGATTTTGTTTATTCTCAGGACCATGAAAATGCCATTTCTGGAACAAATAATAACTGTTCTGCAATACAAAAGGTAAGAATAAAAGGTTCCCTTTTCAGAAAGCAGTTTTGAGAAATCTAACTTAGGAACTTTCTTTATTCTGTGCAAATACAAGTACTCTCAAGCATTTATCCTGTTGTATAGCAAAATATCAGAAGGAAGAGCATTCTTATGTTAACTCATTTTCTAAAGAAATGTCAAATAAAGCCACATAATTCTAAGCTCTTAAATACGTGCAAGGAAACTTATTTCTGTCTTGTGAAAATGCTAGCAAGACTGACCCAACTTTGTGCATAACTGACACGTCTCCATTTTCCTTTCAGAAATTTAACCAAACCTTCATTATGACTCATCTCTCACAGCTCCGATTGCAAACCATCATCAGCAATCCCTTCTCTGGTCACTCTGTTTTTTCACTTCCAATCAATGAACTCACACTGCTAACTCTTGCATGATGTAATGCAAGCCAGTTCAGTCCGCTGTCAATACACACATATGATTCAATTCAGTAAACTGGAATTGATTCATTACTATAGGAAATCAATTACATTACACTGCCATTTGCTTTAGCCTGAAATGTGATCACTGTAACATCTATACACATATAGTAGCCGACAACATCAGCAATACACACAAATTCTCCCCACGTCATCATTCAACATGCATTAGTGCAGTATGTTTCCCCCCGGCGCGGCAAACACACAGCCTCTCCTTCCACCATCAGAAAACACACAGAGGCTGTCAGCAGGGCACCAGGATGCATAAAACATTCACAGCTCTCCGCCTTAAAGACTGACTATTGTGCGGAACTAATGGAGAAGCTAATGGAAGTAAATGCAAGCAAGTCATTAGCTGTGATTAACCGTGCATTTTGGATTAATGAGGCCCTTACAGATGCATTTGCTGAACCAAGAACGCACAGGAAGGGTCGGCCAGCTCCTTCCGGCTTGGCACGACACTCGGCTTTCCTTGAACGTCATGGGGCTTCAGGTCACTGCATAGAAAAAAGCAGCGTTGTCACGGTTCCCCCCATACCTGGGGTCGCGTTAAAAATTCTGACCGCGTTTCCGCACCCACCGACACATCGCGCTGAAGGTAATTCCTTGTGACACCCAATTCCTTCGCCCCTGTGTCTGCGAGGCATTTTCTGTACTCGACGCAATCCTCTTGAAGGACCAGGTTTAACTGGTCTCTGTGCAATAATTTGGGCTTGGAGCTGGGTCCTACAGTTGGCGGGTCCTGCGCCAGGGTCTTCTGGGCTGCAAATGAAAGAAACACACAGGCATTGAGCTAGCAAGCTGCAAACTGCAGAGAGGAGCCAGATGGTAAGCCGATACAAGAACAAAGACTATAGCGTTTCTTTAGATTAGGTTTTTTTCAAAATTATAGCTGAAGCTGAAAAAAAAAAATATAGAATGTCTCATTAAAAGATTCGAAGCCTGATTTTAATTCTTCCTTTCTTATTTTGAACAAAAGTTTCAGGGGATAGATCTCTGACTTTCATTCTTTAAATTGTTTCCCTTTGGGTTGGGGTGCTCGCATACTTTATCAAAAGGCCAGCCATACTGAGCAGTATATTTGATACTGGAAGTTGTTCTGTCACGTTACTACTGCCAGCATAACGTGATCATTTCACAATATGCAATGGTGCTGTAGGCAGTTTTGAACATGGGTGAAGTCATTGAACTATCTGTTGTGTTTTTTTTCAATGGAATAGGCTGGAGCAGTGGTTCTCACACTCGATCCTGGGGGACCCCTGTGGGTGCTGGTTTTCCTTCTAACCGCAACTGCACTCCCTAAATTATAACAAGCTGTTAATTTTTCTTAATTAGACACTTCATGTTTTTAGGGATTTGAAGGACCCTCTTTAGCCACACTGTGTAAGTAATAGCTATGCCGTGAAGAATGAAAGTCCCATGTTCACATTGTGTCGTATTGTACTGCAAATGATTGGTTAAAAAAGAGAAAAATTTTTAAACTGGTCCAATTAAAGACAGGCGAATCCATAGGCTTCTAATTAGAGTACATCTTGCCACTGAAACTAACTATTTGGTAGATAATGAAGAATTCAAACTCAAAGCAAATTATAACAAGCCAAACCTGCATAGTGTTAATAAATTTCAGGAAATAAATTCTCCAAGAACTTAAACACATGTTCAACAACCTTAATCAAGCAATTGATTGGCTGCAGACAGAAAAAAAATTCAACATACATAGGGGTCCCCATTTTAACCCTAACAGTACAAATCATTAAGTCCAATTTCAGTCCTCTTTCAGATTCCATGATAAAAACCAAAGGAGACCACAATTTTGTTATTACAGCTCCTAGGATCTGTAACAGCCTTCTTGAAGAAGTTAAGAAGCAAATTAATACTTTTAAGACAAATTTTTATATACTTGCTTTTAACTGTGTATAATTTCAATATTTATCTTTTATTGTAGTAGTAGTATTAGATCTTATTCCTTTTCTTTTTCTTCTACTTATTTTTAAAATATTATTATTATTATTATTATTATTATTATTATTGTTACCTAAAACAGACACCATGCAATAGCATGCTGTACAAAGATGTCACAAACTATAAATGGTTAATTGCAAATTGTTGCATGTTGATTTTTCTTTCCCCCCACGGGGCAATTTTGTATGTGTTTTAAATGTGATTTCCCTCTTGCATTAACTGTGCAGGTTGAAAGTGTAAGCTGGCAGGTCTTTACTCTGGTTATTTGGGAACATGTCTTCAGGGTGACACTCTAGACAGTGTGGGTAATCGCTGGGGACAGAACCCTTCAGAGCCAATCACTGTCACCGGCGAGGACCGGAAGCGTCCTCACAACAAAACGACTGACGAATGACGTGACTTCAGAACGGGCTTCATTTGTGGGTTTCTTTTCTTTCTCTTTTCTCCTTCTTTCCTCTTTTGCACTTCGGGCTTTACTGCGTCTATAACAACAGGGACTGGAAGCATCGTATGGGTTTGATATTAAAAGATTTTTCATTTTTCAGATTTGTCTTTGCCTTTCTGTTGATTTTGACGTAATGCTGTTCGCCTGAGGTTGAGGCAAAAGTGCTTTGGCAAATTACAAAGCGTGATTCCTGTCTGATTTTTCAGCAGCTCCAGCGACATAAAATTACATTGCAAGCAAATCTATTGATGTGATGTTCCCAAAACAGTACTTCTGAGACCTCCACTTCTGCTAACTGTATGGTCATACTGGCTTCAAACTACTGATAACTATGTATTCGGCAAACATATATTATGCTATGATCTCTCAGAAATCTCATGAGAATGTGTGTGTGAGCTAAGCATGAATCTTACCAAGAACATCCTGTATTAAAGTGCACACTGCCGTACTGTGGTTTAAACACTCCACATCTCCGGGGAGCTGGAGGCAGCTGCGCATTATCATGAAAACCTTTACCTGCACTTACATGTTCAAAAGGCTTACTGCAAGTACACCATAATTACTGAACCAATGGAGTCAGTCTTCAGGGAAAACAAGCAGAGGATTTGTGACAAAGGATGTGAAAGTATTCCATTCGTCTGGACGCTTTCTTCCATTTTATGAGAACAACAAACAACGATTACCGATGCAGTACTGAAAAATAGTGATCATTTTTAAAATGACTTCATTCTATGTGTGTGGCCAGCCTACACCAGCACTGAGAACTGCTAACAACAACATTCTCAGATAAAGTTAAAGTCCTTGAAAGGAACAATGAATTTTCCCCACTAAAGCACTCAACATAACCCATTCGTTTTTTAAAACAGTTACTTTTTTCTGTCTTTTGGAGGAGTCATTAAACCGAGGTCCTGAATCACTAATTAAAGTGGTGGCACTTTTCGAAAGAGCAGGAATTTAATTCTGGTGACCAAATTCCTACCAAACTGGGTCTCTACCACTGGGTCTCTATTTAATCATCCATAACATCTGCCTGGCTGCTCAGTCACTATAATTGCCTACCCACATTGACTCCCCAGGTACTGCAAAAGCAATTGAGCTGCCTTGTTAACTAAAGGTAAAAAAGAAGATATGATTCATGTGTATCTAGCAATCCAACAAAATAAATTATTCTTAGATTCAAGCTGCTATACAGTAAGTAAATAATACTTGATTTGATCACACATTAAAATCGTACACCATTAACCAATACTACGGATTTGCTGTTCTTTAGCTGTGTTGAATTCAGGAAATGGAACAAAAACTTGTATGGAGACCCAGAACAGAAAAGGATCCAACTCCCAACAGATTGCTTGAATGGACTCATTAATATCTACAAATGGTTCTAAAGTACCTTACCCACACCATTCTTGTGAAGAGGCCTTTGTTCTGAAGACATGTGAGTGTTAACGAAGGCAATAATAACCAGGTATACAAGAGAAATAGTTTGTGTTCACTTCAGTCTCTAAGCGTGTTTGCAGAAAATAAAAGGTCTTAGCCAAAACCCGATTATCTCTTTATGGCAGTTGTAGTTTTGAAGGGGACCTTTCTGTTAGTGTGTGGCTTATGTATGGGTCCAGGCATGTTTGTGCAGACACACACACACACACACACACACACACATTCACTCACATGCATGGATGCACACGCACACACACATGCACACTCGCACACGCACACATGCACGCGCACACACATACTGTACAAACACCAGAGACAGGCCCTGTGTGAACAGTCAAATAATCTATTATAGAGGGCATTATAAAATCAGCCTCACTCTCTTTTGGCTCTTCCTATAAAATATTTATTAATGAGGGACCCATACTTCCACACATCTCCGAATCCAGCCTCAGAAATGATCCAAGCACTCTGTCTGGATTAAATATTTACTAATCAGAGCCAAGAAAACCAGAAAACTCTCTAAATGCTTCATAATTACTGATCTCTCAATAATTTTCATTGCAAATGGCTTGAAGAATGTAAACTTCTGTTAAAGTACAGTATACAACTTTTTCCATTCAAAATGTGCACACTTAAGTGTGTTTGAAACTATATCCAAATAGTTTTTTAAAGAGAGAATTTACATCCCAATGAATGGAATTGAGTGATAATTCTCAAGAACGGTGAGTTCAGCTTACAACTGTAATATAAACCACAGCCAAAAATATTCTATATTTTGCTTAGACTCCAGTGCTGTGATTACTGTGGTAACTTTTTCAGTGATGACTGGTTTTTATTCCCATTTTCTAATTCCCATAAATTTCCCTCTCCAGCAGAACTATCAATCACCTCAGTTCCCACTGGAGGGCCACAAAGCACTTTTGTAGCCTATGATTTCGGCGTATAATTGCGCACTGCCAACAACATCATGTGCTGTCTTTGAAAACTAATCTCTGGCGCCACCCAGTGGCACTTATAGGTACCAAAGTTGGCCAACAAGTAAAATCGTATGAATTTTTCGCTGTAGCAGACTAGTAGCCATCAATCTATTGCAAGAACTAATCGCAGCCATGATTAGAATTATGGAAATGAGTGCCCCAAATGAGTCTACAGCCCCAAATGGAACCAAAAAACAATATAAGTTTTGGGATCTTTGTTTATTTTTGCATTGATTATACACATAATCACACACTGCGGTGTAATATATGCTGTTTCACAAAGCCACTCATTTATAACTCACCAAAAGCCATGCCATACACAGAACAATTACAATTTTTGTTGTTTTTATTTTAAAAATCACTCATCATCACTTAGCACTCCTTTGCAGAAACAGAATTAATTAAATTGTTTAAAATAAGGAGAAACTGGCTATCTGGAAATGCTATCATTTACTATCCAACAGTGGCACAGAATTCCTTACCTGATATTAGGAACCTCTTGGCATGTAGCTCTATCTACACTTATTCCCTGTTGAGTTGACCATGTCAAAATGATACCGTTAAAATGTTCAGTCAATCAAATCTACATGTAATTTCCACATTAAACATGAGCAAGCCATGCCACCATGAACCCTGCTCCTGCTGAATGGCTGAAGCTATTTATGTGTGGACTTGGTTAGTACTTGGATGGGAGACCGGCTGGAAGCACTAAGCTGCCGGTGGTGTTTGTAGCCCAGCAGGGGGCAATCTTTCCTCTGGTCAAATATACCCCATTGCTGTGAGAGGGACCCTATATTGTAGGAGATGCCATGTTTTGGATGAGACATTAAACTGAGGTCCTGACTCACTGTGGTCATTTAACATGACACTAATCACGAAGAGTAGGGGGTTCCCTGGTGTCCTGGCTAAATTCCCAGTCTGGCTCTCTCAATCTGCCATCCTAATTATCCCCTGATTTAATTGAATTGGCTAAAAATTGTTCAGCGTTCTGGTGCAAAATGGCTGCCATGCATCACCCAGGTGAATGCTACAGACTGGTGGTGGGTCAGGTGTTGGTGACATTTATACATTTTGTGATCTTCTAATTCTAGTAATCAGCAAAAATCCTTTAATAGTGCCCTGATTCTGACAGAGCCTTTATAATTGACAAATAAACACATATCCATCCATTGGGCACAGTTTCAAATATCAGTTGACAGTAAAAAAAAAAAAAAAAAAAAAAAAAGATATATATATATATATATATGTATATATATATATATATATATATATATATATAATCTATTTTTCTTAAATAAACTGATCTGCAAAAATTCATTATTTTTGCAGAAAGAAAATTCTTCGAAAAGTCAGACAATTCCTTTAAGAACTGACCACAAAAACATCAATGCTAAGATTCGACCTTGTCATATGGTGAAAAGGCCATATGTTGGTGACTAGGCATCTAAGAAAGTATGTTTATTAGTCCAATTTAAATATATAATTAATGTTTTATGTATTTTAACGATAAAGGTGGTTGTGGATTGTGAAAACTGTAAATTACTGGCTAATTTCTACCCAATCAAGCAAACAAGTGTGGACAAAGTACAAACATAGGCTTGGACTGGAACTGAGGATCAGTAGGGAAAACCGTGCTGGATATATTGGCTCCAGAGGCCATTCAGAAATATTTTGAAGATCTATAATTTAGAGATTTTACAGAATACACATTAATAGTTCAAATATTTGTGCAGATGGCCATCTTGCACTATGGGTGTTGTCGTTACAGATTGCACCCATTAGAGGGCAGTATTAACCTACCGTCCTAATCCAAAGTCTTGTTTTCCTCCGAAATATTTTGTGGTCATCCATTATTGCACCACTACCGCTCCATCAATGTTGGAAAACCCGCCACAACACAATTACACATGTAGCCTATAATTACATGATTCAAAGCTGCGAGGAGATCAATAGTCTGCACTGGACAAACTGTTAAATACAATGTCTGTAATGAAATACAGCAGTGAGGGGTTGAGGGAAGTTTCTTTTGAATGTTAAATGTATTCAGACTTTGAGACTGTTGCCGATTCCTGCTCCTGGAGACCTACCATCCTGTAGGTTTTCATTCTAGCCCTAACAATGCACACCTCATTCAACAGCTACAGATCTCATCAAGCTGCTAATTAGTAAAATCAGGTGTGCGAAATTATGGTTGAAATGATAACCTCCAGGAGCAGGGTTGGCCAGCCCTGCTGTAGTCCATATCTGTAGAGCAGTGGTCTCCAACCCTGGCCCTGGAGAGCTACAGGGTCTGCTGGTTTTTGTTTTCACCTTAAAATCAGCACCCAATTGAGACCCAAGACACCAGGTAATTTGAGTTAACTGTGTAATTAACTGCTCTAATTGATTTATGAAGATTTATGAAGTGCAGAGTGAAAACCAGAAGACCCTGTAGCTCTCCAGGACCAGGGTTGTAGACCACCGCTATAGAGGATTACCACATTTATGATGCCTCTAGGCTATTTCTGAGCATCCTGTCATTTTTCCCCTCTCTACTGCCATTGTGCACCATTTACTCAAATCTTTAGGATCTAATCTTTAGGATGACATGGGCAGAATCTTACAGATCCTGTCAGGCAGGCACTCAGGCCTCAGTCCAGAAGTGGTGGGGTGGACACTGCTGCTTGAGGCGTTGTTGGTCACAAAATGCGAGAGGAGGGCCCTGACATCTTCTCTTAAAAGGTGAGTTTGGCATGTTTCTCCTTATAAACCACTTTCAGGAAGGTTTGCCATAACTAGAGGTAGAGAGAACCACATAAGGAATACCGGCAGAATCAGATACTTACAAAATGTCTTCCCCATTTCCCCCTTTCATCATAACCAAAACCTTTGAGGGAAAAGTCTGCTTCGCATAAAACTGAAAACACGAACACACTACTGAGACCATTCTCCGCGGAAGGCTTCGTGTTTCAAAGCGCTGTTTATTTTCGCCCACAGCTCGGTTCAGTTAAAAACCGCCATATTGCCAAAAAACCTGGTTCCTTCCCAAGACTGTTGGGTGAAGGCCATATCTGTAATCAAATCAAATTGAGATATAATTAATGCTGTATTTGTTGTGGTGCCGTACCAAAAGAGGAATTGCACAGCTGCAACAGGGGAAGCAGGCAAAAATAAATAAATATTTTGGCGCTGTTCGGGGAAGCCGAATTTATAAATGTCTGTTACTGCATGCTATGCTCATTTGTGCTCCCGCATTTCCATTTCTAAATGGTACATTAAAGCATTTACTCCAAGGCAGCCCGGCTGAACAGAAACAGTCCATTAGCAAATCAGAAATGATTCCTGTGATTCGCATTTAGCGTGGAGTCCTTCCTGCCCTGTCTTCCTCCTCCTTTCAGACTTTCAGACAGTGACAAATTACTCCTCCTTTGGCAGAGATTGGAAATTAAAAGCATTTAGAGTTGCTCATGCATTTGTGCTAATGAGAAATTCCAATATGATTTGCATGCAAAAGAAGGTCAAATGAAAGCTCATCATCTTTTCCCCCGAAGCTCCAGCATCACTTTATTTTTTTTCTCTCCCCTCCTTTAATTTTAAGGAAAGAGGAACGCACTGCAAATAGCCTGCTTAAGTTGTGGAAATTTTAGAAAAATATTTTCGGTGTTATTCACCTAGGCACCGTACTCCGTATTCAGGCTCAATCAACGTCGAAATAACCAAACCTCACAGATTGGAATCAACGGCAATTTATAATGAATAAAATGTTTGATATTTGAACGGATGAAATGGATAAAATGATTAACACATGTTTACTGGGTGTAGCAAAAACAGTTCTGTCCTCTGCTTTTGAAAATGGTAACTGACACTGGGGAATATCTAAGTCGGAAAGCAGTCACTTCAGAGGAATTAGATTGGATCTAGGGTTCTTATTAGACTGAATCTTATATAGGATTGTATGGATGTGTAATCCTTTATAATCTGTGAAAACATTTCAGTGAATTTGGGATTAATTACCTTATTTGACAGTCCTGCTGAACTTAGATATGTAGGTTTACCTACATGTGATAAGCAATGTATTTTGACACAATGTTTTTGAGGACTCTTCTGAGTTTTCAAGATAATAATAGAATGATAATGTTAACAACCTGCCCTTTTAGGCTGTTTTTAAGCATATTTTCTCTTTTTCAAAACCCTAATAATTCTGCTTTTTTGATGGAGTTTGTGTAAATTGCAGTTGTATCTTCAAAATATTAATATCATGCTATACAACTACTGCCGTACATCTGGCCAAACTTGTTTGTGGGGTTGACGTCGTTCCTGGGAATAATTCGGGGGTGCCCTTGAAAAGCAGAGATCATTTCCCAGGAACCGGCGTGAGCGTGGCAGGGCACATCGACGGCCTGCTTTACAGATAAATTGCAAATTAATTCCATCCAGAGAGGGGAATTAATCACTTCATCTTCCTGAAGGTTGGAGCCAACAAGCAATTGGGCACAGACAGACTCACGGAATAAAGCTAACATTAGCTGCGGTGCCCGCTGTTTCCTCTTGCCTCTGACCTGACTGCTTTCACCAGTAAGGACTCGGATGTCCAGGCTCTCTGGGCTGTGCTACGGCTCCCAGGGCTACTCAAAGTCTGGTGCTTAGCAGTACAGTGTCTCACACAAATGCTGTTGTTGATGGATGCTCTGACTTGGAGGCTGTGTCTCAGGGTCTGTAGGTACAGCATGGATAATAGATAATGGTCGTCTTCAGACCTGGGTCAAATATGTATTTGTTTTGGATTCAAATACTTTTCTGTGCTCTGTTGATCTTGCCTGGTGTAACTGAGCCTGCCAATATGACCAGAAGGCAGGGTTTGCACTTTTTGAGTGTTTCAATACACCAGACAAGATCGGGAAAGCGTAGAAAAGTATTTGAATCCAAAACAAATACGTATTCGAACCCAGGTCTGGTCGTCCTAAAAGAAAAAGAGGAGAAGAACTTAATAATGTCTGAAGAAGAGGACGAGCCCATTTAGGCTCATAATTCTTTCCCAATTGACTGGACAGTGTCCAGCACCGCGTCACGCCTGTTCTCAAGGGTCCCACTTCTGCTACAGGTCCCAGTAAATTATTTCATGCATTAACAACGCTGCGTGAAAAAATAGATCCTAGTATCAGCACACAACAGACTCTAATTTAATATCCACCCATGCTGCTTGTTCTACACGCAGAACTCACCCTGAGATAGCGTCTCTAATACGTTTCATTAATCCATAAAGGAAAATTTTAAAACTAAATCATATCCACCGTGGTCTCCTTTTCTTAGCCCGGAGAGACAAATACCTTTGGGTTTTCTTCAGAACCTTTAAGCTGAATAAATGTCTTGTTGCCTTCTTTTCTTTTTCAGTTTCATAAGAATACATGCCCATGCAGCATGCATGTTTAGCTGGCAAAAGGGACGCAATGTAAGGTGTGAGGAAACTTAAATACATTCGTTTCAGAGATACAGAGTTATAGACTGACAACGTAGAGGTACAGTAGCATACATCTAGACATAACACGCATCTGTGTGGCCATGGTAATAAGGAGCTCATATTATCATTATCATGGATACAAAAAATGAGCATGACACCGAAAGGAATCACACTTTAAAATGGAAGTGCTACTAAACTTTCCAAAGGTGCGCTATTACCAAAAAAAGCACAATATGGGAAAAATCAATATTGTCTGATATGAAGGGCCAGAACAAGGTCAAATGGTTCACAAAAAAAACCAAAGGTTGTAGGTAATTTTAAGTTATCATTCATAAGGCTGTACACTGTTTTACTGAGATCCTGATAATCACCAGCTATTTAATGATCAATTAATCAGAGTTGGGCTTTTGGCCTATTTTTAAAAATAAGGAGAGATTAATGTCATGAAAGACTCACATTTTATGAAATTGGTGTCATTTAACATCACTTTTAGTCACAAACTCTTCAGAGTCTCTAATAAACTCCATTTCCCACGTGGCCTTGTCCTAGAAATGCGACTGTGTGTATTGTGCCTAAGTGCATATCTAAATATAAACATAGGAGGTGGCTTCTGAAACATTTGGCATTGAAACATATTCTGGTCATTGGTACCATGTTTGACTACATGAATATTTGAAGTTGAGACAAAGACCCTAGGCTCTTTCTAATGAAAAGCTTCCCCGCATTTTGAATTGTGAGAATTGACAAGAGATCTAGAGAATCTTGAGAACTAGAACTGTCATGCAAATAAATATAGTGATTAATAAATATTTCCATTTTAATGGTGAATTGCCCATAAAGCCTTTGATATGTTAATGTGCAAAAACATTATGGGGATAGGTTATTCATGTAATACAACAATAAATACTGTACAGCACGTGTGTTGGTATAACATAAGACAAGTAACAATAGAATTGTTTTCCATGCTATATCTTTATTGATTTATAAGGTCAATTATGGGCCAAATCTAATTGCACACTTTGTTTGCAGCATTGATGCTTTGGTGAAATAGATATTCATTGATTAAATGATATGTGATGGATCCAATCTTTGAAATGACACGTGCCCCCTGTTGCAATGGTCATACTGGAAGTGGGTTATTGTGAAATATATCAAGTCTGGGGATAGAGACTTTTTTTTTTATCACATCAATCAAAGATGTAACTCAACTCTCATTCGTTAAAAATGCAAGCATGGTGCGAGATTATCTTTACTTCCATATATCCATGCACTGAAAGGTGTATTTTATTTACAGTATATGTTTTTTCTGAAATGGACACGGAGTGACCTTGTCAGCCTCCAGCTATAGGCTATATTAAACGCATAACAGTTTCCCTGGCATGACCCCTTTTCGAAATGTTTCGGGTTGCCAGAGCTGCGTCTGGTGACCAATGCAAAGCAGATGGTCAGTGTACGAAAGGCGACCTCCCGCTGTTAGCATAGCCTGTCCGTCCAGGCCTGCAACAGTGTAATGTACCGCAGCTATGAATCCTCACCAAGAACAGCAATGAGATCCAGCAAAATCCAAACTCATTTTTCCAAGCGCATTTACAGAAATGTCTGATTAGACAAATTATATGCGTGATGTATTACGAACGGGAATGTCATATCAGTGAATTTCTGAATGTCCGTACAGACAGGGGAGGACGTTTACGTTTTGTGTTTGTGTTTTCCTCAGTGCTGCACAACTCAAGGGCATCTCGTAAGCCTTCGCTGTCTTGAATGAATTAATTTCTACAGAAATAATAACCACAGATATTTTCTATCTAGTCATTTTTTCCCCTCAATGACTGTGGTGATAACATTGCAATAACATTCACTGTCAACATAGTTTAGTTTTATTTTCCAGTTCAATTAATTAAATATCACCAGAATTTACAATACAGCCCCGAGTGCTGATTATTCGTTATCAGCTGTTGCTTTAAAGCAGTCGTTTATATTTCTCCTCAATTTCTCATCTGTCGGTTGATGGTGTGTTTGTTGATGAAGGGCTGATTTGGACAATGAGTCTGAAACAGAGTGTTGTGAGGGTGTCAGCAATTCTAGCCTTAACACAACGCACAGGTCTGCACACGGGGGTCAGTATGTGGCATATAGTGAACAGAGAAATGACCGGATTCATATCTCAGGTGGAGTTTCACTCAATGGCATCGGTACACATTTTTTTGCTATGTAAATGGGTAAAACAATCATTATGCAGTCCAATAATTTAAATAATTAATAACGTCTGGGAGTTATTATTTCTCAGCCTATGTTGTGACAAAGGAGAGAATAAATGTTTGGCGAGGCACGTTAAAGAGCTTAAAGTACTTTTTTGAGAGTATTTAATTATACAGCCTTGGTAAAATGGTGCCCCATTTAAATTGCTATCCCTTGGTCTCTTTTCTTTCCAAGTAGAAATATAGATAGAGAGCTGTGTATTCCGCGCCAGGGACTGCAAACCCAGGTGAAGTCCTGCTGTTGAAGTAACAATGAGCAAAACAATGAACCTGTATTTTTCAGCAAGGCACGTTTCAGATTCGCTATGTAAATGACTGGCAGATTATTCTCTGTATAATTTTGCCCCTGCAACTGCTGCTAAACACATTACAACCACTATTATTACCACTACCACTGCTAATACAACTAACACAGCTAATACTACTATTACTGCTACTACTACTACTACTACTAATAATAATAATAATAATAATAATACTTTAAACAATAAGATTAACTATTATTATTACATGTTATTGCTATTAGTAGTAGTAGAAGTATTTTAATACTTCTATAATACCAAAATTATGCAAGAAAAGCAAAAAAAAAAACTGCTTAAAAATGACATTCAAAAGCGTCCAGTTTTATGGTTTATATTTAACAAGGGTATCTGGAGCTGATCTGTGCCGATAGCCATGAATAAAACATGGCGCGGCGAGCTCCGGTCTCTGGAAGCGAGACCCGGCGTGTCCTCCAGGGCGTGGCACCTCTCCTCCTGGCGGAGTCGGTGTCAGGGAGGGCTCAGTTTGAAAGGCAGCCGAGCGCCCGGCCGAGCGCGCCGGGTCACCTCTCCGACTCCGCCGACGCCGTGCGCCGAAGGAGGGCCGGGGGCGGGGGGACGGGGGGGGGGGGGGGGCGGCCCAGGGGACTCGCCCTGCCGTGTCAGCCGGGGCCGTGCCACCGAGGACTCCGCCCGCGACCGCGGGCACGGTTCACCGGTCTGCCCGTGAGACGCGGAAACCTGTCACAGAGCGCCAGACAGCCGAGCGACAGCCTGCAGGGCGACATGGCTCAGGAGGTAAGAGCGCTTGTCTGGCAGTCGGAGGGTTGCCGGTTCGATCCCCGCCCTGGGCGTGTCGAAGCGTCCCTGAGCAAGACACCTAACCCGTAACTGCTCTGGTGAATGAGAGGCATCAATTGTAATGTGCTACATAAATGCAGTCCATTTACCATTTAAAGAAGAAAAAAAAAACACAGACCAAACCGACAGGGTAAATAAAGGTGTTTTCTCATACCTAAAACAGCAGAAGCTGGTGTTGCACCCAAAGCGTTGTACCCTTGTATGCGTCTTCTCACTCAGTGTTGTTTGAAACCTCCAGACCAACACACAGCTGCATTACACAGTGTGAAGATGGTAGGTTTGGCTAAATAAAATTAGCCAATTTTGTGGCCTGGAGGAATTGTAAAATGTCCCAATATACCTTGGAACCCAGAGACTTTGCTATTATTAGTGCTTCCAAGTGTAGTACAAATTAGATTACCCTCCTATAAATTTGCACTTAACTCTGGCAGTCCAGGGAATACAAAGGACAAACAAAAAGAATGTGGTCAGTAGTTTAAAGTGGCTGGTTATTAAATGTATGACAAATTGAGAAGTCATTGCAGGGCTGGTCTCATAAGCAGAGTACTGCCATTTCAAAATAAGAGTGGGATATTGCTGTTATCGTGTTCTACTAGGTGTTCAAATCTGCTGCTCTAGCTATCCATTTGTTAAAGGGTTAATATGTAAAATAACTGTGTGATGTACCTCTCAGTCATGTAAAAGAACCCCTACAGGCAGTCCAAAATTACAGTTCACTCTGCTCAGGGAACCTGTGTGTATCTCCATCGCACTGTTACCTTCCCCCCGCCCACCCCCCCAAACCCCCCCCCCCACTAACGTTTAGCCGTATTTATATCTGTGTACAGGGAGTTGAGTTGTCTGGCATATCAACAACACATAGCTTCATAAATAATTCATCTCAGGCGGACGAAGAGAAAGCCCATTTTCGCCGCGTATCAGGGCAATTTAACTCCGTCTCGACCAGCCTTCGCAGTGGTTAAATGATTAATGTCGATCCCTAATGGATTAAAAAACATAGGTTGAGAGTTGCTGTCTACAGAGATCTGGCTGATGAGGGGGTTAAGCGGGGGGGTGAGGGAGGGGGGCATGGGGGCGGAGCCCACAGACTGACGGAAGAGGAGTCTTCCCCCCCCTCCCAAGGACAAACAGCTCCCGCTTCTGAGTGACACGCTGACTGCTATTACCCATTCCAGGCGTGACGCCCGGGGAATCAATTAAAAAGCAATTCCAAACATTGAAACTAAAAGAAGACTTAAAAAGTCATGCTCAGGGGACACATTTGAAATGCTTACGCGCAGCAAATAATTCAATAACCGAACACAAAAGCGGTTTAACGACCGGAGCCTTCTGTCCACGCAGACTTTGAGTCATCACAGTGACATGCCGCCCTGGTTTCATCTGGTTTTAATGTTTCAGTTTACTCTGAAAAGCACGCTGAATCGGTCATTATGAATGAAGTCTTCTTAAGAACATTGAGGTTTCCTAAATGCATGAGATGGAGCTCAACCGTATCAGTAAAAGCATGAAGTGCTGGGCATCACACGAGGGCAACAGGACACTAGGATATATTCAGGCTAGGGAGCCCCAGCCATCATTGTCTTCAACAATTACACAGTAAATCCCGTAGCCTTATTAAGTAAGAAATGCCTATAGATGCAGAATTAGTACAGACAACTTTCCAAAATGAAGACCGTTGCAAATGGGAGAGAAAAAGGAAACGACATGCAGACTAAACAAAAAAAAAAGCCTGAAATGGCTGATGCACTCATTCAATCACCAACAGTTGGTCGGTTTTGTTTGCTTGTTTATTGATTGTCGGTCTTGTGAGCAGTTGCTGGTTTATTTTTCACGACCAAAGGTAATGAGACACAAAGTGGTGTCCTTAAAGCTGACCTGAAACGAAATCATTTATATAGTGGGCTCCCTTCAGTTGAATTATGTCATGTAATTCCACCAAGAGGTTAATGTCCCAGTAAGAAGATGGACTCTAATATGAGTTTATTTAAATCTAAATTCAGCTGGGATTGTGTTGTGTTTGTCATACCTCCACAGCCAAGCAAAATGACAGAAAACATGTTTGTTCTGTGGGTGTAAAATGAGAACATTGAATCTCATAGAATTTGACATTGCATGGCAAGGGATGTTTTTTGTTTTACACACCATTGCTAATAATGCCACAGAGCTCATCAGAGATACTGATATAGATAAGCAATCACTCATCATTATAAACCCTCAAATATCCTCAAATACGAAGATTTAAATCCATTTCGAACAGAATATCTACTGTCTATCAACACTCAAGTGCTGTGTACTTGAAATGTAATTGCTGCTAACTTGGCTAGAATTAAGTATAGCTCAAGTGCACAAGCAGAAATCAATAAAGACAAAAGACCTCTCAGAAGTGTACACAGTATGATGGGGAACAGCAATGCAGGCATTTAATCTCCCTCATTTTCAAGTTTCCCATAGTTTACAAGCTACAGGTAGTTTCCATATGCACAACTGTAAATCGAATGGTGGCATAAATACAGGGTCAAGTGAAGGACAGTTGAAAATTCTGGAATGGATCCTGGATCAGGAGTACCGACAGACATTCAAGTGGACCTCCAAAAGACCGTGATGAACACTTCAATGTTGCAAGAGAGGCATAGTCATTAACTGTGATGCTACGAGCAATTTCCCACTAATCAGTTTCAAGGACGTAAAACTAAGGCTTATTTCATTATGTGCAAATTAAGACAAAACTTATATTTTAAAGTGAAAGGTAATCTGAGCCTGAAGGCAAGTTTTTCAAGATGTCAGTGTTTGAAAATTCAATCACATCTTATTTCCCAGAGCTTCAGATTTTCTAAATGCAACATGTTCACTTGGACATTTTTTAAAATCCCAGTTAGTTGATTAAATCGCTAGATGTTCAGATCTGACTAAATTACCTTCTGAATAAAATACTTTAGAAAGACTTGGTCAACACCCCTAAGTATATTCATGGCTGGTCTTCCCTTTAGCAGTACACAAAGTATGTATGAGGGGTGTGTGCAAGGTGTGCAGACACATACTCAGTTGTTCATACTTATGTGAATTCCTGAGTCCTCCTGCTTCCCAGGATGCAGTGAGTCAGTCTCATACTCCTGAGATCTGATCAATGTGGAAGGAAGAAACCAGCAGATCCTCTGAAACCAGGAAGAGCCCCAAACCACCATTTTGACATGTAAATAGTCAAGACTTACAGTAAATGCATACATGTGACAATCAGTCCAAGCCTCAGTCCAATGCCTGTAATGCCTGTAATGCCTGTAATGCCTTTCAGTTGTTTTGTTTTAACACTAGAAAGACCAGAGCCAATGCCATTGGGTATTTGGACTTTAAAAAGCAAATTACTCCAACACCGCAAATGTAATACCCTCCTCCGTCCACATAGCAGGGTGTCAAATAATGGTCCCAATGGAATTGAGTAAGAGGAAAGATACAGTACATATACTGTAAAAGCTCAATCAAAATAGCAGGAGCAAGGGAAGGGAGAAACAAGCAGAATTCACCATGACTGGAGAAATTACTTTTTACAAATATTGCACTTTGTATTTCTTTATCTACTTTCTCCATTTTGTGTTTTGCTTGTTTTGTACATTTTAGCGCTTTTCTCAATGGGCCTGTAATGCTCTTTGACACATTTTCCCTTACCTATATAACAAAATCGATATCATTTAGAAATAAAAATGTTGAAATTGAAGCAGTCATGTCCTTTATTTTAAGAAAATAGTTTTGCAACATGTTTCATAATTTTTTATGAAATTTGGTTGCTGTGGGTGCTGAAATCGATGCTGAAATGCTGGATGAGCCTGGGCAAGAGGCTTGGCGATTTAAGGTAGTAAAAAATTCAGCCTTCCTCGAGTTAAAATATGACTTCAATTCTGTAGAGATTTTGAAAGGAGTGATTGTTTTTGTTGTATTTACTTGGACTTTGGTACAGTTAACTGGCCTTATGTTAAAATAAAAAATTCGTTTTATTATATTAAAATAAGAATCAGGATTTTACCATGTATGATGTCACTTATTGTGTAACAGAGATTGACAGGGAACCATTTGTTAGAAGGAAATGATTAGACTCCACATAACTGCTATTTATGAATGCAATTCAGTGATTGTTCTGTATTTTTGACCATAGTTCCTATGTGTCTGTTATTTCAGTGGCAGTAAGTAAGAAAGTATTCTTTTTTCTGAGTCTCTGAGAGATTTAATTTAGGTATAATTTTACTTTTCACACATTTTCTAAGTAGTATTATATTGTGCTGGCCCCTACAGCTGTTCCACATGACCGTGATGTCAAATGTCAGGCAATGCTGAAGTACAAGCCTTATCTAATTTGTGCATTGGGAATACTTATATGAACACCTCTTGCTGCTGCAGAAAAGACTGCTCGATTAACAAGAAAAGATAAAAGCTGATACATTGCCAGTACTCAAACTTGGCAACAATACATATGTTTCACCCTCATAGAATGCTAGCTCACCATTTATTGAGAGCTTTTTAGAAAGCTGACTCACTGTCATTAAGCTGCATGGCTTCTTTGTGATGAGGCGACGTTGAGCAGGCAAGACCACAGGGAGATGGACGGCCTTTCACCTTGGTCCTCTGAGGCGGTGTGGAAACTTAACTCTTAACTCCAAATATGGGCTTTCTCAAGTTCATTCCTCCTACCCTCACCTCTGTATGGAGAGAAATGAACAGTGAATCAGTCCTAGTATTTAAGTGGACATTACTTGCATGTCTGTAAAGTGCTTAACCTCTTAAGACTCAGCAATTCATTCTTGTCCTCTGAAAGGGACGAGTCTCTGGTCTTATTCTCAAGAACAATATAATCTACTATGCCGAAACCTACACTACAAGGGACATTCAATAAAATAAATAGAATTATGAAAATATTTTCACTGCAATATGTTTTTGTCATTGAAGGCAATTGCTATTATGTCAAAAAATGTGAATATTTCACCTTTTTCTGCTGGTTCTCAGGAGGGTAAAGCATCACATGAACACATTGACATGTTGAAACTCCTATCAGAGGAACACACGCATAGGGGGAAAAACTCCATCCACCAGCAGGAGGTTACCCAGTTTGCGATATCACTTATATCACCTGGGGGATGTCAAGAATACTAGTCTTGTGTGAACAGTGTTGTGGAGCAGAGCAGAGCGATCCAACATAGAGAGAGATGGGAGAGCAGCGGGGAGCGAAGCAGAATATTTATGCAGAGGGCTCTCGCAGTGACAGGGTCAGTAGAGAGATGAGACAGCGTGGAATAAGAATAGCAGAAGGGAAAGATGGAGGAAAAGAAGACAAAATATTAAATTTGAAAAACTGAAGTTCGGGAGAACAAGGAATTCTTTTATCCGCATCTGCTCCTCCCAAACGATTCAAGCCAGCGAAAGCAATGTGTCCATTGCCTGTATTCGCATCAGGTGTTTGCTCAATCATGCCTGCCTCTCATTCTCCTGTTACCCTATCTGACCATCCCTCTCACAGGTTGGATCCGTGGACCTTCTGAATAGGTCCGCCCTCTCTCCAGTTGCTTGGTTGCTTCCAGGGTTGCACCATTTTTATCACTTGGTCAGAACCAGTCTCTTCTGCTCCTGCTGATGTTTTGGGCTAGGGTTGGGGGCGTTGGGGGGTATTATAGCTTCACTTGCCTACCTCCTGAACAGAACTGGTTCCAAAGCAAACCAAAGATCACGGCAAGCCTTCTCTTCGTTTTTCATTTTGATATATTTCTACCAATATGCCAGCTTAAATGCATTGCAGTTGTCTGGGAATATCTGTTATAGCCAATGAGGAGCTGAAATAAAAACAAAACAATGAGACATTAACATCATAATCTTCTCCTTTCTTCAGGCAGAACCGAACTATAAAGCATTGCATTTTTGTCTGATTGCAGGAGAGAAAAAAATTAATGATGCTTCTGTATATTGCATGATATTCTTGAACATTTAAAAGCAAATGTCTGAGAGAGAATGAGTGCACTTATTATGTAGCTTCATTTTACTCATAAAGCTTTCAAGATTAATGCCTCTACTTCTGTACTTCTGTACTTTGGTCCAAGACAGCAGTACTTCTGCTTTACTGGTAATTAGGGGTCGTGCACTAAATGCTAAGCAAATATTATTTCCCCTTTTTGATGAGCAGCATCTAATGTGGCCCATGCCTGTTGGTCATGCGGTTTTACTACAAACCCCAATGTGATGGCCACATTTGGACAGTGCAAAATATTTTCCAACAAATCAAGAAGTGAATAATAATTGTATTTTAGTTTGGTTTCTGAAATTTAATTTCACTTTTTTAATAATATTAACAAAAACAAAACATACCACCAATAATTTCTTTGAATCAAAGAGAGGGGGCAATTGTGCAGCATACTACATAAAAACTAGCTGTGATGTCTACTGCACTGTGAGTGTAACTGCAAAGTCCTGCAGTGTCTTTACAGGGGACATCAGGGCCATGGCATGCACAAGAAATGTACACACTGCATCCAGGGTCACAACAGAGACCTCCAAAATGATGCCGATCCCATGGTGAACAGCAGAATCTTCTGGGCGGCAGTGTAGTATAATGGGTTAGGAGCTGGTCTTGTAAATCTAAAGGTCACAGGTTCAATTCCTGGGTGGGTACACTGCCGTTGTATTCTTGAGCAAGGTACTTAACCTGCATTGCTTCAGTATATATCCAGCTGTATAAATGGATGCAATGTAAATGCTATGTGAAAGTTGTGTAAGTTGCTCTGGATAAGGACGTCTGCTAAATGCCTGTAATGTAATGACTGAAGTGAGTGGAGAGCTGGGAAACATCTACACTATTTTGTGATGTCATTACTTCAGGGGAGCAGCACTTTTTTTTTAAAAATGGTGGTGGTTGGTGTTGGGGGGGGGGGGGGGGGGTGGCCATAAACTCGCGTTCGTATGTAGGGTGAATAGGACTTGGAAACCAAGCTATATAAGTCACTTTAATTTGTTCTAAATGGATGTGCTCCCTCAGAGATAAAAGCGTAGCAGGGACACGGTGGAGAATGCTACGGATGGGTTCCAGTGCTGTGCTTTCAGAATACTGAGAGGCTGCTCTGCCTGCAAACACTATTCTGGCCACGCTTGCCCACATTCAGTTTCATTTGGATAGACCGTTCTCAGAAATACAGGCTGTTTGTTTTAATATTGCTTGCATGGGTTGAATGCTAACCTCTTTTTCTGTGGGGAAAAATGTCCATTTTAAATTTCCTTCGTACGTTACATTCAAAAAGCATTTTCTCAGGGACAATTATTAGTCTCAGACTACCTGCACAAGCTCCTGACATGTTCTCGCAAAGAGAAGCTCTGCTCTGGAGTGTGAAGAAATTCGAAAAGCGTATTATCTTTTATCACAGCGTCCTTTCCTAATCAAGGCTGACAAAGTCTCTGTATTGTTAAGAATGCTCAGGGAACAGGGTTGGGCAATTCCAGTCCTGTAGGGCCAGAGTGTATGCAGGTTTTTCTTTCCACCAATTACCAAAGGCTAAATGTGCTAACTGACAGTACACAAATCCTGGTTCACAAGTAGATTGGATTACAGTAAACGTTTCATGTCGGGATGCAAAAACAGTCCTCAGCTGCCAATCATGCGCTTATCAAAAGATGTAGCCAAAATGTCAGATGGCATAAATGCTAGGGGAAATTATGCAATTAAGGCCAGAAGATGGCATGAAAACCAGAAACGGATATGGCCCTCGTTGCCCATGTCTCTCATAGAAGAAACAGAGGTAGCGCTACCTCTTTTGGTAGTCAAGTGCAAAGTTTCTTGTTTTTGGAGAACTGCTCATTGAATACAAAACTGATTCTCAGCTGGTTGTGAAAGTACCTATGCGTCATTCCTGCATGTTTATAGTATTTTGCAGTGATCACCAGTATCGTGTTTGCTTTGTCAATGGCTGTGTTGTGCTCTTGTCATTACCTGCACTTTGTCCCATGATCCTATTCCTCTCTGACTTTTGAGACATTTTGTTCTCACAGACATTAGCTGGATGTTGAACAGTTGGAACATTTGTGTCTCTCTAGGGAAATAACCATCCAGTTGAAATACAGCTCTTGGGCACAGAGAACTGGGCAGGTTTGCTATTGCTCTCCACAAATAGATACGTGCTCCACACTTGTCCACATCCCCCCCTCCCTGCCCCCCCCCCTTCCCACACACACACACACATTGGATCTCCTAATTCAGAAATAGTTGCTTTATCCTTGATTTTTTTGGTTTTGTTTTTTTTTTTTTTGCTCAGGCTGAGAAAATTCTAAATGCAAATGGGCCCCAATAAAACATAATTGCCGCCATGTGGTGATTACAACTGGAAACTAATGATGTCGCTACACCAAGGTCAGGCGGGGTTTAATTAGAAGAAACACAATCACCGCCACCTTCTTCACAGGTTCTGGCCTGGGCTTGAGCCAAGCAGGTACACGTGGGCCTGAATGAATGCTTTCCTTAAAAGCCATTTCCTTTTTTTGCTCACTGTTTGGGTATTCAGGAAGACGTAGGTAGTTTATTTCAGTTTGTGCTGCCTCCTCCTCGAGGAAGGACTGAAGAACAGCATAGTAACACAACGTGGTCCATGCTGAGACTGGTCTCAACCTGATCCTGCTTGGGAAATTGGACTTGAGAACGGCATTGCTATAGTCAATCAACAGCTATGCAGTATTATTACTGTCTACAATGAAAACCTCTTCTAATGCCTGGTTTCTTCAGTCCTACTTAAACAGTAACAAATCATTAGAGTTAAATAATAATATGTGTTTAAAAAGTGCATTGTCAGCTTTGTGGCCAAGGTCAAGACTGGGTCACACAAGTAGCAACCGTAGCTGGGAATGCGGCAAGGCAAGGCATAATTATTGCTCATTACATGAGTCAAAAAGCAACCAGCAACTCCTCTGAAAGGTCAGGCACCTCAGGTCTTCCTCAACCAGCAGTGCCAACTGCGTGGTCCTCTAACACAGAATATGGTGTGCTGCTGGGGGGGAAATAATTGGTCGGCTGCCTGCACACCCCGAATGTGTATCGGAACCACGTGTTCATATCGATAGGCGATACTTGTATTAATTATAGAATGCTGAATTAATTTGAGGTTTTTGGGCTTGAATAAGAGTGTCTTCCTCTTTCCTCACCTCTTGCAAAATGTGCCTCTGTGAGAGGGAGATGCGCAGACCCATTGTACCATGTGGAAAACCTCAATTGTCCTCAGAGTCCTAAATAAGGGCCCCTTATTATCCGAGGCCACGCTGCGGACAGGTTTATAATGTGAAGATTGGTGGGCTAATGCATCTCTTCGAATGGAGTCCAATCCAATCTAGGAGCTGTCTGCCGAAGGAAAGGCCTTGTTTGTTAAGAATAAGGCCAATGCAATTGGACTGTAATTTTCTTTTTAGCTATTGGCCTGTCACACCTTGCTTATTCTCGCTTTTCTATCACAGCCAACGTCTCTGATTAATTTACAACAATGCTAAATGACATTTGGATATACCGACAATCACCTTATTCCGAGAAAGAGAGAAAAGAAAACAGCGAAATTAAGAGGAAAATGGATCTCCTTTCACTCGGCTGCAGTAATCTGCAGCGTTCTTCTGTTTCCTCTTCGCTTGGAAGGTCTGCAAGGTCTCGCGAAGCACCGGCCAAAATCTCAGGGCAGGGGATTTGTTTGGTATTGATTAAGGTCTGCTATGCCTCCACAGAGCCTGAGTCAATCTGGGCCGGGCCCTTTTTAATGAAAACCGCGGCCTACGGGACACATTAGGGCCTCTTCCTCGCGCTCGCTGTCACCATTATCATCATCATCAGCGCTGTTTTTGTCCCATCATCATTACCGCCATTATCACCTATCGACTCGCGCGGCTCTTCTGGCCGCGGCTCCGTGAACGCTGAGAGCGGCCCTGAGAAACGAGCGGAACCACGCCACATCGACCCCGCGCTCCCCAAAACACGTTGACAGCACGCTCGCCGAGAACACCGCATCCGCCCAGCCCGGGACCTGGGGGGGGGGGGAGGACGAGAGCACAGGGGGGGGGGGGGGACCGAGCACGTGGGCACTCCAGATTTCCCCGAGCACGTCAATCGGAAGAGTAGTCAGAACCGGGGCGGGGGCGGGGGCGGGGGGGGGCTGTTTCTGGCTATTCAACCTTTGTTTGCACCAGAGAACAGAAACTGAACTTCTTTTCTTGCGAAATTTCTTCTCTTCGTTCTGAGAAACACTGTCTATGAAGGTTCCCTATTTTGCGAAGTGGAGTCTTTTCTTTCGCGGATTGCCTGTTTGTTTAATACCAGTGTTTTCGGTTTCTCTTGAGATGATAGTAAGCAAGTAACTGAAGCAAAATCTATATTATTTGTGACCACTTCCAGATTTCAGGCCTACAATTACAAACTACCTGCAACCAAAGTACCACAGGTTCAGGCTTAGGGTGAGTTTAGGATACAGACTATGAAGACATTATTCTCTTTTGGCAGACACTTCTTTAATGTAGCTCAGTACATATATGCATACACCAGGGTTACAAAAGCAACAGTGACTACATCTTACTAAAACTAATAACTTTTATGAATGCCTGACATAGCAATAATGTTAGCTGTATAAAAGTATTTACCTAAAACAATGAAAACAAAGCAACATTATTGAAAACTGACAGTTTCTTTCAAAAACGATCTGAGACATCAGGTGATCAACAAGACGTCATTTGATGCGAGATCTATGTTATTATAAGTTTTTATATCCATACACAAACAACTTTTAATCTACACGGTCAATGTCCATAGAGAAAGTAGCAACATTGGGAAGTCTACGTGTTGCATTTCACTTAAGCATCTTTGGTTGCCATGAACTGGAAGAGCTACCAAGATAACTTTCACGTTTTATGCCTTTATCTGATATTCTTGCTGCCTTGCATAGCTACACCAAAGACAGACTCTTGGGACAGCAACATGAGTCACTCAGGAACCCATGGGAATGTGCTTCCTGGAAGAATGGGGAGAAAATTGGAGGGAACGGCAGTTGGGGGGCTTGAAGGAGGGAGTGTTGCTAATAGCAACTTGCTAGGAGACCTGAAGGACTTTAGGGCAGAGAAGCTGCTCTGCTGGTTAACACTGGCATGAGACCGATTTCCCACAGATGTTGGACACGCTAAAAGAAAGATATCTCAGATTTGATTCAAACATGTTTAATATTCGCTGGAAGTATTGAAGTTTTACACATTTAGCATTACTCTTTTTCTGAAACAGTTTCTTTGCTTTGTTCCGTTTCTAACAAGAATGTAGTTTGTCTTTGCCTTTCTCTTCCATTTTAAATATGGTAATCTTCCCTGCTGAGTAGAGAGAATGAGCTTAAACTACAGAGCGCTTTAGTTTGGGGAAACAGGTTTGGCTGCTAAAGATTTGGCTAATTTAGAATTTTGACTGAAAGCATTCACAGCGTATGCTTTGGCTTTTATGACAGTGTACACGTCATATATTTTTCTGCTTGTGAACACTGTGTGTATTTGAGAGTGTCTGCTTCCATATGTGTGTGCATGGGTGTGTGTATGTGGGTGTGTGTGTGTGTGGGTGTATGCGTGTGTGTGCGTGTATGTTTTTATGTGTGTGTATCTGTGTATGTGTTTGTGTGTGTGCATGTGTGAGTGTGTGTGTGTGTGTGACTGTGTGTGTGTGTGTGTGTGTGTGTGTGTGTGTGTGACAGAGACAGTGCGCGCTTGACAAGCGAGGAGCAGCGCTAGGGGAGCGCAGCCAGCAGGCCCAGAGTTTGCTGTGGGAGAAAACTCCCTTCTGCACTCAGGCACTTTCTGCCTCATTATCCACCATCACTGGCAGCGCTCCGCGGGGGGGGGGGGGGTTTGGGGGTCTGCAAAAACAGCAGTCCTCTCAGACAGCCGGACCCAGCCCCGCAGTCCTCACATTGATCACCACACGCTCCCCGCACCAGCACTTTTCACAGCTACCTGATGCCGACCCACAAGCATGTGACCAGGGTGACACATTGGCAAATGAATGTTCATTGTTTTAGTCACCACTGTCATGCTCTCTTGGCTTTCTAAGGGTCTGGCAAGGAAACACAAGCTCGAGGAAACATAGAATCACACGTTTAATTTTCATTAAAATTTCCCTTTTTTTTTAGAGAAAGGAATTTGAATATTCAGTGCTTGCCGTAACTAGGCAACGCACTAAGGCGCCTGTATTCCCTGGGGTGTAATGTAAGGATGCCCAGGCAGGTGCTGGGTTGCCCGTCATGTGCAAGGGTCTGGTGAGGATGCCAGTGGCTTGTGTCCCCCCTGCTTTGGCCCTCATGTGACTTGTGGGCCTTGCGAGTAACCCTAGTGCCTTTGAGAAATGCTTGGTGGTAGCAAAATTTTTACAGCAGCCTTTAATGCAAATACCAATATCAAAGGCAAGCCTGCAGTGTGTGTATTGCTTGCCCTCTGGCAAACATGCTGGTGTGTGTGTACATACATCATACATCTTGCATATATATGAATGTAACGCATGTAAACAACTTGTTTATGGTCGCTATGGTGGAATATGGAGGTGTTGTGAAAATTATTCCAATTAGTCTACAGTACCATATTTGTGCAGTTGCTTCTTCATTTCAGTACTTTAGACATCCCAAAGTGCCTGCAGTTTATTCACTGATATGTCTGTTGAGACGCTAAATTAATTTATGGTGGAGACTCTGTCATGTTTGCTTCCTATCTAAATATCTACCCCTTTCAAAACTGTAATATGACACATTGTCAAAAGTAGCAGTGATAGTTAACTGGCTAACTGGCTGGTGATATCTATTTGCTTACAGTATCTACACATATTTGGTTTGCTAAAGGAAATTATCTGCAGTTTGCAAGCTAAATGGCAGTGATGACAGACTGACAGACATCACATTAGTTACAGCATTTGTAGGACATCCCATAATTTAGCAAAGTGGTCATTTCTTTTTTACATTACAGTAGCACTCCGAGCTCTTTCCCTCCATAAAAAGCGCTCAGATTCATGGGCAGACACATACATACTGGAATTGAAATTCATCAACAAAAAAAAAGAAGCTGAAATGCAACACAGCATATTGTGAAAACCAGACGAATACAGATCTTATAAAAGCTCAAGGTCCCTTAACGGGACCGGTTGAGATTCTCCCTCAGGTGAATTTGGTGGATTTGTTGATGGAAAAGCGTGTGTGAAGCCCGGGTGCCAACAGAGAAAGGCAGACTGCAGTGGCTCAAGTGTGCTCTATTTCTATCAACACAGGTCCTCTCAGAGATAACACTAAGAGGGGCTGCAACACTCAGAGGTAATGGATTTTGCTGAGTGTGCCCCCGCCGCTCTCCCTGCCTCCCATAACCCCCTGCTCCGCCGGTGCTTTTGGACACAGGGGAGAGAAAGCGCGTGATTTTTTCTGTCAGGCCCGCAATTTTAACCTGCCTCGGGCTCGCATAGTGCTGTCTGGAGATGCGGCCGCAAATGAATTGAATATGTTTTAGCAGATCATTATTGACATTCTCCTCTGTGTGTCCTACGCTCTGTTATACCGCCATGGACCCTCCATTTTCACGTCGCTGATGTTTCGCAGGGAGGCACTTTTTTTTTTGTTGCAGATTGTATTTTTCAGCTGACTGTGCCCGCTTCACCGCATGCATTGTTTGGAAAGCACCAGAAAACTTGGATCGTAGCATCTATGGTCTTATAATCTGCAGACATGCTGAAATAGAAGTTGTGGTTGCTAGCTTCTGACCTTTAGGCCATATGATGTTCTGAAAAACATCAACAATGCCTCTTTATGGGAAATGTATGACTTCTTGTAGCAGTCTGGGTAATGTAAGTAGTACAATAGACTATGCGCAAAGGCGATTGTGAATATACAGGGGAAAATGAATAACTAAGAGAAGAGACTGAAGTATACTGTATGCCAATCAATTTGTTTACAGACATCCCTTTAAAATGTGTTGTGTGACATATGTACATTTCTGCCAAAGAACAAATGGATACAACTTAGATACAAAAAAACTCTTTTTGAGTTATTACATTTTAATACATTGCTGATGACACATATCACTTGTTCATCAGAGTTGGTGTTTTGCCTTCAGTCATTATTAATAATATGATTGGCTACACAATCCCCTGATTCCCCACCCGCTTTGATTCCCCCTGACATCACAGGAAATGAAAATGAGTTCTCTGTTGACCTATCTGGTTAAATAGTGATATAATAAAAATAAATGTAAAACCATTTCAGTGTGGAAGGCAGTCCTCTAGATTCATTCAAACAAACAGAAGGGCACAGTAAGTCAATCAAATAAGTTTTTTTTCGTATTCAGCCAAACCAATCTTATGCTCACAAGGATCATCAGTGTTACGGTCGTAATGACTGAAGATCCAGGAAACAGGAAATGGTGTGGGCTGAAATCTGTGCTGCTTGGGTTGGAAGCAGCTGAGAACTGTTTTAAAGGGCCATTCTGTCCAAATAATTTATTTGCCTGTCTCTAACTTGACCCTTGCTGTTTTAATAACCAAAATGAATACAGTATAACTGCTTCAAAAACTTCATTGCAAGAAGGAAAGACTAGAATATCGTTATGCTACATTTATTCAGTATTTTATGGATAAAGCCATGTAGCTGTTTCCTAGCTTTGTCTATATTAGAGATATGTTAGGAAGAACATAATTTAATAGAGAACAGAAGGGCAGGAAACAGTCAATTTGAGAGAGTACTTCCAGAGTAAAAAGCTATTTCAAATGCTAACAAAAGGACATTACCATATAACCACTATGGGTTATATGAACACAACAAAATTAATTGTATTTTATATTAATCTTTCAGGTATTTGGAGGATATCTATATTCGGGTGTGTTTAATGATATTTAAGGTGTCCCAAATTATATCAGATGTCATATAAACAAGTACTGTAGCTCACAACATGTTGAAATGCTTAAATCTGCCGCAAATTTGCTGCCCGAGGAAGACTACATCAGCTGAAATTTGTTTCTACATAGAGTAGCATACTGAGCAATAGCCATGGCAATTACCATATTACCATATATTACCATATATGGTAATAAACATACAGCACCTTTATTTCACCTCGTATAAATTGTGTACCATGTTTGTTTATGGCATTAAAGCAAAGCAGACATGCAGCATAATGACTTTGGGCTGGCAATCACTTATAATGCTGATATATAATTTCAAAAGTCCTAATAATACTGCAACAATGGTACATTGAAAAGCATGCAATGTTGTTGCCAGGTTAGCTTGAACTCAAGCAGCAACCCTTGTACTGTTCCACATAAAGATCGAAACTTGGCTCAAAAACAATGTCAGTAGGCCCTACATTTGATTGAATCCCACCCTTCAAGGAGTCTGTTGGTGTCACCATAGATTTAATTCACTTCAGTTTGGTTATCGAATAAAACAAACATGGAGGTAAAATGTTATCTCAAGATGAAACGTACCATAGCATGGTGTGTACACAACAAAATGTTCAGTGGTAAACCACCTCTTACAATGGACTCATACCAGCTTTTACACTGGACATTTTACTGCATAACCTATGCAATGAGTATCACAGATTGAACCACAAAAGGGAAGGGAAGATTTGAATTTGGTCCCTTGGCTTGAACAAACAGGCTCACAGATGGATGGCCAGACCAATCTTTGCTTTTAAACTTCTATAAACACGTCACTGCTCCAAAATAGAACCTCTCCCACTTTACTGGAACAAAGCTGGGTTAAACTCACAAAGCATAATTTCATTACTGGCCAGTACTTTGTTTTGAACAAAGCTTCCTTTTGTATTTTATTTAAAAATTTTGTAGTATTAGATGTGCTAATTCGTGGCTGTAGGTAATTAAGGTTTGGGCTTTGAAAAACTTCTCCCCATTTTTCAAGAGATTAGGCATTTCATTCTCTGGATTAGGCCCGTGAAATGGACTGTTTTCCTAGTAATGCTGAAGCTATTTGAGCTCATTACAGCAAATTTACATTTATAATACTGAAAGCATTTAATTTCAAAGGCAAAAAAGATGTGGAAGGCGGGAGAACTGAATGCAGCAGTGCCCGTATTTATCTTCCCTTGTGAAAATGCGAGAATCCTGCTGGAAAGCATTACTGTCATTATTTTCAAATATTTATGACCAATCATTCAGTCGCTACTGTCTTCTCGCACATTACAGGGTTCAAAAGCATGTTTTAATGCTTCACAAAAGTCTTATGAAATCTCTCACTCGGTGAAATTCTAGTTTATTCTAATGCATTGTGAATGTAATTGATTTTAGAAATAGTAACAGAAAACCAAAAAAATGATAGCCTTTTACCATTTTCTTTTTTCTTTCACATCAGCTAAAAAAATTGAACCATTAAAAGTGACCATTAAACCACTACTGATAAAAGCAGCTATAAATCCTGTTAGAGGAATTATACAATAAACATGCCCTGGTTGCATGTTACAGGAAATAAAAAGAGTAGCTCAACAAGGATTAATGTCATTTTCCAGCTATGGTTGCATGGGATTTTATTGACCCATATAATTGTGTTTCTTTTCACAAAAGCCCAATGTCATCGATTTCAAAGCCGGGGTTTCAGACAAGATTTTCTAAAATCTTGACAAATTAAACCTTATCTCTGCGTGTTTAATGAAAGTGAGGCAGTAATTTATTTGACTGACCTTTGTGTGTTATTAAAGAATACATCAAAAGAAGTCCTGTTCATTGATGACAGTAATGCACAGGACTAAATCGCCTTTGAATGCCTGCTTTTGACTAATAGATTCTTAAGTGTTGGATAATTTTACCATCATTTTTAGAATTCTTTCGCTCTTTTGGGAAAAGATAGAGGAATCAAGCAAACTATATATGTGAAACGGTATTGTACATGCTAACCGTACATTTCCAAATTTGAGAATTATTACTCATGCAGACAGAGGAGACAAATCACCAAGGAAAAACAACAATCAGCCATTTTGTCACAAAGTTAAAAATATATGCCATCTCTTTTGTATTAAAAAGGTATGTGAAAATATATGAATGGTAAAATTGCTATAAATGTTAAATACACAAGTATATGTTTTAAATGCATTTTTATATTTTTATATAATATTATGAATGTTTGTAACATTCACATATGCTACACCATTTATAGAAAGCTGGCATGGCATTATACAATTATAAAACATAGGAATGTTACGTAGCAAATCTAGTTTGACAAATATTGTCATTTTGCTTCATGCATTTGTGTTTTACATTCAAAACATCAACTTTGAGGAAGAATGTTAAGGTGAAAGGTCAATTTGAACAGATGTGGCATTTGGTATATGAACAATGCTTCTTCTATATCTAGACTCCCGGAGGGTTCCTGCTCTCACATCCATTTTTAGATGAGAAGAATGACTTCTGGCCTTTTCTATTCTGTACCACCTGTGCTGTCTGCTGGTTGTCACCTTTTCACTCACCTCAGTCCTTCCAATAAAATTGGACTTTGTCACCACCTCATCTTGCCTCCTGTCCCCATCTGCAAGCCTCTTGTTTTCGAGATCTCCAAGGACTTCCCCTGTCCCCGACTAACATTGCATTTCAGCCCATAACAAATCCTCTTGTTCAGCGGCTCCAGTGGCATATTCATTTTATTCCTGTGACCACTTTAAGTTCTGACGTAGTCGAAACCGCGACGCTGAATTACATCATGAATCTAATTGTGCCGATTTATGGATCTGCTTTTTGATTCATCAAAATTCACGGTTCCCTTTTTCGGAAAGTCCTAACATACCAGTGGGCAGGAACAGCGCAGATGTTTTCCAAATTGTGCGCTGCCAGCTGTTGCTGCTTTTCACACTGCGATCCACCATCTGAGCTGCACAGTCATCATGTTAGCGCACGATACTTCACGCGCACCTGGAGCAATGACCTCAAGATGATTCAGGTTAGCCTCTCTGGGAGAAAAGACTCATTTGTGCCTGCTGGCAATGTTGCATGCTGGCTGGAAACGATTTAGAGGCATAACGGAGTAACTGTGAATAGAAAAATGGATACCGGCAACAACCGGAAACAACATAGATGGCAGGAAAACTCTCCCTGACCCCCTACCTGTTTAATGGGCCTGAATCTGCCTTTAAGCATTCTATTTGCTTGTGTCTGTACCATGACAAATTGCTTAACAGTCCAGGATTACAAAGAAAAGGATGTCAGAAAGTGTAGATACGAGCTGGGCTTTTGCTTTCATCTTTTACTTTATTTCTCTAACACATTTGAATTCACTGGCGAATTCAGCGCATGAAATTGCATTTTGATCAGTGTAAGTGTCGTACAAACAGTCCGATGCCTACACGTACATTTCGTCTTGCCACGGCTGTTCCCCTGATTCGTCTGCCTTGTGAGAAGGCCTTATTCAGGGTGGCCAATATCCAATGGCTCGGTCGCACAAAAACCCTTGAACATAACAGCATGAAATGGTCCTCAGTGCTCTCAATGTCACTCATATCACGCTGGCGTAATAACAGCATCTGTCTCACATTTATTTCTGAGGGAAAAGGCTCAGGACCCCCCCGGCCACCGTCGGTAAATTACCTGAATAACACTTGACTTTTACAGAGAGGCATTTCCAGATTTGAAACCACTTTCATGCTGCTAGAAAAGCTACCTTATTGCCAACCCCGCTTGGATGTCTGAGCAAAAGGAATTGGATCCTGCCCAGGTGTCAGCTAGCTGGCTCTACCTCTGAGGTGGAATTCGCATGACTTGTGCTGATGCGTAACAAAATGATTCATGAGCTCTAGCCACCTTTTGCCAAACTCAGACCAGAGCTTCCTGTTTGCTTGTTTAAAAAACACAATTAGGAACCTACGCAAGCAGATACTGCTGTCACCCTCACCTCTTAAGCTCCTCAGCTCGTTATTCCTCTTGAACGGAACATGGTAAGGTATTTAACCCTCACAGTGCCAACAGCCACCTGTGCAGAATCCTGCCAATTAGGAGTACTCACATCTGTAGAGAAAATTACCATTATCAGTCTTGTTTTATTAGACATGAATATACAAGTAGGAAAATGTCATTGGAAATTAGAGTAAATACAGTCACATGTTTCCACTGAGACCCAAAGACCCAGACCCAAACTACAAGCCAAAAGGTTATATGGAGATGCAGGCGACCCCCAGCCAAATTTACCTTGTGAATAACAGTTCAGCAGCAATTTTAGTGAAGTTTTTGTGTCATCAAGTCTCACCGAAGGGCAAAACTAGGTCATGTTTTTAATGTGAAAGAGGATTGACTAGATCACTAGACTCACCATCCCAATGCTACCATGCACAACAGTTTTTTATGGTTTGCCTTCTAAAACAATCATATCTGACCCCACAAGACACATCTTACAGCTCACTTTTAGTATTGACATAGTGTCTAATAATGATGAACATTACAATTATGTGAAATATATGCAATTTTAATAAACATAGAATCTGTTGACAGACTGCACCAAACGTAGTACTTGATGTGCTTGTAAAAGCTAGCAAGAAAAGCCTCCATAGGCTTCAATCATCTGAATTATCATATCATCTGAAACCTCACCTTTGATTTATGCAGTGGCAGGCATTTCTTTCCACCTTTTTATTACAACACAGTGTATGTATGTGAGTTTTATTGTCTCGTTTGTTTTGTCATATGGCTTCTACATGCCTAGTCTGTGAAGGCAATCAGACTTAAACACTGCTAAATGCTGCATTTAATGTCACTCTCATCTTTTTCATTCAGCTCAACTAAATATAATCACAGGAAGTGAACTGCAGCATCAGCCTGCTTCATTTAAAACCACAATTGACACCATTGCAGTGCGTAGGGGGAGTCCAGAGTGTAAATATTTTAAATGTTGGTGCCCCATGAGCCCCCACACTGTTCCCTTGACTGTCACCGCAGTCTTTGACCCACAGACGCGTTCCTCTCGTTGAAGATATTGACTTCCCGTGGCATTTTGACACTTTTCCGCCGTGAATTCCCACAATGTGTCTGTCTGGATGCAGTCTAAGAGCCAGCCGAGCCGGAATCCTGAGTGGCTTTGAGCCAAAAACCTGGACGTGCTTTTTATTTAATTTGAATTTCCCACCCTGGATCAGTGACGCTTTCAAATGTGAGCAGATGCTGTTTTCCCCCTTTTTCTACCGAATTTGGAACGCCCACTCATGTTCACGCTGCAAAGCGCATTACAGCCCCCATTACGAATTCGGGAGAGCACTGACAAGCATGTAGTCTTCTCTGAAGCATGCAGTTCGCTGCCACTTTTTCTCCAACCACAGTTTACAAGTCTGGCTCACACAAACATGAGTCAGAGGAAGACACTTCACGTGCAGCTCAAGAGACAAGCTTGCTGGCACCCAATAGACTAGCAGGGGATGCAAGTGTGCAATGAAAAATTGGGTTGATTAAAACGCTCCCATCACTGGGCGACACTTGAGCTAAATGTGTGTTGTCTTTCAGGGCTGCCAGCCAGTCGGCAGTGGCGTGGACTAGGGTTCAATATCAGATCGTGCGGCCCATCCATGGACTATAAGTGCCTTAACTGATCCACCCTGCAGGCCCACAGATACTGTTCTGAGACTGCGCTAACATATCCGCAGAACCGCATTCATGCATTGTGTTTCATTGCACATGGCCCACATTTTTTATTTAACTTATTGCCTTGAGTGATGTATTACACAGAAAAGCTGGGTGCAGAGAGGGATTATG
The DNA here is from genome assembly GCF_013347855.1 of Anguilla anguilla. Taxonomy (NCBI): domain Eukaryota; kingdom Metazoa; phylum Chordata; class Actinopteri; order Anguilliformes; family Anguillidae; genus Anguilla; species Anguilla anguilla. Next base: position 47,098,315 of record NC_049206.1, on the reverse strand, counting down.
CAAAGGGATTTAACAGTCTTCCAGTCTCCTGTGATTGTATGTATTCCAGTGAGATGCAATGAGAGAAAGACTTGAAACACAGATCCTGTCAATGCCACCTTTTGGCTGGGCTTGTGAACAAAAGCTGTATGGCACAGTTCTTAAGTCAACCCTTAAGGACTGCAGGTGTAGACATATAAGGCTCTTTATATCTATAGTCTTTCGGAGCAAGGAAAAATTGCTGAGCTCATGTAATGAAACAACCAATTCGCTGAATCAATGAGTTAGTCTGAGGCTGAGGTGGAATGATAACCTAAAAGCTTCCAAGCCCTTCCGAGCCGGAGATGAAGAACCGCTAACAGGTGCAGGGGGCGGTAATGCTATTTGGAAGTCATGAGCGATTTCAGACCACGGTCATCAATAAAGGAAGCTCGGCCTGAGTACTCCACAGCGTTTTCAGTGGATCTTATAAGTGCAGCTCTCTCTCTCTCTCTCTCTCTCTCTTTTCTCACTCCTCTGTCAAACAAATTTCCCTTTGAAGAAGAACACGGATGACATTGATCCAGTTGCGGCTGCACTCGAGGGAATCAAGCAAAAGTCTCTCTTTGCGAATCGCGCTCCTTCTTCACACGGTGTCCCAGACTGAAAACAAAGAGATTCGCGCCATTACATTTGCAATGGAAATAATTATTTCATGACATGTACATACGCTCTATGAAATGCCTGTTTTTCAAGTTCTATTCTGTTTGGTGTTGGAATACATTTCAGAACCCGAGATGGTTTTCTTGACTTGCCTCTTCCCTGTTGTGTGTGTGCGCGTGTGCGTGTGGGTGTGTGTGTGTGGAGGGGGGGGGGGGATAAGCCATGTTGTCTGTATGTAGACGTAGCTCTGTTGACAGACCACCAGGTTCAGGGAACCTCCGTCCGTCCTTTCTGCCCGCTGATCAATGTTGATGCTGTTATTTACCCAACCCTGAAATTAAAAGCCTGTGGATCAATCTGGTGCACATCCACAGAAAGGTGCGCTCCCGGTCAGTGGCCTGCCCTCGCAACGTGTACGCCAGGAGGGAAGAACAGAAAGGAAGGGGGCGAAGCGAGACTGTCTCATCTCCCCTGGTCTCTGGTTAACTGGCCTTGGAAGGCGAAGGCGGACGTGTGATTGAGGAGAGCGTTTTCACACGCCGTTTGCCGCCGAGGCGTGCCGCGGCGTGAAAAGGCGGCGGTGTCTCCTCGGCCCACGTTGGAGGGGAGAGGGGGAAGGGGGGGGGATTCTGGGAAGGCTGCTGTGTGTGTGAATGTGCTGGTGTGCAGGTGTGGAATGTAGCTGCAGTCGGAGCTGTCTCACCCTGACCCATTTTCTCGGCACAGCTCGGCTCGAGCAGACTGCGGCTGCTCCTGCTGCTGCTGGTGCTGCGGATAGTCCCTGCAGACACACATTCAAATGCAGCCCAGCAGCGACCCTCCAACAGACAGGGAGAGTGGAATGCATACACACACACACATACACACACGCATACATACACACACACACACACACACACACACACACATACATACACGCACACACATACAAACACGCACACACACAAACACACACACATACATACACACACACACACACACGCATACGTGCACACACATACAAACACGCACACGCTCACACACACATGCACACGCGCGCACGCAAACGCACATACATACACACGCACACACAAACACACACACACACACACAGGTTACTCTGTTATGTCTGTGCACATGTAGAACCAGAAGTGAGCGTGCACGATAGCAGAAACGCAGGCGAGCACGCTCTAAATCACACAGCCACGTACGCACATGTCGACTGCATATTCAAGACCCTGGCTCTGCAGTGCAGCTGGTTCTGTAGTACAGCTGTTTTCTGTGCAGATGATGTTCAGCACATTAGGTCACCCTTGAAATGATAAATTATACATAAATGCAAATGTGGCGGTACGTTGTTGTTCTTCTGTTTAAATGCTCCTGTGTTTTAATGGTGAGTTTATGAACACTGGGGTGAATGATTAGAGTGATGGCTACCAGGCAACACTAGCACACCAGTGGAAGCACTTCCATGTTTTAGAGAGAACAATACACGGATGGCAGCAACTCCATGCACGATACTAACTAGTGAGAGAGCCTGCTTGGATTTAGCATCAATGATAATATGTTACCCAAATGAATTATGATATAAATCTGAGCTCTCCCTAGTATTGCAGTCATTTAGTGTGTTCCTGTAAATTGCTGCTAGTCCTGAGACCCAAATACAGTATTTGCAATAAGGGGGGGGGGGGGGAATCAGGTTTGTAAACTGCTTTTAAGATAATTAGTTTTTATATTTGAACCGATCGACAACTACCACATATCCAAAGAGGTACGTCAAATAACAAGTAGTGCAGCTACACAAGGGCTCATGGCTTTTTTGTACTATTATCATATTTGCTATGAAAGTCTTATGTATCCCCTGACAGCTTGCTGAATATGAGCATTGATGTCATTTGTAAATCATTGAATGATACGGAAAAACAGAGGCACGCGTGTCATAAATGTAATACCCATAAACCTCCTCCGGGGTGGTGCTTCCATCCAGAGAGAGATGGCAAAATGCATTCTGAGCTTTGTATGAGACTTTGATTGCAGTTGAGTTTATTACACAACCACACAAGAATTTCAAATTAGCTTGTTTTATTGCTTAATAAAAACCAGGGGCTCTTAAGTGTGGATGCCTACCATAGTAAAATTGAGGAACAACGCATACATTTATATAGTATAATTCAATCGAAATTTTCAATTTAGAAGGTTCTGGAAAAAGGAACAGTGCAAAATTGAAAAGAAGAAAGACAAGAGAAAGGGAACAACATCTTTCTCAGAGCTAGTGATGATCTTGGAAATTTGAAAAGATAGGAAGTGGGCAGAGGCCACCAGTCATTGTGAGGCTGTCTGGAGAAATTGGAGGGTGGATCAGGATGGATGGGGGGGGGGAGGTGGGAAGGGGACAGTGTGCAGTGCAATGCAGATGGAGGAGCAGGAATGAAATCTGAGTGGCCTGTAAGTCCTGTACCTTGGATTTCCACAATGGACTCCTGCAAATAAACTCTGTGTCTTTACATGAAGCACTTTGGAATACCCATTCTTCAAATGTGGGTCACTGTGACAATTGTCAATTCAGGTCAAACATGTAATGCTAATAGCATTAAAAACAAAACTCAGCTGTTGCAAGTACCAATTTAAATATTTACACTGCCTTAGACACAGCAAACGTTGCAAGCACTAAAAGCATGCTTATTTCAAGCATGTTTTCTTGTCATTGTACAAAAAATTAAATTCCTAAGTTAAAAATGCTCGAGGTCTAAAATGCTCGATTTTTAAATGGCTCCTTTGAGACAACCAAACACCTTTAGTTTTTCTGTACTTCACTCAGAATCCACCAGGGGGTTCACCATCTCTCCTGATGAGGAGGAGGATGATGATGATTGCAGCTGACAACCGCTGTGACATTCACTAGCTCTCAGTGTGTATTCGCTGGAATTCGGAGACATGGGTTTCTTTTACACATCAGTGGAGAAACATGTTTCTGTCCAGCATATAAAGGCTTACATGAAAAATGCCCAAGAAAAACCATATACAATACTGTTATTATTTTCCATTTTGTTACAACATATATTTAATAGTTTAAGACCGACAAAACAAGCAGATAAGTAAAAATGTAACAGAGACTCATTGAACAATAAAAATAGAGCTGTGTACTTTTGATGTCTATTATAAGCATTTTTACATGTAAAAATATTTATGAAGGTTTCAATGTTTCAATAATGGCTTAATCCTGTCCTGCATGTTTTTTGTTCTTTATTTAGGCAAGCCTTCCAAGCTGAAACATAAGCCCTATTTCTTTTTTTCCCATCAGTTTTTTCTCTGTGCTATACCTACAAGAACAGAAAATAGTTATGCAATATTTACAGTATATTACTTTTTGGTAAGTGGCACAACATAATGCCTTTGAATGTGGCTTTAGACATGGGTATGCTACTCTTGAAATGAAGATGGCCGAGGATATTGTTCAGTCAGGATGCAACAGCATTTGGATACACCATCTTGCACAGTAATGCAATATGTAGGTCCACCATTTCTTTGGTCCCTAGACATCTTTTTTGTGTACTTTCACAGCACAGCTTGATCAGACTAAAGTCCATTTATTACCCTCAGTGTCCAGATGTGTGTAAAATGATTTTTGTTATACTGGGTCATATGTCATTCCCACAATGGTGGAAAAAATGTGCCAACAGTCATTTAACCTTCTGCGAAGCTGTTCACTCCTGTGCTTCCTTTCAACTCAAAATTATTGTTACTTAATGTGTTAATATGCATTTTTTTTCTTTATTTTTATTTTTTTGAAAGATTTGGAAAATGGTGATTAATGTATTATTTCATCTGGACCTGGACACTCACCCTGAAAGTTTTCGGGAAGACCTTCCAGAACTTAAACTAGATAACATCTGCTTTCCCAATACAGTACATTCATGTAGACTCCATAAAATGTAGTAAAGTCTTCTTTTTCCAAAAACAAATCGGTTTGTCAGGTTCGATCCAAACTGGCCCAAAATATATTTCAGTTATGCTATTAAACAGACACAGAGAGACAAACATTGAGGGGTGAAGTCATCAAGAATTATAAATGCAATTGCACAAAAAACACTGATTCTGCCATGAAAATGGGTTAAAATGGGTTTAAATTCAAAAGTTTGCAATAGGTTGCCTCCAGACCCATTGCAAACTTTTGAATTTAAACACATTTTATAAACCCATTTTCATGGACACAATTTGGACAGAGCAGGGATTTACAGGCATTTATTCTCATCTCACATCAACTTTTTTTTTTAAGTTTAAGTCATTAAATTGTATTATTGCAAATACTATTTGTATATACGTATAGGTATGTATTATGACTTAATTTTACATCATTTATGATTTTTCATTGACTTAAAATATAAAGGTTGTTTAAAAACTTGTAAATCTAAGTATTCTGACACTTTTCAGTGGAAGTTCACAACAAATATATCTAAATGTAACATTTTTAAAAGAAATACGTAGTCATCCATAGGCTGTTGTTAACCAAGCCTAATTTTAAAAGGACATCATGCATTCAACTTTATGATCATCTTCTCCTGTGACCTGCTACATCTGCAAATTGAATTTTGAATCTCAACCAATACATACAGATAATCGTCCTGTCCACCTAATAGATTCACACGTCAAAAGTTGCTTTATTTAAATTAATCAAATATTTAACCGTTTCCTTTATTTAACAAAACAATAATTAATTTTACAATGCATGGGAATAGAAAGGATGGAACACGAATCTGAGAACAAAAGATGTTCTCTACTTGAGAATGACGTCACCGAGACTACAATGTCAACTGTGGTGTTAAAAACAACCCCTGTGAATGCCTATGTTGGAACAGAGCAAATAATATGCACAAACTTTGCTCTTAAAGTTTACAAAAATAATAATTAATGTGCTTCCTGCTGATGACAACTGATTTTTTTTTTCTGCTGGCCCCTTTAAGTGGTGTGTCGAACGCGAGCAAGCGAATGTTGTTTATTATGAAACCGCCATGAAGGACGTTTGTTAGCCATCTACTCGATAAGTCGACGACACCAGATTGCTCGCAAATGCCTTCTTAAATAATGTCTAACTCATAGTTTTCTGTCTGAAATGCAACGCAACATTATGGTTACAAATTCACTTTTATTGCATGCTACACTGTGAATGCAGAGGCGTCTTAAATGTTTTCTGTCTGACTGGTAGGGTTGCAGTAAAATGGATTGAGCGCTGTTATACGGTAAAAGGGAAAATCAGATATGGATCACAGAACAAATGCGCACACAGAAGCACGAAACAAGCAAATAATTTCTGAAATAAAAAGTAATAGACCTCCATGCTCTCTGAAATCTAAAGGTTTAACATTTTAGAAATTAAATTTTACCCACAATATCCGTTATATTGTGGTTGTTACCACATGAACACTCATTGGTTTCGGCAAAGGCAGCCATTTGCCATCTCATGCGTAAATGAAACATGCATGGAACAAGGGTATTGTTACATGAGCTGTGGATCAGCATGTGATGAGCTGATCGTGTAGCCTACATTCTAACGCCAATAAGGTTGTAGGAAACGGGATAATCATAATGCGGTTTCACAGAGTCTGCAAGTTTATTCAGCAGCTCAGGGTAGACTCAGCAATACTAGCTGAAACTGGGCCACAATTACTGATTTTAAATACAGTACCCTACTTTCTCCCCACTCTGCGGTTTCCAGCTTTACTCTATAGCAACATAACCATATCACTAAAAACCCTTTGGTGAGTCACGAATGTACTTCTTCTAAGCTCTAGTGACATCACCTGGGTACAGTTATGGGTAGTTATTCTCAGTGATGTCACCCTGCCTGACAGATGATACTGCTACACTCTTTAACTGAGTATCACACTCTAAATTATTGGGCATATAATCGTTTCCAAGTATTGATGTACTAAGTGGTATATTCCTTTAAAATGTGAAGAGTCTACTGCTGTACCTGTGTACCAAACTTTATCTCCCACTCTGGTAACATTACCACGTTACAAATATAGTTTAATCAGGCTGGAAAGTACTGTTACCATGTCCTTGCTTGCGACATCACCATGCACGATAGCAAAACTGTAACATTGTATTCCAAGTCCTCTTGACTCATCTGGGCGTATTACACGGCTCACACCAATGTCGTAGATCTAGAAGCGGCCAATTTGCCTGAGCTACTACGAACCTCAGCAACATTGCCGTATAACGAAAAGGCCAAGCCACTCAGTAAAGTTCATTCCTACAGCTTGCAAGCTGTTGACAGTAAGGTTGGTGAGCCTGCTGACAAGCAGGATTCCTAGTACTACTATACTCTATTTTGATATTCAGTACACAAGATGCAGAAAAGTACTGTGAGAGAGTACTGCATTTCATATGAATTACAAATATAGCGAAGGAGCAGGCAGTGTTACTAAAACAGAGAACAATAGTAGGTTAGGCTATATCCACCATTTAGACGAAGAACTGAAAATCCAGTCCGTATTTTCCACATGACTTGCGAGACAGAAGTGGATAATAGTTGTTGGAGCTCTGTCTCTAATGCCATGCTGGGCCAGAGAGGCTCCAGGAGACATGCATTTACCCATATCCGGGTTAGAGAGGAAGGGAGAAAAAGTTTCATTTAAACCTGGACAAAATCTGTAAACGTGAAATCGGACAACTAAAGCAGCAGCTGCTAGAGGACATTTTTTCCAACTCCGACCAGAACATAACGTTTTCTTTATTTTTTGTCATTCTAAACAGAGCTCTTCTGCCTTCGTCCTTTCTTTCTTTCAGATTTTTTTTTCTTCTTCAGTGAGCTAGCTAGTTAGCTAGCCTGCCCGGATTCTTGTCTGAAATGTTGACGTGATCATGGCCGCGCAAGTGGCACCAGCTCCAGCAACAACGAAAAACAAAAAATCGAATTTATCAAGCAGTCTGAATCAAGATTTAAACTCCGTGAAATCTGGAGGAACTGTACATGGATCCGGGGCAATGCTTGGGGCTGGAGATGGGACTGGCGTTAACGCTATGAATAATGTAGATCGCCATCACCAGATGAACATGGCTAACATTGCTCGTGCTTCTGCTAGCAATAATTCGGATACGCGTGAAAAGGTAGAGGGAAGTAAGTCTACATCTTTATCCTCCTCAAATGCGAGTATGTCTTCTAGCATGGAGACGGGTTTGATATCAAATCATAAACTGAAAAATGCTGGCGGCGGAGATCCCCCTCCTTCGTCTCACCATCATCACACGGCGCCACAGCAGCAACAGCAACCATTCAATCAATTTCAACAGCATCATCAACGTCAAATTCAAAATAACATCAACAACACACAACAATCAGCACAAGGAGAGACTGGGAATCGGCAGCATGGAGGGAAAGAGAATATTCTGGGGAACCAATTCGAACGCCATCAGCCATTGCTAAATAAAAGTGAGGAGGAGGAGGACCACCTTTGCAAATCGGGGGACCGGATGGGTAGCAGGTACGACCCCGCCAGCGTGGGACCAACGAACAACAACATCAACAACCAGCCCCTTGGCGCAGGGGGAAACGGCACTATTTCTGAGTTTAATAATTATTACGGTAATGCTAGAGGAGGGCCTTGCTTTGATCAACATGGCGGACAACAAAGCCCTGGAATGGGAATAATGCATTCTTCGGGACCTAACAATATGGATCCAGTACAAAACTCAAATGAAGGGTACCACAATAGTCAGTATAACCTCTACCCGAACTACCGACCCGGGTACAGTGGCGCGGGATACGGTATGATGAGTCCCTCGAGGCAGGGGAATAGCACGTTGACGGGCCCAGGCAGCAGCAATACTGCTGCTAGCCATGGAAAATCTGCTATGGCTGCTGCTTCAGCTTCTGGTAGTGGTAATGTTGGGGGGTTCCAGAGATTTCCTGGGCAAAGTCAGCAGCACCCTTCAGGGGCTACCCCGACTTTAAACCAGTTACTGACGTCTCCGAGTCCTATGATGCGAGGTTATGGCACTGGCTACCAAGATTACAATAATCCATCAGCTCAACAACAACAAGCAAGCATGGGGCTAGTCAAAGAAATGAGCTCCCAATATGGATCTGCGGCTCATGGCTGGGGAGGACAACAAAGAAGTCACCCGGCGATGAGTCCTGGAAACAACGGACAAGGTATCAGCAGACCTCAGGTAAATTGCAACACCTTTTTAAATTCATTTAAAACTACCCGATCATTTTTACCCGTCACCTTTTATGTTGCTATAACGTTAGCTAGTAGTCTAGTACTAGCTAATGTTCACTCTGACGTTACTTGTGGGTCCGTTGCGTTGACTACTCAGCATAATTTTAGGATCAACGTTATTTGACAGAAAATTTAACATTGTCAATTTTGTTATTGCTCAATTATCAATGTTAAAATGTCGAATTAGTTATTCGCAGACGGTTGCCTAATTTCATGAATACAATGTCCGTTTTATTCGAATGTAAAGTTGTAAGTTCTATCCAAGGTGACTCGTGTGTATGGGATGTGTAGCTAGCTAGCCAACGTTAGCTTGCTAGACAGAAAACAAAAGCCTAACGCTAGACTAAGTGTCCTCTGCACAGCAACATAACTTTGAGTGTACATTTTTTCGAACCGATCGTCTAAAGTGTTATTTTGTAAGTTAACTAATGGTGAGAGAGCGATCATTGGCTGAGTAGCTCGCTAGCCAGGCAAACATGAAAATCCCCTTTGCAAAACCATGGAACATTCTCGCATTTAGACTGCAGTAGCTTGCTAGCTAAACTGCAAATGAAGGAATAAAAATGTGACGTGATCAATATTCATAAGTTACATTGGTCGAGCTGGTTGATTTTATTTTTCATCTGTTTTCTAAAATTATTTAGCCTGGGATTGTTGGACAACCTGTCGTTTCAGCAATGTCTGAAGCCAAACAACGGGTGTTTCTTAACCAAGCGAGAAGAACCTTTCAGAACATCGAAAACAGCAATTAGCTAACGTTCGCGAAACGCTAGCTAAATGTTGTTAGCTTTGTCATATGAAAATAAAGGTTTGAAGCGTCGCTTTAGAGACGTGAGATTGTACTCACGTCTGCTTTAAGTTTAGCACCAATGGTCGATGCATTTCGCAATTAAACATTGTAATGAACATAATATTGATAATTTTAGGGTTAAACGGTTTTATTTTAAACATATGTAGCGAAGTGTCACTGGCTTTCAGTGTGGGATTTCTGCTGCAAATGTGTTCTTGAAGCCAAAAGGTTATATTTGAAACCGACTCGATCTCCTTTTCTAGGTTTCGAATTTGAATTGTGGAGGTAAACTGACTGTATTAAACTCTCCAGACAGCTGCTTCCAAGTTGACATCTAATCTGCCATCTGATTGGCTCTCCCCCTCTCTACTGGGCATTCGGCACCGCTGATGTAAACAGAAGTGCTGAAGAGTACAATGGCCCCCCAAAAAAAAAAAAAATAACGCACGCCTAAATGCAAAATAGCCTGCTTGTTACGGGATGTCGTACTCTCATTTAATATGTCATAAAAATATTACTGTTTCAAAGAATCAAAAGAATGAGTATTTTAGTATTAGTCTGTTTTCTAATTCAAAATTGTCATTTAAAGTCTGGTTGCAAGTTTTAATCTTTGCTTAAATATGCTATAATTTTCTTTGTAGAAATGCAGAAATTCTTGCGGGTTTAAATGCATGATCTTTGTACAAGATGTCCATTTTAAATGGAGACCATCTGAAGTTCTCGGAGGATTTAATTTATTTTTTACAAGGCTTTACAGTGACCTATGGTTTGTCTGACTTATGGAAATGTAAATGAATTGGATGTTGGGGTGCACAACTTTAACTTTTTAACTTTGGCTGGAAAATACAAGTAGCATACCTTGGACTGAACTGACTGAAGTCTGTGCATCCAGAATGGAGGTCTGCTTAATCATTTTAAGACAGGAAAGCGTCTAACTCTGACCATTGGTTCCGATGCATGTTTCCAATTTTTGGCAACCAAACCACTTTCTACTGATTATTGTTGCTGGTACTCAAATTTAATGTAGACCTGGTTGGATCGGTGTATCTAGTTTTTATTTTTTTCATGGTGTCATTCATAATTGACCTTAATTGGTTTGCCAGACGGTTTCTTTACACTTTATTTTCACACGCTGGTTGATAGTAGAGTCAGTCAAACAACTATGACCACATTGTGTAATATGAATAAAACACATTATGAAATGGTATAGGCTATGTCTTTAATCTATCTTCAATTCCCTAACTCTGCTTTGAAATATATCCCCTAATTTGCTTAGGTCCTGGTGGATTTGTGGTGAAATTGAATTTGCAGATGTTGTGCTATATATTAATGGATATTTATAGTTTTTATGCGGTTATAGTTTGGCTGGCACATAGCAATGATATGTTGAATACCATAGCTGTCGTGCATCACAGAAAGTACCATTATGCATTGGTGAACCTCCAGGACAATTTTAAAATAAAAAATAAATCATTTTCACAAAAATTTTAACTACACTGGTTTGTGTATGCAGCATTGCTCTTGTTAATTTATCCTTTTCTTGCAATTCAGTGTGAATACATTTGGAGGCCAGATATTAAATATCGATGTGTAATGTGCATTGAAAATAGTGCTTTTGAGCTGTTATGGCCAATGTTATGGCCTTGCTTGGGAAAAAATTCCTTTAGGTGTTCCAAGTTTTTGTATTGGAGTAAATAAATTTGAAAAAGTGTGTAATATAATTCCTTTTTTAATTTGCATGAAGTCAGTTCTTTACTGATTCTTTAAACTGTGATGTCGGAATACGTGCTTTGGTCTCAGAGGGTTGTGTGTTGAATCCCAGGCTGTAACAGTCTCAGACAAGGTTAAGAGTTGAGCGCTACGACAGTATCAGCAAAACACATAAATTATGTAATGACATGTAATGTATGAACCGTTGTAAAATGACGGCGGGTGTAAAGAAACAAAAATCAATAATTTACTTTGACTTAAATGCAGAATTTTGAGCATGAATGTGCATTAACTGTTCCCTTGCCAAACTATACTGGTTCACCTGTTACTGGAATGCAGTGTTCTAATCCCTTCTGTTTTCAGCCTCTCGCTCTTCAAAAACAAGTGGTGTGTGATGCTCTTCAATTACAAATCTTTTTCCACTCCCTGGCTAGTTACCAGAGACCAGGGGCCAAGAAGTGGCAGCAGTTAAATTTCTTTCCTCCTCGTCTGTAATGCTGGGGACAAGGCACAAGGAAATGATGGTCTCCCGTTTGCATTTGTTGGCTCTCTTCTGTCTAGTTGCAATTTTTGGGCTTTTTTATTATTACTGCAGTCGCCTGCAGTTGGGGAAACACTCCGTTTTACATTGGCAACCTTTAAAAAATGTGGTGTGCAGAAGAATACACGCATGCACGAATATTCAAATATGACAAAAGAAAAATAATAGAAATGCACGAAAGCGATCAACCATTATAATGCTGCTTGAGATATGCTGATTAAATGGGCTGGAAAAGAAAATAAATCGTTACATCTGCCCATTTAGACAAACATTTGCTGTTGTAAACCAGTGTAATACAACAGTAAAGTTTATGAAAAGGAAGTGCCTCTTAACCTCATGCATTTTTTACAAGCTGTCGACAGTGATCAACAGTGGACATGGTGGATAGTTTGGTAGCGAGGGGCTTAAGTCGCAGGAGTGTATTCATTCACTGAAATTAAATGCTTCAAGCCATTTCCTTTGTAATAAAAAATAAACGGCGCGTTTTACGCTTTTCGGAAAACATAAAAGTTGCTGTTTTGAGCTAGTCTTGAAGTAGGAATGTGGCTAACGTCGGCCCCGTTGTCGTCATGTGGTGCAAACGCAGTTTAGGGGATATCTGGATATCTGAGAAGTTGTTTGGGTGTGCGAGACTGCTCTACCGTACGCTAGCTCCTGACGCGTCTAAAACGGAATGGTCCTGCCAACCGAATCTCTTTCAGTCCTGCTCAGCTTCAGCAACACGACGAGGTCCTGAAATCCATTGTCTTTCACGTGTGGACGGACCGTGCTGTACTCGGACTGCAGCGGTCGAACTGCACGTCATACTAAAGCGTGGCACGTTGAAGCAGTGCTTCAGAGAAGAGCATGTGAAGATTATTTTATTGTCGGTCCTATCAGGGTGTCATGTGTTTTAATCATGCTGTCTGGCTTGTTCTCGTTAAACAATGGTGTTCGACTGATCAAATGCAGTATTGTGCTACTTTCATTTGGGAAAATATGTTCTAATTGGGGTTCAAAATGCAGGGCGTGTCTTATTCAGAATATTTTTGGAATAGTTTTTCTTACACTTTGTAAAAATGGCTGTAAAATCCAGATGTATTGTTAAATTGCACATTCTTGAATACATTTTTCTTGGCATTTTCCCAGGTATACATCAGTTTGGGGGTGTGGAGCATTGAAAACAGACATTATGTGGTTGCGAAAATGTCTTGATGCACAACAAAATCAATATAATGCTGTGATTAGGCCTATATAAATTGATCGAAAAAATTGTATATTTTCTGCAAAATGACGACCCTAAGCTACTAGTCAATTCTTTATTTGATATTGCTTGAGCAGTTTAAATGAAATTGGGTTGACTAATATACTCACTTGAATTTGACTTTGGTTCCTGCTTTGGGCCTGTATTTTATTTATTTATTCATTCATTTATTTTATTTTTTACTGCTGATAATATTATTCATGGAAAAAACAATTTTTTTTTTGTTATTTCAGTTGTTCACATAATATAGTAAAGTTAATTTTGTTGTTGTGTGAAATGTGTGTCTAGTGTGCAGGACGGACATTGATAGTTTGTTTTCCATTTTCCAGTGCATATTCAAGTGCCAATAGTTCGGTTTAAAATGTTTGATATAATTATGTATTGTGTTGGCATGTTTGCTGATTTCAACAGCGTAATTATAGCATTATGAACATATTAGCATGATTAGCACAATTGTGATGAAATGGTAGATATTGATGTTGACGTTTAGCTTATTGGCATGTGTGCCAAAATCAGAATATCAGTTTGCTTTATTAGCATACTAGCACGCTTGCTAGCAATGTGTAAATTCTGATTTGATTGCATGATTAGTTTACACATAATTGTCTCATAGCTGCATTTTCAAGTTGCGCTTTTAATAATATTGAATATCATTTGTTTTATACCTTCAGAAAACAAAGTGAGGTTATTATTTCAATTACTGCCACAATAATCGTAAGTAGCGAAATATGCATTTAATTAAGTGGGGAAAACTTATATTCTTTTAGTATCACCATTGTGAGTGGGCCATCTCTGTCCTTGCTTATCATTTCTTCTATATGTCTTTATGGTGTAGTTGCCCCCCCCTCACTGCAATCTATAATTTAACAGCTTTCACTACTTTTTTTTTAACCTAGTAGATTTTTATCATGAGAACTGACATGTCCCCCCCCCCTTGGGCATTGCTTTGAACTGTTATCTCACGCCACTCAATTGATGTTTGACTTTTTTGAGAGAAGGTCATTTTCTGTTCCAAGATTTGACGTTCACTGGTAAATCATGTTAGTTAGATTTAGTGTATTGTTACATGTAGTTCTGTCCAGAAAATTAGCATTTGATATTAACAGTTACAATGGGTGTTTGCGGCGGTAACAATTTTGTATTTTTTGTGTACCCAAATACCTATGAATGCTCTTTCCCCATCCGTACGAGAACCATGCTTTGTGTCATGCTGAACTAGCTGCAGCCTTATTTGGTTTCTACCTCTGTTCTGTTCTGAGTTGTTTGTTTCAAAGCACTTCCTCCTTAGCATTTAAATTCTGAAACGCTTTGATGGTGTGCAACTTGGCTGTACCCAATGACAACGCGGTGCCTTATTTTTCCTGTCAGTGACAGTGCAGGGTGGTGAAGAAGAGCAAAAAGTTTCAAAGAACTTAAAAGAAATGCATTTTAAAAATGCAGGGTTTGAAACTGTTGTGTGTATCACCACGGGATGCATTAGAACATGTACTGTGGACTTTTCAACCCTGGAATGCCATTAAACATTAGTGTGTTTTTTTTTGTCTTCTTCTGCCTTCCCACTATGCTTCCTTTCACTCTCTCTCTCTCTCTCCCTCTCCCTCGCTCGCACGCCCGGGGATATCTGGTTTCTCCGGCGCTCACGCGGCGTGGCAGCGAGCCAGCGGCCGCCTCACCTCGGTGACAGCGGATCCGTGACCTTCACACATGTAGATTAGCCACGTGCGGGCCGAGCGGCCGCGCGCCGACGCCGCTTGGCTCCGCTCCGTTACCCGGGAATTTGTGAGGCCGCCACCTCCCCCACCCCCACCCGCCACCCCCACCCACCACCCCACCCCCCCCGGCCATAACCTGAAACGGTCGAGAGGGGATAGCCTTGAGGAGCCGCGCGGGACTCCGCGGCCGGAGGACGGGACGGACGCCAGTTAATCTCCGGCCCGGGCGTCTGCACGCGCTCCAAACATCTGGATTCTGCGCCGCTCCTCACCTCGTGATTGGAGCGCACACATTTGTCTTTGCGCTGTACTGCCAAGGCTACAAACCCGGGAACACGCACACACTGAATATCTGACCCTTCTGTGCTATTCACTATAATCATAAAACAAAGGGCCACACTTTGCAATTCACCAAATGGTTGCAGCTAGGTTAAAAATGGCTACAGATAAAGACGCTTACATTCTGTTTTACACCTGCTGGGCAAACTAATTTGGCCTCTGACCCTTTGCTTTGAGCATGTGACCTCAGTCCACCTCCATGGCCTATATATACAGTATCCTAAGTTATGCAATTAAATTGGAAGGTGTTCCACGAAACCTTGTGACCTGGCTTTTGTGTGTGCGTGCTAGCCCCTCCCCCATAAAATCTACTGCAACAAATGAGGTTCTGCTGGCGGAAGTGTTGCATTCTAATCTAATCTTGCATTCTAAGACTTGGACATGTCTTTGTCTGGTGAAGTACTTATCATTGGGTTTCTCTTCATATTCTTGTCTATGGCCAGAGGGGCTGAAATGGAGCCGATTTGGCACTGCAGCTGTCCCGTGCAGTCCTGCCACTATCTCCGTGATCAATATATTCCACTAGCCACCCCCGCCCCCCTCCCCACCATGGGCTCACACAGCGAAGTCGAGGAGCTGACCTATTTCCTGTTCACGTCGCGCCGGCATGGTGTTCGATCTCAATACGTTGCTTTATCAGTGCTGTCTCAGACTTACAAAATGCTCCAGAGATTTGTGTCCGTGTAAGAAATGGGCAGTAAAAATCGTGTGCGTTCCTTTTCCTTCCGAAGGTGTAGTGAGGCACATTGATTTCCTCCTCAATCAGAAACCCCAAAACACTTTTTATTTAAAAAGAACTTGAAATATCTTTTTTTTTTTTTTTTTTTTTTTTATATTTTGAAATATCTTTTCCTGCCACCTTTTAAGTTTTCTCACTTCACATCTTCATCCAGTGCCCTAGACCACCTTTAATGCTGATACGATGTAGTTGATTGAAATCAAAAAAGGTGTATTAAAAAGAAGGGCACTGCTCTAAAATAGCTTTATTTTTTGGGGAGGGTCAAGGCTACCCAAGATGATGACTCTTTGATTTCATGCAATTTTGAATCTAATACGTTTTAGCTACAATGGTGGAGACCCAGGGCTGCCCAACCCTGTTCGTGAAAAGATCTGTGGTCCTGTAGGTTTGCGGGGATGGGTGGAGAAACTCACATATGTGGTCAGTGGAAATATCTCGGCAGCTTCAGTACTTCAAGTGGAAAACCACCTCAGACAGCCTTGTTGAAATGTTACCTATATCTTATGACCTTCATGAGTCTTCTCAATAACCACATATTCTACTAAGCTGAAATCCACACTACAAGGGACATTAAATAAAAATAAAAGAAATAATATTTTTGAAAATAGTTTCACTGCAACACGTTTTTTTGTCATCCAAGCCTATTATGTAAAAATTTTTTGTAGAATACTTAGGCTGAACTTTCTTTTGCTGGGTCTCAGGGGGATGTTGAACAGACTGTGTTGTTTCTCTCGCTCTTTGAAAGGGTTCAAGTACCTTGGAACAAAAGCACGATTCCGGAGGTGAAAAGTGAAGTGCTTCACACGCCTCCATCTTATCTCACATCTCAGCCACCCCTGAAAAGGGAGCGCTTCTCCTTATCTTGGGACCACAAGCCCAGGTGTCTCATAAATGTGGTCTGGAGCAAATCTGAGAGCGATGACGGCTACAGGCCTCGTTTCACGCCAGGAGGTCCCAATACCGTTTAAATTATACAGTATGTTTATTGCATGAACATAACGTGCAGGTCCATTCTTATTGGAGATGATTTGCCACTCGTGTCTCACCTTAACCCTTACCTAAATGCATTGCCACGCGTGATTACGGATCCTCGCTTTAATAGCTTGTAAAATGCTAAGCTATGCAAATACGCCATCAAATAAACAGGTGTTCAGACTTCTTAATGTTAAATGAGACACAAAAATGTTGAAGTTAAAAAGGGGTGGGGGGGGGGGCATGAACAGATTTATTAGTACATCCTCAAGAGCGCACAGCTCATTCCAGCTCTCCTCAGTAGGATGCTGGTGGGATGCCTGTCACCGTCAGGATAATCTCGAAATGATTAATTTTCCAACTTGACGGATTTACGGGAGCATGGTAATTGAATCCTAATTTAGGCCCCGAAAAGAGGACACGTCCTGTTTTGCGATTGGCTCGCTCGCATCCTTAGCACGGAAAAGTGTGAATCTGTCTCGGAGACACTGGAACAACGAGAGTGGAAGGCAGGCTGGAAAATGGCCACCTGCAGCAGCCGCGGGCGGCTGTGGGCCTTCAGCGCTGCAGCCAGAACCGGAGAACCCCCAACCCCCCCTGACCCCCCCCCCCCCCCCCCACCCACCCCCTAAACGCACACCCAGCCCCTCGTATCTGCTTCGTGGCTCAACATGCGGTTACTGCCCTTTGTTGGCAGTGGTGTGCACTGGTGGGCGCAACATGCTTTTTTAAAAAAAGCAGGCCCCTGCTTTCCAGATGGGAGTACAAAGAAGGCAAACACAAGGAAGGAATAAACTCGAAGCCATAAAACAGTGAAGAGATGGTCGATCGATGTTCCTGAAAAGCGCCCGGCAGAAGATTAGTGGAGGGAGAACACATTTTTTTTGTGCTCGGAATGTTTGTTGAAAGATTAGAGGGAAAAAAAGTATTGGCAAGCTATCATTTGCCCTCTGTTGGCCATACCCTGGGCCCTCCCCAGGACTATTTCAGTACTACAGCTTTGCAAGCAAATTTTGCAATGGGTGAGGCTGGGTGTTTGTTTGTCGTGGAAAATAGTGGCTAAAGTCACAGAGCAGTCACAGCAAAGTTGTTCAGTTGTGACACCCACCAACTCCCTCGTCAAATTCCCAGCCGATGCTATGGGTATTAATGAGGAGGCCAAGGTTGAATGCCAGACATCTTTTTGAATTTTGCTTAAAAAGGCCTGTGCACTTCACATTTGAGCATCTGTATATGAGCCGTGCAAATTTACCACTGCTTTGATGAAATTTTTTTTTAGAGTACTTCAGGCTTGCTTCTCTTCATTTTTTGAAAAATGTATTCAAAAAACCGCATTCATAAAATATCACCACTCGAGTTTTTCATTAAAGAAGAGGCTAAAGATTCAAATGTTTCGGCGTACTGCCTTAATCAGTGAAATGGTGCTATACACTGGTAGCAACCTCATGCAACCTTTTCTTTAATGATAAAATGTTGAGTGTGGAATTTTTAAGGAATGTAGTTACTGCATCCTTTTGATCTGCACTCCTCTGTTTTTAACCTAAACGCTGGGATTGGAGTGCATTTCCTTTCCATTTAACATGAATAATGAATTCTGAAACGGTTGCCTGTCTTGTGTCCGCTCTAATGTTTACTTCATACTGAGGCTTAAGTGGTCTACAAAGCCACAGAATCCTGGTCTTTGACATTTGCTGTATTTGATGGACTCTCTGGTGTTCTGTGGTCAGTGACCAACATTCTTCATGTAAAAACTTGCGCCACTCCTTCAGATTTGGTTCTTTCAGGACCATCTTGCAGACTGGCTTAGTTCTTCTGGTCAAATTGTCTTGTCATCCACAGTTGGCCATTTCTGCAGACCATGTGTGTGTTTTTGGTCATTTCATCCTGAATATTTCTTCCTATCTGTCTCTCTCTTCTCTCTGTTCCTTCCCCCCTATTTTCTTTCACAGCCAGACAGGGAATTGAGAAAAAGCTTGGAAAAACAGCTGAAGGTCTTGTATTGGATTATAGGAAAGGATGAAGAATGAGAGGGAGACCAATCTCTCCCTGGAGGAGTATTATAGCTTTAATGCTTTCCCTCTATGATTAGTACATAGGTATTTCCTTCTTTTATCTGAATTTATTACAGTAAATAGGTATTTTCTAAATGTATAAACACTCTTGGTAATATGGTTTCATTTATAGTTATAGCTCCTGTGAAGTACAAAGTGAGATCATTCCATTAGCTAAGGTAATTTCCCTGGAAAGGGAAAATCAAATGGATTTTCCGATTATTTGTGTTGGTCTTTCTCAGAACAAACAATAGAAAACACATTTTCTCAGATTAACATCTCTTCCCACTTACCCTCAAGGCATTAGCATTTATTCAGTTTGGTCACTTTTAAAATGTATTTGCATACAGCACTGTGCGGGGTCTTGGTACTAATGTAAAATGGGAACTCATTCCTCTCTTGCCGAGACTGCCCTTAGATCAGAGAGGTAATCTGCCACTCTGTCTCCCCACGGTACCCATCTGACAAAGTATGTTTTTTTTTTTTCGTACTGCTGGACCTGGATGACTACTTTAAAATTACCTTATAAGAGTAGGATCGAACAGTTTACCACGTGGCTGAAATTTATAGCCCGGGTCAGAAGAGAAGGTGTCTGGTTGTGATTGGTGGAATGATGATGCAGTCAGAACTATAGAGATCACCTGAAATTGTACCACATGTTCGGCTGATTTTCTTCCTCTCTGGAAGTGCAGAATTAAAATTGAGACCGGTTTTATAAACCGATCATTATTGTCCATATTTTATCCGTTGTCAACTGCGTGGTCTGCCACTTGACCAGTTGAATGATAGTATTTATATAAAATATTCCATTCAATATTCCAATATATAGAAACTCAAAATAAACACTGTAGTCGGACTGTAAACTGTATTGCATAACTTCATGTAGGAAATAACATTGAAGTTGTTCCGTTACTCCTCCATTCCGGAATGGGATTTATGAACATGATGGGCATGCATGGTGGAATATAAAGAATTTGCTACAGGGAGAGAGAGAGTTATTGTGGCGCTTCAAGGCCTCTTATGTCACCATTTATGTCAGTGGTGAGCAAATAGTTTTCCTTCACGTATTTGCCTACAAGACGCATTGCTGCTCATCGAGTGACAAGTTGCTCATTTTCGTGTCGCTAACAGGCAGTTTACCTTTGACCTTCGACCTAGCACACACACTAATATTTCTATCGCCTTTTGGAGTTTACAACCATTCTTAAAATTCTCTGAAATCTTACAGCGGTCCCACAACATAGGCTAATCGACTCTGTTTTGGTCTGGAGGAAGGTTAAGCGGGTTTTGCGAAACGCTTCCCCCATAACGTGTCACGCGAAGCCGTATGAATTGCTCTTGCGAGTGTCTGTGACCTGCGAGTGAAATTTCTAGCACGCTGTAAATTCTTTTTCGCCGAGGGTCAAGCCAGGAGAGACCCAGCCGGAGGAAAATAAGCGCTCGGGAGCGTAATGTGCCAGCGTTGAAGCAGCTGTTTTCTGTGAGCCGTTTCCTGTAGAGGCACGGTCAGGTGCACATAGCGCCAACAAAGGCGAGAGGCGTAATTCAAAAGAGCCGAACGCTGGGCAGAAGCAGAAGATGAATTTACCGACCTGTTTATTCAATTGAACCGCGAACACCGAACGTGTCGAAAGCAGCCCAGGCAAGCCTGATTGAAATGGTCAGTGATTTCTTCTGTCCAGGAGAGATGTCCTGTGCTTTATAACCTCATAGACCAGAGCCACGGAGCAGTGAGTGCAGAGGTGGCGACTCCTATGAATCCTCTATCATTGTATAATGTCCGTGCTTCTACCTTGGCGGACACTTGTACTGTGCATCAGGTTTATTTGCGATGCACACTTTTCACACGTAGTCGCCTTTACACTAAAATGGTTTCTGTTTTCATTGTAACGTGGCTTAGCTTCTTGAGAGCAATTATCATCATTTGTGAGCGCCTGACACACTACACAACCGAAGGCTGTAAACGAATGCAAGACTCCAGTGTCCTCCCATTGAATCACAACGGGAGTAGGTGCGAACTCACGACAGCTATTGAAAAACAATCCTCGATTTGTGCGCGTGAGTAGACTGATGTCGTGAAGAAAATTTGTTGCACCAATATTTAAAGCTAGTATATCATTGTGTTGTATTAAATAGTTTGTGGAACAGCATAATATTTTGATTAGTGCGTGTAAATTATAAGCACAGCTCGACTATTCTGTTAGATGGCCTAAATAGAATACAGGGTAATTATTTGTCACCGGTCATGGTGCGGGTTAATGTTATTTCTGTCCGTTAATCTAAGCGTAACCCAATAACGGCCTTTGTTCACTTTTGTGAGGCTATTTTTGTCCCCTCCAGTGGAACTCCGTGTACGCGCGCTCGAGGTTAGCCTATACCCGCTGTCAGTGTGAATTATTAAGCGCCCCGGTTAAGGTCGAAACCCGCGCCCGAATCCGCCGTCTCGTCTCCCCCCCCCGCGTCCCGAGCGTTTTCTGAAAGCACCGAAAATCGTCCTGCGCTCGGCGGCGACGACGACGGGGAAGCGAGAAGCTCCTCTTCCGCCCCTCCGGTCCCGGCCGTTCTTGGCCAAGAGCTCCCGGGCCGAGAAGAGCAAGCAGAACGAGCCTGGCGAACCGCGTCCCTCGCTGCGGGGGGGGGGGGCACAGTGCCCCGCATCGCCTGCTCCACTGAGGCTGAGGCCCCCCCCAGGGCTGACACCCTGCTCTAATCGCCGGGGTTCTGTGGCCGTGGGATAATTACGCTCGCTCCCGTACGCCACCTCGCCTTTAAACACTTCAGCCTCCAGACTGTTTGTATTTTTCAGAATGCGGAGATCAGTGTAATAAAAAAACAAGGATAATAATGGTTATAGTGGATTCAATTCTCTTGGACCTTCACCTGAATATTTTTATTTCCCTGTCATGCAACGTGTGTTGCACCTGGTGTCAAAAGCATCACTCTTCGAAATTGCACTTCTGTAGTTGTAGTCTTTATCAATCCATTATGAAGTTGCTCAAATGTAATCCGATATGTACTCATATGACATATGGGTCTATTTAATTGCTAATGCGGCAGATTTGTCAAGGGATTCCAATCGGCGCTTCAGTATGGCCTTGTTCTGTGTATATATACTCTTGTCAAAGGAGAAATGGCAGAGTGGGATTTTGTACTTGGTTCAATCAGTACTGGCCATTGTGTAAATCCTGCATCCTCCACAACGGAGTAAGGTGTCATGAGTTAATTTTGCCTGGCATATACTGGCTGCTTTTCTTGACATGATTTGAGTCTTTCATTTTCACCATGGAAAAATTGTCACACTGGGTGGAAATCCCCCCCCCCCCCCCAACCACCTTCCGGTTTTCCCCCTATGACATATCCTACTGTGACTGACAACCTCCAAATAACTTAAAGCCTCGTTAGATTCAGGCTTACTCAGCCCTGATGATTCAGTCAGCAGTCGATCGGTACCCAAAATGCACTTACGCACAAAACCGAGAATCATAATTCAACCAACTGTTGTGGCGTTTCATCGTTGCTGTGGATATGGACGTCTTTGAACTGTCTGATTCACAGACGGGCAGTCCCACAGTCCCCAGACCTAGGAGTCTCCCCAGGGGTGTTTTCAGTGTTATTTAAGCTAATGTATGAGCTTGATGGAAAATAACAAGCGTGGTGGAAAATGACTATGTATTTCTACAACATTAAACTGTATTATGCCTTTAATTGTTTGTTTGGTTGGTTGCGTTTGCTCGAGTAAATACTTGCATTGGAAATAAAGCTTTTGTTAAGTGTGTTCGGTAATCCCCTGCAGTCTGTAATGTTGCAATATTAACAATTTAATATCAACAAATACCAATTTATTTTACCGTTATACCTAATGTCCCTTTTATGCTTTATTTACCAGAAAATAATTTTTCTTTTTTGTTAGCTCAAGATATGCTAATGCAAAATGATTTATTAGAAATGTGTATTCATTGTTTTGTTCTACCAGAACGTTTGACGGCATTAATTGTTAGCCTACTTTGAGATGTGTGTATTTGAAAACCTTGCTGCTGTAATGTGCGATTCAGTGTGCTCATAGGGAATTGGCCAAAAGAATGGCTTGTCCTCATACAGCGTCTGATTAGGAGTACTGGTCTGAGATCAGTTTGGCCCTCCAGCTCAGTGGATTAAGTAAAGATATGGAATGGGAGACCCGATTCTAGATCAGCTGGCCTGTTCTGGGGCCCTTTATGAATACAAGGCCAGATGGAAATGAGAGGTCATTGTTCCGGGCGAGCGCGCCGTCATAGTCTGAAAGCTAATCCGCTCGGGTCGAAGCAGAAAGAGATGACGACCGCGAAGGGTTGAACTGTGCCACACGTTTGGCGTCTCCTCCGACAATATGATCTGTAATTTGTGTGGGTATTAGCGTGCGGTTACACCGAACGCTCTCTCTGTTCTGGAGTTTCAGTTTCATTAAACAAAAGCAAAAGGACAAAAGCTTAGTATCGTGCCCTGCGTGTAATTCTGAATAACAGAAGCAAAAAGGAGTCTGATGTCATCACAGAATGAAACAGGCTAGTCTCAGCGCACTTTTTCAGAAGCTGTCGCGGCTGAGAACGCGCAGACGCTTTGAAAGCCCGATCGCAGCGGAAACTGTAGCGACGTTGCTATTTTTGACTATTAACGGTTTCCTCTGTCGGAAAAAAAAAAAAAAAAAATAGATTGCCAGTCGCCGCGGTTATTAAAAAGTGAGTGGAAACGGCTCACAGTTAGACGTCGCAGGTGTAGAACCGTCGAGCGCGGCCGCAATTAATCTCAGGCTCCGGATTTGTTTTTGTTTCCCTTTCTTATTTAACTTAACGAGAAGCGAAGGGCTCCCTCCGGTGAGCGAGAACCCTCGCCGGGGGAATATCGGGGAGGGTGATTAAAAAAGAAATCAAAGAGACGTCGTCTCAGAAGCCGGGGCGGATTTCCCCCGCTCGCCTGCGGGCATCCGATCGGCCTCGCGAGATTTGAACATCCGCAGTCCGCCGTCCGTCCGTCGCGACGCAGGTATCACGGGAGCCAGCGCTCCGGCTTACCGCGCGGCCTAATTCTGGAAAAAAAGATTTTTTTTTTTTTTGGAGGAGACGAGGCTCTGGCGTCGGTTCCTGGGAGCGTCTGGCGCGCCAGAGAGGGCTCGGGACTTTTTTTTAATAAAGGTGTCGGGGCGCGCTGGAGCGATGGTCCGACCCGCGTAATGAGAGCCGGGGCCGGCGCGGTGTCCGGGCCCCTCCCCGCCGCTGCGCTCTGCGGCGGCTGACTGGCTGGCTGGCTGGCTGGCTGGCTGGCTGGCTGGCTGCGGGGAAGCGGCCCGGTGCGGTGGAGTAATGGGGCCTGTGGGGCGCGGCGTGGCGTTTGGGCAGGCCTGTGGGCTCCCCGAACGCGGCGCAGGAGATTTGTCCAATTAAGGAAAAGTGGAGGGATGATGGGGCTCTTTCCCTCTCAGCGGGGGAGGGCGAGGGGGGTATTTACTGTAAATCATGTTTAATCTGGGGGGGGGGTAGCAGCCCGGTGGAGCGTGTGTCCACCCTCCTCCCGTCCGCTCCTTCCTGTGAAAGGGGTTTGTCCTCCTCTCTGGCCCCTGCTGAGAGAGCCCGCCAGTGTGCACCTGAGCCCAGCCCAGCCCAGCCCAGCCCAGCCCAGCCCACCTGAGCCCCATAGGCCACTGGGGAGATGTAGGCGGGGTTAAAACAGCAGGCCGGGAAGATGTGGGTGGGGTTAAAACAGCAGGCCGGGGAGATGTGGGCGGGGTTAAAAGCAGGCCGGGGAGATGTGGGTGGGGTTAAAGAGCAAGCCGGGGAGATGTGGGTGGGGTTAAAAGAGCAAGCCAGGGAGATGTGGGTGGGGTTAAAGGAGCAGGCTGGGGAGCTATGGGTGGGGTTAAAGAGCTGGCCTGGGAGATGTGGGTGGGGTTAAAGGAGCAGGCCGTGGGGATGTGGGCGGGGTTAAAGAGCAGGCCAGGGAGCTATGGGTGGTGTTAAAAGAGCAGGCCTGGGAGATGTGGGTGGTGTTAAAAGAGCAGGCCAGGGGAATGTGTGTGGGGTTAAAATAGCCCTGCAGGGTGATGTGGGTGGGGTTAAAGAGCAGGCCAGGGAGCTATGGGTGGGGTTAAAGAGCTGGCCCGGGAGATGTGGGTGGGGTTAAAAGAGCAGGCCGGGGGGATGTGGGTGGGGTTAAAAGAGCCCTGCAGCGTCATGTGGGTGGGGTTAAAATAGCCCTGCAGGGTGATGTGGGTGGGTTAAAGAGCAGGGAACCAATGGGCTGGTTGTGCTTGAGGTGTGGCTACATACAGTGGATGTACCAACTCTTGTGTTTTTAAAGAACAAATGGCCTGCTTTGCTGCATGATCCATTTGACTTGTTTCGGAACATGTCAAAAGAAGCATGAAAAACTCCCTGACAATCAGTAATTAACAATTATAATTATTGTGTTTAATTCTGGTTCTATTTCTGGATGCGTGAATCTCATTCAACGTTTTTTGCTGTGGTTTTGGACCTGTGTGGTATAATTCAGCTGCTGTGGAAGTGAAGAAATGGTGGTTTCCCTTCTGTTTATCTATGACCATCAGCTGTTGTTGTGCTAATTCATTTATTAATGGAAAAGTGTTTGAATTTATCTGATTTGAAACACGGCAGACGACATGACTTGCAGTGCCGCTGTTTCCTACAGCGCTACCTGAAGTATGCTAACCAAGACCATCTCCCTGTCCCTCAGATTGCCTCCATGGACGCCATGGCGATGAAGCGCTCTCAGATGTACGGGATGAGCAACAGCCCCTACTCCCAGCAGCAGCAGGGCGGGGCTTACCCTGGCCAACCATACGGCTCTCCCGCCACGCACCGCTATCCAATGGGCATGCAGGGGAGGGGTCAGGTGGGAATGGGTGCAATGCAGTACCCTCAGCAGCAGGTATGTTGTTTCTCTGTCGTTTGATAAATCTCTTAACTCATTCTACATTTAAATGACGTTGCGGTGTTAACAAAGCCCTAGAAATTTCCGGAACCGTTTTTCTGTTCAGCACAGTGCAGACGGCCGGGATGCGGCAAAGTTTTCCAATATACAGAAACGAGAAGTCTGCTGTTCTCTTATATAAGGCTATTTCCTGAGGGCTTTGAGAAAAATGGCTTTGAGAAAAATCCCCTACTGGAGAGAAAATTCTGTATTTTTCGCTACATGTGTCCTGAAGTTTAAAAAAAAAAAAAAAAAAAACCACTACATGACACTGTCGCTCGTTGAGGCAAGCTGACGCTCTCGGTGTGCCCTCCTCGTTTTTCGCGAGCAGTCACAAATGAGTGACATTTAGAAGAGGGATATTTTTTTCCTGCGAGTTTTTCGTTTTTTAATTTCAGGCTTTGCCTAAGTGCCAGGGAGAATGATTCACATCTCACGTCTCCGGCATCTGGATGTGTCAGTTGCATTTGTCAATATCCTCCCCGCGGGTTCGCGCGGGAAAAACGGAGACGTTTCTTAATGCGTTCCGTCCTTTATTAGACGCGGCGTTTCGCAATCGCCGACGAGAAGAGGAACTCAATTACCTACGGAGAGCGAAGGAGAGCTACAGCGCCGAGTCTTAATTACTCAGTGAAAAAAAACAACAAAAAAAAAGAAACAAAATGATGGTTTGTCAGACCCGTCTCCCAACGGCATCCTTTTTTCCCCGGCTCCCCCCCCCCCCCCCCTCCCTCGGATCAACACAGCCGTCTGAAAAAGTAAAGACTTCGACACGGTCAGTTGGAATTTGCAGTAAATCTCTGCGCATTGCCGGCAGGGCAGGCTATTCCTGGGCGCAGACTGCCTCCGTGCCACGTCGCTATATTTAGCCGGGGCTGTTGGCTTCAGTCTAACGCGTCTCTGGAGAGTTGTGCTGGCGTTCGCGAGGCAGGGCCGCGCTGACGTAGCCCGGCTCGCTCATAAATCCCGTCTGCCTAGCGAGTAGCGCCGAGCGCCTAGCGCCTAGCGCCGCCGCGGTTCTGGAGCCCGGGCCCGGGTTCCTGAAGGAGCGCACGATGCCGCTATGGCCGCGGAAGAGATATTTCATCTGGGGGGGTGGGGCGATGGCGATGGCGGTCGCCTTCCGAGGGCCCGCGTATATTCAAGCAAAACCGAAATGTTCTCTCTGTGTACGGCGGGGGGGTACAAGCCGAGCAAGCAAAGCTATTACTTTCAACGGACATTTCCCTGTTTTTACACCTCCATGGAAATATGCGCTGTTTAAAAAAAAAAAAAAAAAAAAAAAAATGTCACCTGAGGGCCAGGGTCTGTTAATAAATCAAAATGCAGTTTTATTTCCTCGCGATGGAAGCCTTTTTATTTCTTTTTTTTTTGTGTAATAGGTGCCATATTTTGCTTGTAGCACTTGAAGCCCATTTGTTGTACTTTCGCACCTATGAGAGTCATAGCTCTGTCGCCAGTTCTATAGCTCAATAGTGAATAGGAACTAAACAGCTGCAATTTAGCGGGGGTGCTACCTGTAAAACATTCCCCCATTTTTCCTCTCTTCCAAGGTTTGAAAGAGCGCACCATCAGATTGGAAGAACCCAAAACCTAGGGCGTAATTGTCTTAGGTCTACAATCTTCCGGTAGCATCTAATATAGCATCAAAACATTTGCTGAAACAATTTTAGCTTATTACTGTCTTATTATTCACGGTACATTAACATTCAGGTAAAAACCACCAGTGATTTTAGGATTTTGTGGTGGCGGGGGGGGGGGGGGGATTTCTAATGTGATTTTGAGTGGTAGGATACATGACATGCTGGCTGCCATTGACTTGACAGGTACAAAGGATTGTGACGATCAAATCTCGTAGGAGCGTCTGAAATATTCTTCTCCAGAACTTGATGTTTTAAGAGACGATGGGATATAAACTCATAAATGACTCTTTAAAAAAAAATCCACACAACAGTGCCTCTATTTTTAAGCACGTGCTCTACACGACGATTGTAAGTTATGCTAAAAAAAGAACTAGAAAAAAATGTGCGCGCAGCTATTTCTGGGTAATATGATTCAAAGGAAAAATCAAGCCGTGCCATATAGGCTAGTTCTCGAGTCCAAATAAATGACTTCATGAAATCTCCGGGTCCCGCTGACAGATTATCGGCATTGGTTCTTACTCCGAGGGTGATGTCACGCGGTTCGCACTTCTGCGAAGACGCTTCGGGCCTTTCCAAATGACAATCGAAACGGCGGACATTAAGATTTAAGAGAGACAAAGACGGAAGAGAAAAAAATGGACGCGCGGCCTCGATGCGGCGGCTGATTAATTAAGCCTCTTCCTGTTGCAGAATAGATGAAGTTCCAGAATCGATTATTTAGTAAGAAACGGAACAAGCATTGATGGCTCCCGTGGCCCCGTCTCATTTGTTACTTTAATTACCGCTCTTGTTCATTTTTGGCAAGCCTTCCTCTGTCGGAGGAAAATCATGTCCTTGTAAAAAAAAAAAAAAAAAAAAAAGTGCTGCTTATACATGCCTGATGACTCTCAATTTTTTTTTTTTTTTTTTACACACAGGCCCTTTCTTTAAAAAATGTTTTCTTCTTGGAG
The DNA here is from genome assembly GCF_013347855.1 of Anguilla anguilla. Classification (NCBI taxonomy): domain Eukaryota; kingdom Metazoa; phylum Chordata; class Actinopteri; order Anguilliformes; family Anguillidae; genus Anguilla; species Anguilla anguilla. Next base: position 47,069,840 of record NC_049206.1, on the reverse strand, counting down.
AGTAAATGTATCCTAAGGCATGCTGAGGTGCAGTTATTAATACTGTTCGATGCAGTTTGAGCGGGAACAGATCTGCTTTCTCTGTTTTCTGCTTCAAAATAGGGTTTTTCTCTACTCTCTCGACAGTGATACAGTGCAGTGAAAAGCGGTTTTGTTTTGGACTGGATCATTTTTCCCTTGGTGTTCAGTGTTTTGAAATTCGGCTTGCCTAACAGGGCTAACAAGTGCTGGTTGCTGCACATTCGTTATGTGTTTTTCAACAGAAAACGGTCAACCTGGGCATGTGGCACAGTCTGTAGAGCGGCTGACTTGAGACTAATTTGAACCCCCCCGTGAGGGCGAGGGCTCGAACCCGCCGTGGTGCCCTCTGAGCTGCCATTCCCTCCGCCTCTTTTACCCTTTCTGCTTTCTACCCGTCCGAATAAAGCAAAAAATACAATAGGAGGGTGAATGTTGGCGTTCTTTAAAAAAAGGAAAAACGTAGTTAGCTTTTTGTAATAAAAATAAAATGCCTTGTGAACTGATCCAGAACAGATTTTTAGTTGTATCTAATGAATACCTGGTCAGCATTGCATCAGTCTTAATATAATTGGCTACTTATACCTTGTACTTAGCATGAGTGACCTGTTGCCCGGCCACATTACCTGCTCCTCAAGGCTAGTTTAAGATCTGAGATATTCATTACCATTCGTGTAAGTGCTGTATCACGTCGTTATTCTTTTCATTTTATGTCAGGAATTCTTAAAATAATAGAATCCCCCCACCATCAGCATCAGAATATTACTGTCCATATGTCAGGTCAAACCCAACAAGTAGCATGAGTGTCTAATTTATATTATATTAGACAGCATCCAAAATGAATAATACTTGGCATCATTCTGTCTAAACTTGACATGTATCCAGTCATTTTCTCAGTCAATGGAGAAATAGTGCCATTTGGCAGAACTGTATAATGAATTATTCTATTGGAATATTGGAGGAATGTGGAAATAACCTTGCTTATCCAGCGTTAATTCCAATACAAAGACTCTAAAGGCTCAAAAAAAAGAAAAAACTCAGCAGCAGCTCCACCTATAAAACATGTCTGGACATTTAGTGAAATGGGCACTTGAGAATTGTGTGTTAATTAGCATTGTATTGTTCTAGCTTCCAGGTTACTGTAATTATTCCATGCCATTCAAACTCCAAGAACAAGTGTTCTGCGTTTTTAGACTTGGACGCTTGACTGATATGAAAGAAAATTACTTGATCTATTGAATCACTTTGGATCTTATGGCTTATGAGACTCTAGGTAGTATAAAGGAGAACATTTCAGCGTTGTAGAGCTGTACACTGACACAGCCCTGCCACATGCTTGATACGTATGCATGCGCAAACTGGCACTGAGCAATATATAGAATATATAGAAATTTCAGTACCTTTTTGATTATTAAACTAGTAGTTGTTCAAAGTTTCATCAGTTATTTGAGGAAGATTGGCGAGGTAGACTGCATGGTGAACGAGAGACAGGTTTACGACGTTCTCACTGTTCCATAAGAAACCAGAATATATAATAATTTTAACGTTCACACTGGGAATCATAACCGATTTGATGATCCAAAAAAAATCGGCTAGAGTCGAAATTACCTTTCACAATTTGCTTAAAGTTATTAAACAAGTCAGTCCTGAAAGGCGTCCAATTTGTTTACATGAGGAAAATGTTCATTAAAAGCATCTCTCTTCTTATTTACCCAGTATTCTCCATATAATATATTTCCCTCTTTATTAGTGGAATGTATTAACAGATTATGGAGTGGTAATGCTTAAAGCTAGTAAAGCTTTTCATTTTGAACATTAGTAGTCAAGCAGCTTTAAATTTCATTTAAGATCTGCACTTCTGTTCAGGGTTCCAAGGTACAGTACAGTTCCAAGATTGCATGAAGTGCAATGGTAACCACTGGAGTTGTGTTTGTGTCCTTGGTTGTGGGATACGGGAGCGAATTCCCCTCTCCGTGTATTTTTAGACCGGCTTAGGCGTGCAGAGGTGGGCGATAAGACGATTCCGTGTCATCACCGGTATAACTTCAGGCGCGATACGCCTTTTCACTCAAATCGCGGAAACGGCCTGTGATCCATCGCTGCCAGGCATGTCAAGGCACGGGTTTGTGACGGCATGATAAACTCACTGAAAAATTTTTGGCGGTATTCACAGATTTCACGGTATCAGAGAGTAACAGAAGCACACCGCTGTGAATTCATAGAATGAACCTTTATTAGCATACCCTCGTCTTTGGAATCACTTGCCACGGTGTTTCCTGATTATGAGGCGATAATTTAATATTGGTTATTCAAGCTAAGGATTTCTCGATATAATAAAATAAAATTAAGCCACACTATATTTTTTGAAGAAGAGTTACTGCACCAAATATTGTTTGTTGAAACCTTCCTTAAGCAAAGACATTGTTATTTTTATTATTCATTTGTGCCAAACTTGTTTAGTTTACTATATTCAATGTATAACAATACTGGGTATTTTTCATTTTGTCCAGTTGTCATTTTCTGCAAAGTTAATGTTACAATACAACTACAATATTTTTGTTTGGAATTAAAAACAAATGTGGTCAATAGAATAACTGTGATATAATAACTAAGATTTTACACAAACACATTCCCATGAACTGTGAAACTTGATTAATTTTTCCCACAGCTGTAATTAGAGAAACTGAATGACCTGCCATCAGATGTATGAGTTTTTAAGACAAACTAGCAAAAAGCTTTGTTTTTTGTCATATTTTAATGATTACTTCTATTTATTTGTTTGTTTACTGAACTATATTTATCTGTTTCACAAAGCAGGATTACTGGGTTAGCTGGATAACCAAATAACTGAATTTGCTGGATAATTGCACTGAGCAAAACCCGGAACCCTCCCAAATCTGGAACATGGACTGACTTAAAAAGAGATTTTTCGGGGTTTACTCAGCGCAATTATCCAGCAAATTCAGTAATCCTGCAGCGCGAAATACACCCCTGTTCCACCATGTAAGCCTGTTATCTAAATATTATGATAATGTTACGGGTACTGCCCAAAGCATCTGAGAAAACGATCAAAGAATTTAATGGCTGTATTGCCTTAATTTGCCTACCCCTAGTGGCAGGTGACATTGCGGTCAGTTTAAACCTGTTTCGGGTGGGCTGTGGTGGAAGAGCCAAAGGGTCAGAGAAATGGGAGCGCGTAAGGGACGCGTACGCAGAGGTCCGACCGGCCGCTCCGCCCGAGGGGTTAACGGCGTAATCCCCCCTCATGTGACAGTCAGCAGGGCGGGCGAACGCGGTCCAGCGCTCGTAAAGCCGGTCGCGAGGGAGGAATGCGCCAGCCTTTCCGCGGCAGGAAAAAAAGAAGCGAAACCGTTTCTCAAAAGTCAGATCAAAGGCTTGGAAGCGCGCTGGAAGTAAGCGAGACCATCTTGAGCTAACGCCGCCGCTGGCTTCTGTGTGGGGGGGTGGTGGGTGGGGGGGGGGAGCCACGCTTTACGGTTCCCAGCCTGCTCAGCTCGCCGCCTCGTTGCTGGCCGTCGACTGCGTGACGTGCGTAAAACAAGCTCCGCCCCCCCTCCTCCCTCCTGGCGGAATCGGTTGCTAAGTCGTCGCGTGCCCCCGTGCCTACGTCCTTTCCGTTGAGGTCAGGGGGATACGGTGGCTCTTCAGAATGGGCGGGTGGGCGGAACCATATTTGAAAACACTTTAGCTTTTCGATCCGTGGAAACTGGCCTCGGACGGGGCTGCCGACGTGTCAGCATCGGAGCCCGTTAATTGGACGCGGAGAGAGGACCGTGACCGGTTTCCGCGGGGACGGAACGGGCCGGTCGGGTGGCGGTTTCCTCTCTCGCTGTGGCGGCGAGCCTAGCGAGTCGTCCGTATTCTGAGTGATCCCTGGGAGAGGAAGCTGAAGCTGAAGGGATCTGACGTGAGCTGAGGCGGCCGGATCCAGGAGAGACACGGCCGGATCCAGGAGAGACGCGGCCGGATCCAGGAGAGACGCGGTCGGCTGCATCGATTCTGATGCCCGCCTTAATGCGGCGAGTCGGGCGGAAGCGACTTTACTCGTCGAAGAGAAAGGAGAACGGAATAAACGGAATAAAGAATAAAATACAATTTGGGCCAGCTGTGTGGAGCGGTGCTAATGGAACCGGACCTGTATCTGGAGCGTTTGCAGGCTCGAATCCCGGTGGGGCACTGCGGTGGTACCCAAGAGCAAAGTTCTTAATCTGAATAGCTTCAGTTAAATGAATCAGACACTGAAACTGGATAATTAGGGCTCCAATTTTTCATTATCATGGAATCGCTGATGAAAATGTCCTTCGGAAACAGTGTTTTTTTGGATAGGAAATGTTTGGGCTTTTCAAAACCGTATTAAATGGTCTCTGTGCACAATTCATTTATTGCGAGGAAACTAGGGTAATGCGAGTTAATGGGAAGTTTTAACCAATAAAAGATGGGGAAGCGGTGTGCATATTGATTGACATTTAGCTGCACTTCATAGGAAGCACAAATTAACTGCCTTATGGTCCGTCTGTGCTTGGTGCATAACCTTAGCACATGCAATTACTGAGTTGTTTCATGAATCTAACCTGCAAAAATGTGGCTGACACTAATTTTGCAAATTGCTGATGGGTGACTATGTCAATAAGAATTGACTGGGCACTCACAACAGATAGCACGTTGGCATATGCCAAAAAAAAGACAGAAAAAACCTAGCTAAATGGTACCCTCAAGAAAGCAATTTAAATGAAATTACTACTATTTTAATTGTTAGTTACTTGTTTAATTTTGCATTTACTACTGAATGTGTGTTTACAGACATTTTGAATGACTGTTGTCATCTTATTTTAATGCATTCTTGTGTTTAAATGTGCAAATGGGTTTAAAAATGGAGTCGAAAAAATGCTAACGCACATCTTTAAAGGAAAAATGGCCCTAGGATTGGACAAAATGGAAAATGAACTGGAAAAACATGAAAAGGGGAAAGTGAGAACAGGAATAGTCCGTTTCTCTTTTTTAAAAAGAGAAGTAGCCTGAAGTTACAAGGAAAATGTATGTGTTTAAAACAAAACATGTCATCATTTTTGGCGTTCCCCCTTTTTTCAGTCTTGTAGCTATTAATGCTCTCCAAGATGCTCTTTCTGTTTCTCAATGCTCCAATTCCACTTGTCCCCAGAACGTTGTGTAATAAAGCTTACAGCAACAGCATGTTCACTGGTGGCATATGAGCAGGCAATGGACAATGGACAGCACTCTATATTCCAAAGGCAGCACCAAAAGCTCTCTACACTCAATACGCTCCATTAAAGATCACCTGCTGTAGAAATTCTCAGTCCACTTTTTTCCCTAATGTCCGTGAGAGTGTTTGGTAGAGACCAGGCTGAGATAGTCTGGCGAGTATCGCCAACAGCTGTTCTTTTATTAAATTACATGATGGATGGGTGCCTTAACCAGAACTGCGGTGGTTCCAAATGTATTGTGATAGGTCAACCTGGATGTATTGAAAGCTCAGAGTGCATCTGCACATCCAGTTGACTTTGCTTGCTGGGACTTGTATTTTGCTGCCTGCTAGCCAGGGTGTGAGATGAGGTGAAATTGATGGAAGGATCTGGGGCAGTCGGTTCAGACTTTGGGACTTGACCCTTGCACCAGAACGTTGGGGAGACAAAGGCCCAGTGTGGGGAAAATGGTATTTGAGCTGAAGGCAATAAGACAGACTGACTTTGAGTGCGTGGGAGGTTCTTCTCTTCGCTAAGAGAGAGAGAGTAAAAGGGTGAGATGATGTCATAGAGGGCAAGAGCTGAGTTGTCGACTGAGACAGCATTGAGGGGGGTGGTCCTGATTGGAAGGCTTCGTCTTGATTGGCTCTTTCTCTGCAGATGCCTGCCCAGTACGGCCAGCAGGGCATGGGTGCGTACGGCCAGCAGGGCCAGCCTCCGTACTTCAGCCAGCCCCAGCAGCAGCCGGCCGCGCCCACCCAGCCCCCGTACATGCAGCCTCGAGCCCCGCCCCAGCAGGTAAGGCCTTTCCCCCACAGTCCTCCCCTCACGAGAAGCTGAAACCATGCAGTATGTTCATATCACTGCCTTTAGTATGAGTTTAGACAGACACACAGACCTCCTCATCTAGTCCCCTATTCCAGTAGGTCACCCATTTTCACCATGACTATCACTGGCTGTGTTTCCATTAGAAAATTCCTTTTTGCCCGTATCATCTAGAGTTGATGTGCTGGATGCATCTGCATTTGCATGCTTTCATATTCATTCACTGTAATGGAAACATAGATATTGTTTCAGTGATGGGCCTGGGGCAATTTAAGGGCATTCTAACATTTCCTCTCACCCATTAAGAAGTTGAGAGGTTTTGTAGCATTAGCAACAATGGACCAGGAGTGGACATGCCTTTGCATATTTAAGCTTTCTTAATAGTATTAGAGAAAAAAAAAACAAATCGTTATTGAGGGAAAAAAGCATACAGAACATTTTTTTAAAAACCGATTCCCATCTTGTTTAGACATCTCTGAAAGGCCTGTCCTAAAATGTGACTGTGTAAAGAGTTCCAGTGCTTTTTTTGCTCTCTCAACAACCCCCAAAGGCCACTTGCTGTAATGAAATCCAGCTTTTCTGTCTTTATTAAATCATTGTGTTGGCAGCCCGTGTTTAAGGTATAGAGCGGGGCGGTCAGAGTTATTTGTATTCATGTCTAGTAAATAACCTGCAGGAGAGTCTGGAGGGGGAAAAAAAAAGAAAAAAAAAAACACCCTGCCCTGACCTGTGGGTAACCCCTTCAGCTCATTTGGTTTACAAACAGGCCGTGAGGGGAGTGTGGCGTGTGGAATATATCCAAAAACGGGGCGATTGCTGCAGACGCGAGACGCTGACCTTGCGTAGAATCCTCGGGGGGCTTCCGGCATAATTTCTGAGGAAAGCATACAAATAACCCTCTCCATGCTCGTATTACCATGCCCCTCCCGATTCCCAGACCCCAAACATATTCTTCTTTTTTTTTTTTAATTAAATTTTAAACGACACGGAGACTGATGGGTCATGGGGGGGGGGGGGTGCTTGCTTTATGCGGTGTGTTGCTGTCATCGGGATGGTAAAATAGCAGGAGACCTTGGCCCCTGTCTTACCCTTTCTTACCCCGAGCACCGCGTAGCCGCGACAGCTGACTTTTTGGGGGGGGTCGGGCATCTTGGTCATGTAACACAGACTGTAACGATGACCCCCACCTGGCGTGCTCAGCTGTTAATGCGTCTGGGTCCTTTAACAAGGTCCCTCCTGTTTCCCCTTTTCCTGACATAACTGTAGAATCAAGGCGTGCTGGAAACAAGCTAGGCTCGCCTGACAGGGCTCTGCTATTTTTCTTTGTAATGCCCTGACTGTAACATGTCCCATGAATTTCAATAGTGAGACATGGGAAGTGGATTCATAAATAGAACGAGAGACAAGAATAGATTTCTCAAGCTTTCGCTTTGCTAGCGAGCATAAAATCGGCTAAATTTGGCTGTATTTTGTACAGATCCTTGTCGTGGTGCAATTTATAGAAGTATACAGCTTCAGTACCTGCCTCCTGATAAAAAGTTATTTTGATGTAGTTAGTTACAAGTATATCACACATCTCTATTTCATTAGAGGGCAAGAAAGAACATTTAACACATTTGAATCAGTCAGCACTGCATTATTTTGTATTATTTTTTGCAACCTATTGTTAACTGTTCTATTCCCTTTGTGGGATATCAAAAAAATCCTTCCCAGTGTCTTTGGGCTGCCCAGTCACCACACAGTTGACGGACAGCGTGTTGGTCCGATGACCCGATCAGGCTGGTGGAGCTGAGATGACGTAAATAGTTCCTGCTTGCTAAAAAAATAATGGAAAACCATGCGGAACCTGGAGTGTTGGCCTGGTTTTAATGCTGCAGAAAGGAGTAGGCTACACGTGAGCTCAAAGATGCACTGCCTGTCAAGAGATAGGACAGACATGGTTGTCGACCAAATGAAACTGAAATTAAAACATTTTAACTTCATACCTTTTTATGAAGATGAAAAAACGATACATAAGGCAACTGTGTTTTTATGTTTTTATATGTAAAATATTGTGAGAAGGTTGTGACTCTTAAATTAATATAAATATTATGTAAATATAACGTGTTGTTGAATCCCCCTCCGTTTCCTAATTAAGCATGATAAAAAGCACGGAAAGGCTCTCACGGCCAAGAAATCTCCATTTCCTTCTGTAAGAATGTCATGTCTGGAGATTAATGAATGGCATTCTCTTTGTGTAGTGCATGAAAATGTAGGCCTAACGCAATCACACTTGCATTTTTAACTCTCTGTACCAAGACATTTTTTTAATCAACGTTTTTGTACGAAACTGGTCACTAACAAATTTTTTGTAATTCTTTTTTTTTTTTTTTTTTAAATGCTGGCATTACTTAAAGTATTTCGCCTTTGAGTCTGCCTCCAGACCGTGAAAATCTCCTGTTAGCATTCGACTAGCGATCTGCTAAAAATTGATATCGGTTCCAATTTGCACTTAAGACACAAGCCAGCGTGGGCCACAAAGTGCAGACTATAGCTACAGCTTGGCTAAACATTTCATTGAAAAGCAAGGCCTGCGCTTCCAGCACACATTATCTCCAGGTTCCCCTTAGTTGAGTTTTAGTGCCCACCGGCCTGATATCTGCCAGCAAACCAGGACAATTGCCAGCATGTGGCTTGTGTGCCTTGTCAGTATTTGCTGGCTTTGGTTGGGGACGTCTGGAGAGATTTAGCATCTGGCTGAAGGTGGGGGAAATGTGCCCAAATTGATATAAGCTTCCTAGAGCCCTTCATCTCCCTGTTTTTCATCCTAACGGTCTTAATATAGCGTTCGGTGTGTGTGTGTAGGAAATGCTTTCTGAGTAGAAACTGATTTGGGGCTTCCATATTTCAATTTGGAATGCGCTCGTAACGAAAACGCCAAGTTCGAAACGTCCTCGCATTTCTTATGCTTTAATAATTCCGTCGCGTTTTGTGTGCTGTGTCGAGCCTTTGCTCAAATTCGTCCCTGGACGAGCCGAAAAAGAGAGAGTCCGTGACATCGTGAATGGATGACGTCTGAGACGGGGCGCGTATATGAAAGGAACCACTCCCACCGCCGTGTGCAGGAATGAAGAAAAATCTCACCTCGTTGCCAAATGTCCACTTGGGGGAATTCTCCGAGAACATGAACGCAGCTTTGGGCCAAGCTGAGGACTCTCTGCCAAGCTCTTCCCTGTCATCAGCGCTGAAGTGATGGGTCGCATTACTGGTGGGAAGGCCGTTCTGGGCCTTGGATCGAGCATATTTTCCCGGGGCTGAATTTCCTCCAGAGGTGAAATTGCTTTTGGCAGAAGACGAGCCGTACCTGAGGAGTGATGAGGGGGGCGACCCTGTTTATTTTCTCCTCCGTGTGACCGGAGTCAGGAGGTACAGTTTGACCCGATTAAGGGCTATTCCGCGGGGGGGGGGCGTCCCCCCGCTCAGTCCCGTCTAACAGGCACACTGTTCTTCCTGACAGATATATATGAGGTTTTTGGTATCTCATACCTCTCAATTAATGAGTTTTTCCTCGGTTTATCAACCCTCTCCCTCGGGGAGTCTAGTTTCACTGGCTGTTTATCAGCCCTCTCCTTAAGGGGCGAGTTGATATCTCTGGTTGTTTGGATTTTTTTTGTTGTTGTTCTCCTGGTCCTGGTTCTTTTTGCAGGTCACAGCTCTGGTGAGCTGGTGTCATCAGTCAGTCTAAAGTGAGACAACTGTACCGTTCCAATGATTAAGCCAAACATGTGATTAAGCAGCAGTGTGTAATTATTTTAATTATCCAAGTTGACCTGCTCTGTAGGTTGTTTCAGACAGGATGAAAGGTGGAGGAATGACAGGTAGTGCTTAAAGGGAAAATATAACGCCAGTCCTTAGGGCCAGCAGAAAATGATAATTTTAGAAGGTTTCTCTTGCCTTAAAACATACATATTTATTGTGTGAATTGACCCCAAAACCTCTGAACCAATGAAAGCCACAAAGGTGGAAATGCCATGCACTTGCACTTTTTTAAGATTTGTTTCCACCGTAGAAATACAGGATATCCTAAAATGACTTTCCCTTGCCTCGTTGAACGGTCCGTTCTATATCGAGCGAGTGGAGCACCGGCAGCGAGAAAAGCCATTTTAGGCGCAATGTTTTTGTTTGAAGGGAGTCACACTGTGTTCCTAAAAACAGCCACCGCCGAACCGCTATGGTTGTATGGAAAGTGCACGGCCTGGGCTACCGTCGCTGGAAGCCCTGGAGGTGCTACCTCCGCGCTGAGCGAGGCTGGCATTCTGGCCAGCATCCACCCCGCTCCGCCGGTCCCCACGTTCCCCTTTGCCGTTTCCTCCATAACCAAAGATTGCTTCTGTATCTCGTCCATCAGCGTACAATAAGCTTTTTACAGCCCCCTGGAAAACAGCGCGGCGGCTTCCCTAGCGACGGAGGGGACTTTCCGTGCGAAATCTCTCCGCCACCTGTCTGAATTTACGACAGCATAAAACACAGTCGTAACTATTTATTATTTCTCTCCCGCTAAAACAACATGTTCGGTGTTATTCCAGATATTTAACAAAATAATGAGTTCCGTTTTAGCCGAGGGAGGAGGTCTTGAATACGATGGTTGGTCCTTGCGTTGTTCATGTAAATCGGGTTTAGTTAGATTTGCCATTTGTTTCAGAAGGGTTCTGCTGAAGCTTGGTTGGGTCTTTTTGTGGTTGTAGAGTAACTGGGATCCAGTGCCTTTATTGGTCAGTGAGCTCAATAGCTGCGAGAGTCTGTGGAAGTCAATGTCCTACTCATCACTGAAAAAATCCCAGATAGCCCCCACTGGGATAGCAGTCTTAAGGATTCTGTCCTTCAACCACGAGAACAAGGAGTGCCATCTTCTCTGTAGGCTATGGGGGTGGGGGAGGAGGGCCGCTCAAAGTTCACCATCATTAATTGGTCCCTATTTGAATATCAGTGAAGGACTCTTAATTAGCCGCATAATTATGACATACAGGATGGGAGGGATGAGGCGGCAGGAAATGGGAGGGCACGCATAGAGCGGAGAGACGGCCAACTAGGAGACCTGTCCGTGCGAAAGGTTTCAGCTCCGTAATTTGCGGGAGCCGCTTTTGATTGTAGTGACCTTTTAAATGTCATCCCGGATTTCATTGGCTGGAGGATTACCCGGTCACTGGAAATGAGCGCTCTCCCCTGATTGGAACGGCCTTTTGAACCGCATGATGTAATAAAGGTGAAAGATCATTCCAAATTCCATCATTCCAAATCCTGTTTTTTGCCCTATGGGTTTACTGTTGCCCTGTGCTTTTTTTCCCCCACAGAATTCTATGTCAACGTTCTAGAACTCCATCGCTTTCAATTACTAGTAGTGATTGTTACATCAGCATTAGAATGGTCTAAATTTAGTTAGGACCAAAATTTAAGATTTTAACCTTGTCTATGCATATAAAGAAATGGTTTCTGGGGGACATCCCCTGTAAATATTCTAGTGCCTGGTATGCTATCCACTCTGTGATGGACGTGCATTGCACAGTGACGATGTTATCCAATCAAAAAACCTGGCTTCTGAAGAGCTGTCGTGGTGCGCACTTTACAATCTCCACACTGTGAAAATACTGGAGTTTCTTCGCAGGCGGTCCACAAAGTCTTTCACCTGTTACATGAGCCATTTTGCTCCATGCCAACAGAACAGAAATCACAAAAGATGTGCTTCCGAACACCTGTTGTTTTTGACACGGCTCTCTCAAAAGAGGCTTGAATGGAAGGCCGTGGGACTCGTCACATGGCGCTACTTTCGCTGAACCGAGCGGTAACCTTACGCCAGACTGAGGCCGCCAGCTCTCATAATCTGTGTTCATTTGCAACATTATCAAATTAGAATGAGCTGCATTGTTACCTTGGCAACTGCGCTCCGGCTTCGTAAGGCTCCGCGTTGTTTGAAATGGCATTCGGTAATGAAGCCGCCATCGCAGAAGCCGAAAGCTTTCTTTTCCTTTTTTTTTTCGGTTGTTTGTTGACATAAATTTGGTGGCCTGATAAAGCGGCACTGTGTTTAGTAGTTCCCAACTGCAAATGAACTGATCCTGTGTGACGTGGGGTATTGCAGTAGACCTGTTCTTCTGTTTTTGTGCTCACTAAATCCTCCCTGCCTCAACACACACACACACACACACACACTCTCACTCTCACTCTCTCGCACACGCACACACACACACGCACACACACACACACACACACACACACAATCTCAAGCACACTCGCGCACACACACTCAGTCACACACACGCACACACACACATGCACTCTCACACACGATCACACACATACTCGCACTCACACTCACACAAACTCAGTCACACACACACACACACACTCGGGCACACAGCCAATATCAGACACAGATGAGCTGCATAGTTAAATCTGAAACGACTGGCTTTAGGCCCCCGGGATGTGCCAGGGTGCGGGGCACTTTTAAAGACATGCAATTAAGTTTAATTTTTAATGAATATTAATGGCATTAGCGGCAGAGATTTGGTGGAGATCTGCATCTAAAGGTGTCTGAATGACTAATGCATTCGGAAGAGCGTGGAGAGCTCTCGGAGCGGGCCGCCCGTGCACTGACACGGTCAGCGCGGCTGACGTGGGAGAGGTTCGAGGGAGGGCGGGCCGCCGTGGGGATTAGGTTCCTGGTAGGAGTCGTTTCTCAAGGCCGAGGCCTGCGCGTGGTTTGCATGAGCTCATGCATTTATGAATGCGTTCCTTCCCACCTCCAGCAGGAGAGAAAGCGCCCGCATCTCCGGCCGTCACTCACAAACCCCCCTCAACGCTCCCACCCCCCCCCTAGTGCAGCGCGGCCTAATATTATACCGTTCTGTTTGTAAATCTGAAATGATTTAAACCGCTCGGATTTGCATATCCCGCGCGCGCGCCCTTCGGAAGCTCGCCTCCAGAACGCGTTCGGTCACGCGGCCGAAGGTTTTGGGAGGGAACCTTATTGTGGAGGCCGCTCCACGGAAAAAAACCGGTAACGTAAGGAGTCTTAGCGGATTGTGCTAAAACCCCCCGGCAGGCGGGGAAAACGGGCTCGAGCGTTTTTTTTTTTCCTGAAACGCCGCAAAACGTCGAACGGCTTCGGCCGCGTTTCTCGACGGGGACGTTTGCGCCCGCGCCCGCGGCGCGTTTCCGTTTCGGCGCCTCCCTTCGTCCGACCCTGCGGGCGCACGCGAAACCGAAAAGCGAAACGCGCTCGTCGTTTTACGGCGTCGCAGTACCCCGGGGTCGGGGGGGGGGTGGGGGGGTGGGGCGGTTAATTGACAGTTTTCCCCGGCCTTTCTTTTCTTTTTTTTCCTTTTTCAATTTTTAGCCTCGTTCAATTTTTAGCCTCGTGCCGCGGCCTCCTGAATAGCAGCCCTCGTCGTTCGTCGTGTGAAAGCTGGAATGCGGCAGTTCCCACAGTCAAAGCAAAAGTGGCCGGTGATGTCATCACCCGACTGTAAACACTGGCATGAGGCTGACCTGCCTGTGACCCACATATTCCGCGGCATTCCGCTCGAGTAAACGCACGTGCCTGACTGAGTTTGATTTTAGCACCAGGAGTGCGACATCCCCCCCCCCCTTCCCCCACCCCCACCCCCACCGCTCCCGCCCGTTTCCACGGTGATGCTGTTGAATTGGCACGAGCTAATCAGCGTTGTGTTTGTACACACGTTTGCTGCTTTTAAGAAATTGAAAGAATGACTGTGTGTAGACACGCCTTCAGTATGTGTTTACTATAGGAAGCGGTGTGCACTTACTTTGGAAATGGCATACAAAGCTATTTGTTTCAGAACATTTAATAACAATTAAGATTCTAGGCCTTCTGCCAGAACACACAGCTTCGTACAGTAGCATGGATGTCTGAGTTACACTGGCGCGTATTTGCTTTCAAATGAAACTAAAAACCTAAATAGGGTTGTTTGTTTTGATGTCTAGTGTTACTAGCACATAGGAGTCAGTGGCCTGTGTGGTCATGTGCACGCTCATTAAAAACTGAACCAGTGAATTAAGTGGCAGACTAGCTGGTTGAAAATGAGTAATGATCCCTGGACTTTGTCTCAAACAAACAGCCAAGGCTGTATATTACAGATGAAGGTGTAGCCTAGCCTTGATCCATGCTAGCGGAAATGTTCAAATGGAAGCACCAAAATGTTCAAATATATTGCGCGTATGTTTTTAAGTTTGAAGCTGTATATTAAATCTTAATATTAACACCGTGAATGTGAATTTGATGCTTTGTATTGCATCAAGCTTTTTACATGCAGGCACAAACATTTAGTTTCATGGTTTGCTAGCCAAGTGGGAAAACAATTCTTAACATTTTGCGGCTCAGTTTGCCTCACGTTTCCTTTTTAAAAATCCTGTATTCCCCTTGTGCTAATATTAGTGTTCCTTAGTGCCTTCAGTACACGGGCGAACTGCAGATTTGTTACGTGCCGTCTACGGTGTGTGAAGCCAGAGCTTTGGAACCAGTCTGTCGGGATAAGAGTCACAACACCACCCCTGGATTGACACATCATTACATTCAGTTCCACTGAATCAGAAATGACACAGACCTATTTCCCTTTCGCAAAAAAAAAGAAAAAACGGGTGCTATTTCGTCTGCTTTTTATTTTCAATTATGGGAATTTGCAGCACGCGTGCTAGCTGGCATGGAATGGAACTTTCCGGGTTGCCCGGGTTGCTGTTTATTAAATTTGTAAGATATTTATGAACAAACTGTTGATTAAGTGGCTAAAGTTGGCTGGATTGCAGAAGGCACATTCGGCCGTTTTGTGGAATTAAACGTCCGTTTCCACGGCGCCGCCCTTTGACCCCGGTCGACTCTGACCGGCCTGAACTGGCGCGGCGAGCCGGTTGAGGCCTCGCACGCCGACGCTGGTTTTTTTTTCCGGCTGGTTTTGCCGGGGAATCGAGAGCGCGACGCTCACGCTTGGCTTCGCTCAGCCGCCGTGTGCGGGCCTGCGGGACCGCGTCTGAGCGGGAAGCCAGGGCCATTGGCTCATCTCGATCACATGGTCGCTCCGGGCCGCGTGTTGCGGGTCGGTGGGTGGGTGGGTGGGTGGGGGGGGCGTAGTCCCTTTTTATTGGTCCAAGGGAAAGCCGCCCGGCGTTCTCCGCTTTACCTACGGTGTGCTGCCAGGGTCCTTTTTCCGCGAGCCAGCCGGGCTCTTCAGATTCTGATTACCGCGCGCCGCCGTTTCTCTTGTTAAGCGCTGCGCCCAACAGCAGTCAGTAACCGCGAGGCGTGAGTCATCGCCTGTTTAGCAAACATGAGAAGCGTCGAAACGAGCAGCGCGGAGTTTCCGTGGTTGATGCCCTCCTTTCTGATTCCAAACAATTTCAGCCGTAAAGCAGAAGGCATCGATTTCTCTTTGAATAAAGCTGAATGCGTGATTGATTTATTCCCCCACCGCCACCCCCACCCCCCCCCCCCCCTCCGCCCCCCGGTGCTCTCCTTGCCTCTCGTGTGTGCGTCTCCAGGAGGTTCCTCAGGAAAGCTACGGGAACAGGAGCCAGCCGGCCATGACCCCCGGGAAGCCCAACCACGAGGAGATGGGCCTGGTCCAGCAGGAGAGACCATCCAGCCTTCCTGTAAGTGACGCTGGTTCCTGTCGCATCCTACAACGCATAAAAACGCAGGCGCACTCATACGCACACACAGACCGACAGACACACGCGTGTACACACACACACACACACACATAGACACACACAGACCGACAGACACACGCGTGTACACACACACACATACACACACACACAGACCGACAGACACACGCGTGTACACACACACACATACACACACACAGACCGACAGACACACACGTGTACACACACACACATACACACACAGACCGACAGACACACGCGCGTACACACATACACACACACGTATAAAAATGCACGTGCACACACACGCATGCCAATGCACACACGCATACAAACACACGCACACAAACACACGCACACACACACACGCACACACACACATACGCACTCAACATGCGCACGCACACATTCGCTCACATCTGCAAACACACACACGCCTGCGCACACACACACGCCACATTTACCCAGAAAACCTCACTAACCGTAAGCCCACAGGGTTGTTTTTTTATTGCGGAAGACCCCCTTGCCTATTACTGGCCCGCGTTACTGTTATCGCATCCAAAGCCTTTTTATATTTGGAACCTGAACAATAGTCGTACTGTGGGTCGGGGAGAGCTGAGGAAATGGAACATGTGAACATGAAATACCTTTCATATTGGTATCAATATTGGCCCGGAATTTGACAATAATTCAAACAAGAATAAAGAGATTTATATTTGTGTTAAGTGGAATTTAAAAAACTGTCAGCTATACAACGTAGCATCTTCTCTACCTGCAGTATTAAAAGCAGGCACCAAAATTTGTACAGGCTGCATTGTAGATGGCAAACGTTAAAAGCATATGCATGTGTTCAGCAGATGTACTCAGTGTGTGTGCGTGGATTTCAGTATTTCAGAAAAAATAAACACATTCTTTCTATGCATTCAGGTTCTATAAATTTACATGCGCAATGAAACAAATTGCGATTGCTGAAGTTAAAGAATAATATAAAAAAACATTTTTATAAGAGCTGAATTTTACTGTGAACACAGAAAGCTGCAAAGTTTGTGATTGGGGACACATGAAGAGAATCTCAGGGGCGGGGCTAAAATCAGCCGAGCCTGTGTGTAAAAACAAAAGGCTGCAGTGCAGAGAGGTTTGAGAGCAGAGCCGTTACGGCTGGGCTCCGTTCGAACCCGGCTCCGCGCTCCCTGTGTTCCTCAGCCTCTCGGCTGCCGTTAGCGTCGTCGTGCTGCCGTAGCGCCGCCGCGCAGTCATCATGGCCGCGTTGCATGAGCGTGGGCCGAGCTCGGGGAGCGCGTCCGCGGCTTCCGCGCGGCCTCCTCGCTTCGACCGCGAACGAGGACGCGGCGCCCCCGCGTGACGTCTCGCGCCGCGTTGGGCTCGCCGCGCGGCGGGAAGACGCGGGCGAGGAGAGGACAGCGCGGTCTGAGCGGAACTGGGGGGGGAGAGAGGGCCTCGCTTGCAGCACGGTCTCTCTCTCTCTCTCTCCCGCTGCAGCAGCACCTCCTTCTGCTGCTCCCCTTCTGCTTCCTGAGCTGTCAGCAGCCCATTGGTGCAGAGGCCTGCCAGTCAGGGGGCGGGCTCAGCGCTCGCCCAGGCCAATCGGGAGCCCCCGGCACCAGCAGCCTGCAGTCCTTTCGCTCTGGGCAGACGGTGCATGTCTCCACCGGTCATTTCGTGGCTGACGGCCACGTTTCGTCCGTTACGTTTAAAAATCGCAGTTTTTTTGTTTCAGCCCTGCCTTCTGCACGAGCGGAAAAGAGCAAGTTAGATTAGCTCTCGCTACGCTTAGCATTGGCAGAGTAGATTTCCTCCCCCCCCCAAAAGATGGAAATCTTAAAGGATGTAGACTTGACGAGTAATTGAGGATATTTTGTGAAGTCAAGCATAGCTGCAGAGGTGCGCACGGGGGAATTCGAGAGCTGGATTCCGGCTGAAAGTGTGTAACTCGGTTCGATTAGATTGTAGCGTCGTTGGACGCTCTCTCCGCTTTCTGAGATTAGGGGAGACGCACAAGACGGCCGCTTTTCCGCACCCCGGTAATCTATAAACTGCGCTCGCGAAAGGATTTACCAAGTTAAGATTGCATTGATGTGTCAGCTCGCTTCTTAAGTGTCGAAGCCTTGGGTAGATGGGGGAGATTTATTTGAATTCGGTAACTTTATTCCTCGCCGCGCCTCCGGGCCTTTAGATATTGGATCATTTCCAGCTGTACGTATTAGCGGGGAAGATTCCGATCTGCGAAGATGATTTTCCTCCTTTTTCTCATTTGGGGCGTGCGGGTTAAAAAAATGTTTTTCTTTTTTTTTTCTCGTTATTTTCTTCTCTGATGCTTTCATGCGGACCGACTTAGCGTGTTCGCGGTCTTAACTTTCCGTCACCCTTAACTGCCGGAGCCTTAGCTAGGCTAATACACGCCACTCTACGCATAGGGAAGGGAGTAATGTGTTTGGATATAATCCCTGTTGAGAGCGTGCACACACAGGCGTGCGCTAGCACGGAGCGCACAGATGCTAGAGCGGGCTTCCGCTAACGTGTAGCACCGTTTCCTATCTCTCTACCACACTCACCTGCGCACAGAAACAACATACGGAAATATCTAGAAATGAGGGTTTTGTATGGTCACGAAGCAATGCCTGTAGTCCTAGTACCTTTTTAAATTGGGGGAATGGTCGTTGCCACGGTCACACCTTTGGAAAGTGGCACAGGTAATCCGTATTGTAAAAGGATAGAAGCCGTATTGAAAGACATGCTATAAGATGTTCTTTGGGTTCCTCTTTTTATAGAGTGCATGTTACCACTTGTGTGTTTATGACGTTGAGAGTGTTATAGTGCCTTTTCGAATGAGAAGCTCTTTGTCTTTCGGGTCGCGGGGTGGTTTGTACGCCCCGTATATCAGCCTCTGTCCTCAGCCGCGACTCGTCAGCCGACGCGCCGGGACGTGGGGCGAAGCTCGCCGCACACCTGCGGGGCTGCGAGGCGCAGTCTTAATTAAACGTCGGGAGAAGCCGCCGAGCCTCGTGCGCGCGTGCGTGCGTGGCGTGCATTAGCTGGCGCGGCGTCCGACGCTCCCCCCTCTCCCCCCTCTCACCTGCCGTTCTGCTGACTGAGGAGCAGGAGCAGGGAGCGCCTGTCAGCGGAACCTCCGACACCCCCAAGCGGCCCGCGTAAAATTAGCCCGCCCGCGCAGAGGCCTGCGCGTATAGCCGAATCCCCCCCCGGGGGGGGGGGAAGCGCGGAGTGGTACGGTCCGTGCGCTAACCTTCCAGGATATTTTTATCGTTTATCATCAGCTGCTGCTGCTGCCCAGGGCTCGAGCGGAATATTCTCACCGCTCCCCCTGGCTGTCGGGAGTCTGAAATTACATCTGCCTTCGAGTGAGGGGTGGGGGGGGCAGTGTTAACGGTTGCCATGGCGACCGGATGGGTAATGGCCTCAATATGCATGAAAGACGAGCGGTAAATTTTCTTGATCGCGCCATTATTTTTAGTCGCGGTCTCGCGTTGTTTTTATTATTGGGGCGGCGCGCGGTGATATTCCTTCGTGAGTTCTGTGTGCTTGTTGCGATATTAACATTCCAAATTCATCACAAATTAGGCGCTCACCTTATATTGCTCATAATTCTGCCAGGTACCTAATCCAGCGCAAAAGGTTCGCTCAAATACTGAGACAAATACCAAAAATCCTGCGGTTATATAACCGTGAATGAAAACATAGGTTCAAAATGAAGAATAATGCCTCTTGTTTATGTATCGTCTTTATTTCCACAGGAATATTTCACGCAAAAGCCTTGACAGTGTGTAAACTGCGGTGATGAATCCGGTGTCACGTCGCTTTGATGTAAGACTGTGCGGCGTACCTGCGAGTCCGCATGCACACATGTAGGCGCTAATGTCGCCAATTTGTCAAAGGGTTCTCCCTCGCGCTTCGTTATAGCCTCCCGCGTACGGCGCTAATGTCTCGGAGAAAAACACACTCGTTTTCCAGCGGAGGCTGGAACTGTGGCTTCCGCGGTCGAGTCTACATATCAAAATGCGGCTCTAGTCAGCGAGCCGCCATCGCTTTATCTTTAAAGTTTCGAATGTGGGAATAGAACAACATAAACGGGGACTGCCTTTTTCGTAGGGCTGCGCTTCTACTCGATGTAGAAACTGAGCGTGGCACTCGAGTTGTGCCCACCGCTCACGGACTGGCTCAGTTTGAAAGGTTTTTGGCTACGGCCCGGCCATGAACTACATTTAGAAGCAGCTAAAATGGCTCCGCTCTGTCCTGCTTTGACCACTGCAAGAATGACACTCTTGGCCTTTTCGGATGGGGGTCATCGACTGTAGCTAGCTAGCCGTGTAGCATCTCCGTTAGCATCCCGTTTCGGTCAGGAGCTGCACGGGTGGCTTTAGAGCTGGCACCCCGAAGCAGCTGCTGCTGTGTTGCAATGGGCCCGTCACGCCGACTTTGCAAGTGTTGCAATCGACGCGCGTCGGATGTTGACATTTAGGCGGAGTTGCGCATCCTTTTTTTTTTTTTTGCCTTTGGACCGAAAGATAATTCTCCGCTTCGCGCAGCGCGGCGACCGCCGCTCTTTTGGCGAAACGTAAGCACGTGGTCGGGCACGTGTGAATTCGATCTCTTCTCAGAGAATCCCTTTTCTAAATGTGTGGAGCGTTCGCGGGGCCGAATCCGGAACCGAATCCCGGATTGAGCGCTTCTCTTTTGTAACGGAGGGCGAGGATTGTGGGGAAGGGGGGGGGGAAATCGCCAGGAAACCGGATTTGAGTCGCGCCGATACCAGGAACACGTCACGCCGTTTCCGAAGCGTTAAATTCGAATCGTTTTTTTTTTTGCCGCGCGGATCGCCGCGTCGGAGCCTGACCCCGGGTTCCTTAAGCCCCCGCGCTTTAATTGGGAGAACGGCTGTTTAAAAAAAAAAATCTTACGCGATGTTAGACGCCCGCGGCCGAATGTTTATCTTCGTCCCCTTTTTTTTAAGCGTGATCGAATTTCTCCTCGTCGGCGAGCCCAAACGTAAACGGGAAGACGGTTAACGGGCGAAAAACCGGGGGGAACGTTAACGGCCGAACGCGCGGCGCCTCTTTCCCCGGGAACACCGGCAGCAGATCGCGCGGTACCGGCAGAACCGTTTTTAAAAATAAATAAATGAGTAAATGCACGCCTTCGAAAACGGCCGCGGTTTTTAAATCCTTTAAGGAGCGTTTAATTGCCGCCCCAGAAGGCACGGCGTGGGCAGCCTTCTCCGTCTGCGAGCGCCAGCTCCGTCTTAATGGAGCGACGGAGGCCCAACTCCGCGGCGCGCGCCGCCGCGCTAAGAACATTAGCGATGGAGATAAAGCTGCTCTACCTGCGCTGGAAAATGGATCTCGTTTCATCTTTGAGGATCTTGTTTCACGGTTGGAAGCTTGACCAAAAAAAAAGTTTTTTTTCTCCCCCTCCATTTTTCCTTAAAGGTGCTTTATCTCTATTAAAAATGGTCAGGGTTCTACCTCAACTGTGTGTGTGTGTGCGTGCGTGCATAGGCCCATGCTGTGTACATGCGTACACATCTTTGATGTATAGAATAGATTAACTGAGGACTTCAGGATATATATAAAATATGCATTTGTATAACATAGTCGGTGGATTACTCTTCCCTCTCAGAACATGCCCTAGGTGCAGAAGTGTCAGAGCACGCTTCCTGTTTTAAAGGCTCCTCGGCCCTTTGGCTTCGTTCTTTACGGCCCAATGTCTTCTGTCTTAGAACTTTAATCCCCTCTGCCGTGTCACTGTATTTCCCAGATAGTTTCTGGGGAGACTAGCCGTGTCAGAGCAAAGCCACTTGTCCCTCCCCACCCCCCACTTCCCGTGTTTCTGGGGGGCGTGTGGTGGCGGGGGGAGGGGGGGGCTATCAGTGATGACGACACCCTCCCAGCATTTACACCCCAGCCCCCCTCCCCGATCCAGCATCCCAGCGCCCCCCTCCTCGGCATCGTCCGACACCCCTCCCGTCGCCTCGAGAGTTTTCGGGGTGCGCGCGGGGCCCGGGGAGAGCTCCCGATCGCGGTGTGATTTCCGTCGCCGGTGGTCGCATCCCGCCGCGGCACCGGGCGCTCGCACTCAGACGCGTTGCTGTCTGCCAATCCGAGAGCTGGCCCGGGGCCAGGAGCCAGCCCGGTGGCCTTTTGATGCCTGCGACTTAAAGCGCTGGGTCTGTGTGCGTGTGCGTGTTTGTATCCGTGTGTGCGTTTACTCGCCTCGAGTGTAGACCCATTCAGCGACGTTAAATTATCTCTCACTTAACAAAGGCCTCTCTCTCTCTCTCTCTCTCTCGCTCGCTCGCTCTCCCTCCCTCTAAAGTCAAGGGTGACGGAATGCCTTCCTCATATTTACAAATGACTCCGATAAGTCATAACAAATGGTGCTAATCCGGTCTTGGCCAAGGTTCAACATGCAAATGCCTTCTGTTATGTAATAGTGCAAGACCTCGCGTTTCGGCGCCGCTGACTGGCCGGGAGGGCTTCCCCAGTTGCCGATAGGCTAGCGGAATGACCTGTGCTTTTTTTAAAAAGGGAAGGCCCCAGAGGGTGACGGGTAGGTGACCCCCTGTGTCCAGTGGGTAAGGATGAGACGGGGGGGGGGGACCAGGGAAGGCTGGGTTGGGTTCGAAGGGCGCTAATGGACCCGGCAACCACTTGACGACAGGTTAACGGTGGTTCGAGGGCCGAGGCTGCTCATCAGCCATTATTGTGGAATTGGGGGACTTTTCTACTGCATTAAAAAAGGAAAACCGAGGCTGTGAAAAAAAAGTACTGCAGCGCCCGAGGTTTCCACGCGTCTTTTGGCCTTCGGTGGACACCGTAGTTATTGGGTGTGTTTCGGTCCCTGATGGGGACGGTTGTTGGGGATGGCGAAGGACCGAGGATATTAACTCAACAAATCATTCTGTCAGTTTGCACGCCTTCGTCACTTGGGATGGAAGTTCATTTTTCCTTTTCTCTTGTGTTGAGCAAAAATTGAATATTGATTTTTCTTTTTTTGGGGGTGCTATTTGTTGTTTTCAGTATGTATCATTGACAATTGAAATGTTTGAAAGTATATTCTGGTGTGATATCTCTTCCTTTAATAACTGAATTATAGAAGCTGCTAGCTGGCTATCGGTATGAATTGGTCAGTCTCAGATTCACATAGCTGGGATCGCAGAGACGGTGCTGGAGGGAATGTTCTAGTAATTCAGTTTCTTTTGTTAGAGTTTCTTTTTTTTTTAACTTTTTTTTATTTCTCAAGCAGCATGACCTCCCAGAGACCTGACTACCTCAGGAACAAGGCATACTGTGTGTGTGTGCGTGTGTGTGTGGCTGTGTCTATGTGTGTGTGTGTATGCGCACATGTGCATACATCCAGGAGTTTGCCACAGTAAATAAAGCTGTTTTATGAACCCGCAGGTAGTAGCGGCTAATTCAATAGAAAAGCGCAAGCTTGTCTTATTGAGTGACAGTCGGTCTCAGTCTTCCTAAATTAGGGTTTCGGCAAGAGACAAATTTTCATTATTGCTCCTCTAGCCTGCACCATCAAACATGTCACCCGGCCGCCTTTATGATTGCATTAGGGCTTTGAACAAAACCATACCTTGTGTTTCCATAGCAATATCGTGTTTTATTCAGGCAAAGAATATTAACCAAATACTGTGGCCTCCAAATTTATTCAAGCCCTTGACAAACTGAGACAAAAAGATGATTTAGCTCAGGAAATGCAAGTGAGTTGCACAGTCAGTAGTTTTCCCATGAATAAATGAAAATGTGTAAAAATTTAATAAGACCACGGAGCAATACCGTGTATTACAAATAACTGCTTCCTTTAAACGGTGATCAAATTTATTCAAACATTACTGTCTGAAAGTGAAATTCTGTAAATGCATTCCTGCATGAAGGTTCTGTTGTCTGAAAGTCAACAGAAGCTTCCGGAACTTTCAATTTTCGAGGCAATTCAGTGTTGGGGTGCTGTTTGTGTTCAGTAGGCCAGGGGTTCTGGCAATTCGTTTATTCGCAACCCCCATTTCTGTTTCTGTGGCTGGACTTGTGTAATTCTGCTGCCTAGAGATTTACGCCACATTTGAAGCCATTCATTGGCATTTGAATGTCGCTTGGAATCCAACTCCCATGAAAATCTGAAAATTAGCGTTTGCTGTTCTGTGCTGTTCTGTTCATTTACAGTTTTTGGGAGGACATTAGCAGGCAAGTAGCCTTTAGCTTAGCATTAGGGAGAACTCTGCGCCGATTTTTTCAGAATCCTCAACTGTCACTTCGAGCTGAAGGCAGATTGGGTGTACGTGTGGTTTCGTGGCACGCCTACAGTACGTCCGTTATAAAAGAGGATGTCAGCCCCGAGTCTTCCTTCCTGAAGCCAGTGTTCACTTCTGCCTAAAGTCAGCCGAACTGCGGCTCTCGAACGCTGGGTTTGGCGAGCGCTTCCTGTTGTGAGGTGGCAGGGGGCGGGGCTTCAGGCTCCATTGAACTTCCTCAGGCCGGACTGGAGTTTTTCCTCCTTCCCCTCAGTCGCGGGAGGGGTAAATCCTTTTCCCGCTCTCTCCCGAATGTCACAGCTGTTGCTTTTCATTCCTCCCGCTTTCCACGCGTGGAGACGTCGAATTAACCGGCGACGCCCCCCCCCCCCCCCCCCCCCCCCCCCCCCCCCCCCAAACGAAGAAACCGGCTTTGGGCTCTCCAGCCGAGTTCATCCCAGGCCGCTCTTCGGCAATAGCCTCAGTCGTTATACAAAATGGAGAAGGTCGCTTAAGTAAAGGACAGAGGCACTTTGTTAGCGCGATACCGATCGGGGAAGGTGTTTCTGTTCGATTGGATTGGCCTTTTGCCCGAAACGAGGAAGCTCGCGCCGGTCTTTCCGCGGGTCGTCCCGTCCCGAAGCTTAATCGCATCGCTCAGGATTTCCATCACGGACAATCCCGCCGTCGCCATTAGCGCCGCCTCCCTTCTGTCTTTTACCCCCCCCCCCCTTAACGAGGTCACGTGATCGAAAGCTCTGCCGTCAAGCGCCGCGAGTTCCGAGTGAACTTCGTCTCTCGAATTCGGGGGGAAAAAAAAGCGGCGTAGGAATAGCGCCCGTAGCGATGCGGAGTGTGGTTAATGGGTTCCCGCTCTTTTTTGCGGAAGCGGAACATCCGCGGCCCGCGTTGTCACCGTCGGATAATGGCTCGTCCGTCGACTGAAAAATCGTCTTGGCGCCGGGACGAAAGAGGATGGGAACGACGGGGATGAAGAGAGGGGTGAGAAGAGCGATAGAAAAAAAGGCCCAAATGAAAACGTTTGCTGCTCTAGTCTGTGTGTAATCCCTGCCGTGGAGGAGAATTGTAAAAATAATGCTCTTTTCCTCAGTCATTTTTTTTTTCTTCCCCTGTGAGTGATTTATTTACGCACGGATGTTACTTACGATTGAACTGCATCACCTCCAGTTTAGTCTGCCGTCTGCTTTGCTTATTGTTTTTGCTTTTTCTTTTTCGTAAACGTTGTGTCTTGTGCTTGTGGTGTAATCCCTGTGTTTAAGTGATTTTGTACTCTGGTTCAAGCAGGCCTTTTTGTGCCTTCCCCCCCCTTCCCCCTACCAAGACTGAATTTCCACGTTGTCTTTGGGGCTGTGTTGTGTCCTGCTATCGTGTAACAGTGCGTCTGATCGGCGTCTTTGGAAAACACGCCCGCCGTTCTGCCAGCGCTTGACACATAATCGGGCGCCACCCTGTCATCGCACCGTACCCGCTGCTGGAACAGGTCAGACCGGAACAGCCTGCTTTGTGATGCCGCGCGCGCACACAGGAGAGCCGCTGAAGCTCGGAGTTGCGACAGGCCGGGAGCTCTCGTGCTGTTTCTCTCCCACACAAATACGCACACACACATGCACACACATGTTTGTAGTGCTATACTTGTGAGGACTTCCCATTGGCTTACATTCATTCCGTAACCTCTAACCCTAACCCCAACCACTACATGCCTAACCTTAACCCTAACCTTAACCTAATTGTAACCCTAACCCTAACCCTAAGTCCTAACCCTAAAACAGCCTCTTGAACTTGTGGGGACCAGCAAAAAGTCCCCACCTTGCGTAGTTTTCCTCATCTTTCTATCCTTGTGGGGACATTTGGTTCTCACAAAGATAGTGAAACATGCCCATACATGCACACACACACACACATACTCACACCACACACACACATGCGCGCACACCACACACACACACACACCATGCACACACACACACACACACACCACACACACCGCACATGCACACGCACAGACCCACACAGACACACATGCATACGCCCACAAAAAACACACACGCTTTCCCGCAAGGGGGAATATTTCTCTTGAAGTGTCCGGCCTCCTCCCGTTCTGCCTGTCCCCTTTGCCGGGAGAAGTCCTGCATGGAGCTTTTAGAGAGAACAGCAAGGCGGGGACATAAGCAGCAACGTGTGAGAACTTCATTACCTTGTGAGGACATTAGATTCAGGCGCTCCTGAGGAGCCTGCCATCCCCGCGCACACCAATTCTCACAAAGGAGAACCACCCGCGTTTTCCATGAAATAGACATTTAGAAAAGAGAACATATATATGTTTCTACACCGGAGCTGTGGGAGTGCTTAAAACACCTCCTCCCCCCCCCCCTTCCCAGATTCATCGCTGGCCCACAGAAAGGAGCCCTTTTTCCAATTACTCAGTTGCTGCTTGCAGCCATCAAGCAGGTTTAATGAGGAGGCCTGCTGAACTGCACACAGAGTGAGAGATTGCTCCATGATTACCACTTCCCCGTAGAGAACCGGAGCGGTGTCAGAGTGCTCCTGAATCTGAGGGGGCATTATCACCGTGTGGCACCCCCCCCCCCCCAGACAACAGCACGGTAAACAGGCTCCGGAATATTAACCGGATGCTCTATCTCCCCCCCCTCCCCACCCCCCCACCCTCACCCCCGCCCTCACGCTACATGTTCTTTTGTTATTGCACCTGTAACCCCCGTTTTTTTATCTAGCTCATATACATGCTCAGGATTCCCCAAATGGCCCTGTAAAGGTAATTAAAAAAAAAAAAAAATCTTCTAGTTTTAAAAAAAATTAAATTAAATTAAATTAAATTAAATTTTAAAAAATGTAAATACGTACCTGTTATTGAGCATTTAAAAAAAAAAAAAATTAACTATTATTTTTACACACGGGCCTTTTGAAAACTCCACAGTTGATGCTTGAGTGAGCCCTAAACCTGTTTATCACCACGCTGGAGCTCCATCTCCCTTCCTGTTTTTAATTTTTTAATTTTAAATTTTTTAACAGTTGTGTTGACTCTTACGTCCCCCGTTTCCTCTCTCGCGTTTGCCTGAACACTGAACACTTCACTGAAAACATTGCTTCCGTCGCTGCTGAGCAGCACTGTCGCCATAACGAGCCTCATCAACGCCGATGTGAGGACCCTCGAATGTAGCGTGCAGACATTCCCCGCTCCCCCAGACTTTACGTTAACATATCGGTGCCGTGACGCGTAAGACTGTCGTTTCGATAATTCCAAATAACACGTACGCCCATACAAAGATGAACAACACATCGATGAAATTGGTGAATGGTAAATGGACTGCGTTTATATAGCGCTTTTATCCAAAGCGCTTTACAATTGATGCCTCGCACTCACCAGAGCAATTAGGGGTTAGGTGTCTTGCTCAGGGACACTTCGACATGCCCAGGGCGGGGATCGAACCGGCAACCCTCTGACTGCCAGACAACCGCTCTTACCTCCTGAGCTACGTCGCCCCTGAAGTGCATCGCGTACAAACTATCCTGGATAAAAACCTGCACTTCTGTCCATCGCCGTTCTCGTTTAGGCCGTCGCAGCCTTCGAGCGGAGAGAGTCTTCGCGGGATATTCCGAGGGCGGGTTCCTCGACGGTGCGTCGTTTCGCGCGCCAGGCGTTCCGTGTGCTCGTTTGCTCGCCGTGCCTTTCATCGCTCGTTGGCGGGGGGGAAGCCGGGTGGTACGCGTCCCGGAAAGTTCCGTCCGGGGGACTTCGCCATGGCAACGAGGGCAGATAATTTATCTCGAGAGAACTCGCTATATTTACTCCACTAAGTGAGGTGCGGCAAAGAGAGAGAGAGGTTTTGGCGTCGGTGTTTATCGGCCGAACGGGCAAGGCAGCGCGCCATGACGTGTATTGGTACAGCTCTGTAATCCCTAAACGGTCTCGTGAGATCGAAAAGCGACCCCGCTCTTTGATGGCGAAGAGCTCGGACCGACGGCCGCGAGCCGCGCCGTCAAACTCCTTTCGTCGCGGTCGATCGTAGCCGCCGAAACGGGAATGAAAAAAGGCGACGCCGGTTAACCCGGCCGCCACGACGCTCGCGCTTTAAAGGAACGATTTGAACGCGCTTCCAGCTTCGACCAAGCCGGGGGGCGCGGAGAGCACGCGAGGAGGCGCAGAGGAATCGAGCGGAGGGAGACGGAACGCATCGAAGGCTTTGTTCTTTCTGGGGTAGTTGGGGGGGTGGGGGGGTTTAATAGACCCAGATTCATACAGAATCGAGCCCCCCCCCCCTCCACTTGTAAATTAGGAGAAGAGTGTACGTGCACGCGTACGACAAATTCACTTAGGAAACCGCGGTCCCGGCCGCACGCTCGTTAGCCGCGGCGGCTAACGGTTTCCCGCGCACGTCTGACGCGTCCCTCGTCTCCGGGCGCCGTCGGGACCCGGCGGCGGGCGCGCCTCTCTCCGCTGATCGCCGCCGGCGTTTCTCCTCGCTGTCACGCCGCCTTGATTACTGCCACCGAGGTGTCGCCGCGGCGACGAGGGAGTCAGAGGGGAAATGGAATTCCAAGCGGGGGGGGGTGGGGGGGTGGGGGCGCGCGGAATGCGCTCTCCACCGCGACCCGAGCCGATAGCGCCGATAGCGTCTCGTGCGAGGCGGCCGCGCGGCACAACACCGGCGGGGATCTGGACTGGCGAGAGACGGTTTTTTTTTTTTTTTTTTGGGGTGTCGGGGCACGGGGTTGCAGTTTTTATTTATTTATTAATTTTTTAAAATCACAGCCGCGTCATCACCGCCGGTTGTCGAAAGATAATTGGACCGTGTATTTTTTCCCCCACCGTGTTCCGTATTGGATTGCCAGTCCTCGAGTCCGTCCACTTGAACTTTGCCTCCCGTTTTACGAATGTGAAATACAATGGCGTCCCCGCTGTGTCTGTCGGAAGTGGGCGTCGGTGTTATGACCAATTCCCCCACCTACACGCCCGTCCTTTTGTCGGTATGAACGACTGAATAAATGAACGAAGGAATGAATGAATATCGGAGACTGCAATTCGGAACGCGGTGCTTTTATCCGTCGGTACGCAAGGGTTGAATCGAGCGAACTCGCTGACATGTAAGAATTCACCACAGGGCATTTGCGAGCCACGAATGGCATCTTAGCAATGTGTGAACTAAAGGTAGGAAAGAATATATGTGGAAACAGAGCCCACCTGGATCCATTCCGGCTCCTTCCCGTGCCGTAGTAGACGCGTGTCTAAGATGCGAGGCCTTTCTATGGCGAATAGGCTTGTTCTCCGGGATATAAAATTCCCCAAGAAAATGACTGGTTGGACAAATGTAGTCTTTTTAAGGAGGGGGGTTACATTCTATTTGACTAAGTGGGTTTGTTTTAAAATAGGAAATCCATGACAGCTGTAAAATGGTTTCAAAATGCCCATTGGATATGCATTAGTAACAGTAATTAGAGTAAATTTTATATATATGGAACATTTTAAATGGATAAAAGAGAATTTAATTTATACAGTGCCTTTTGTGGATCTCCAAGCACTTTACATCAAGGAGGGAAAATTTAGTTGAACCACCATCATTATGCAACGCCCACTTGGTGTATGCACAGCAGCCATATTGCAACAGAACAAGCTGGAACACATCAACCAAGGGAGGGGGGCTTGTTTTGCCAG
The DNA here is from genome assembly GCF_013347855.1 of Anguilla anguilla. Lineage (NCBI taxonomy): Eukaryota > Metazoa > Chordata > Actinopteri > Anguilliformes > Anguillidae > Anguilla > Anguilla anguilla. The sequence continues at coordinate 47,040,154 of NC_049206.1, read as the reverse complement.
TTATACTGGGGGATGAGTAGATGGTCGTAATTTGTCTTATGCTCGGTCCCGAGGGAAGACTGCCCCCTACTGGTCCATGAACGCCACTTCTTGCAACAAGCGACTTGGTTCCCCCCCCCCAAGAGTTCCCCTCCCAAGTATGAACCAGGCCACGCCTGGCTATTAGACAGGGGGATGTAAAAGGAGGTAAAAAGCGATTCTCTGGCTGTTTGAAAGCTGGAGCTGAAGAAGGCTGAGATGCTGCAGGGAGCCAAGATGAAAAGATGACCAAAGGTCAGGAATGGCAAGAGATGAAAGCCTGCGGGTTTTACGTAACACGCCCGCTTTCCCGTTGCCTGGTCCACTGCCTGCGCTCGGTTCTGCGGTCTCAGGAAGACGCGGGTGAAAGGGAGAGGATCCTTTCATAAGATCAAGAGGTCTCGGAGCCATTGATGATTGTAGCGGGATTTGAACAGGATATATGGCAGAACCGCACGCGATTATGAGACTTTTTAAGGATTTCTTTTTCTAATTCGTGGTGAAAACTTCCCCCAGACCTTGCCATGGAACTTGAGAATGAAATTTTATAATGATTCTGAGATGGGGATGTCGGAATTCAATGCCTGGATGACCTGTTTATGAGACTGCTATGTATGGATAATCGACCAGAGGACGAAAAACTGGGCCATGTTTACCACCCATAATAATGCTCTTGAGTACCCCCAATGCATGATGGGAAAGATAGCAAGGTCATGCTAATGTGTTGTGGCCAGGTGTATGAGATGTGGAGTACATGTAGTTATGATGGCTATCTCCTCAACAGACACTCTGTTGGAGTAGGTTTCCTAAAGACAGTTGACATCATCCTCTACAGCTAGATTGTGTTCTCTAGAAGTATTGTTTCTTTGTTTTTATACCTGAAATAATTCTTGGCAGAACAGAACAAGTCTGAAGGCTTTCTTTGTAGCATGTGACTTATAGGAGGCTTTTTATAATTGTTGAGAATTTTGAACTGAAATTGTGTATGTGTCTGTTCATTAATATTACACACCCTAACCCCTTATTAAGAAATTATTGTAGCACTGATATTATTCATCAATTGTGATTTTTGTATCTGTGTTTTGTGATTTGTGTGGTGCGTGCATATTTGTGTGTACACGAGTATGCTTTCATGCTTCTGGGATAGTCTGTTTTTAAACTATAACCAGCTCTGTGGCCCACCAGCTTGTGAGTAATGCTAATTATCCATTATGCTGTTGGGGGGCTTCCTTCCCTTTCACCGATTTCAGAGCACGCCATTAATTCTGATTTTTTTCACCTTAAGGTAAGGGCGCCTTACGGTCGTCTGCTTCATTTGTTTCGGCCGCATTTAAAAAAACGCGAAATAAGACGTCTTTGAATTTATTCGTCGTCGTGTCGGGAGCAGGAAACACCTGCTCCGACTTTTTTTTTATTAATTCAGCCCAGAAATCAATTTAAGAGGAGAGAAAAATAAACTGCCGGCCTGAATTCATGGAGGTAATTGGGGCACTTTTGTGAGAGGAATAATGAGATTTAAGCAGGGAGAATCTGTCTAGACTCTAATGCGGAAAAGGAAAAAGCCGCTCCTTGTTTGTTCTCGATGGTTTTTGGTGCCATTAGACGGGAGCTAATAGAATTATTTCCCCAAAATTGACTTGGGTCTTACTCTTTTTAGGGGCAAATTGTGGCCTCGCGACTGGTAATAATTTCTCTGGGCTCCCACGGACGGGATTTTTTTTTTTCCCGTCGGTCGACCCGTGGGATTAGCTTAGCCTGATTTGTGCGCGGCGGCACGCGCGCGGGGTGGGGTGGGGGGGGGTGGGTTGGGGGGCATTACCGGTGCTCCGTGCGGGCCCCGGCCGGAGAGACGGTATTTTAGGGGGTTAAGTGAACGGCCGTCGCCCCGGATTTGTGCGCGCCCCTGCCCCCCCTCGCACCCTCGCACCCTCGCCTTTAACCGCGAGGATGCGGCTTTCGCCTTCGTGCTCGTTAGCAGCGCTCTCTCTCTCTCTCTCTCTCTCTCTCTCTCTCTCCGCCCGACGACGCTAATTAAAGTGCCGGAGTGCCTGCGTGTGCATGCGGAGGACTCTCTCTCTCTCTCTCTCTCTCTCCTCATCTCTGTGTCTCTCTCCCTTTCTCTCTTGCCCTCCTTCTCCCTCGCTCTCTCTCTCTCTCTCCCTCCTTCCCTCCCTCGCTTGCCCTCCTTGTCTCCCTCTCCCTCTCTTGCCCTTCTCTCTCTCTCTTTCCCTCCCTCTCCCCCTCTCTCTCTTTCCCTCCCTCTCCCTCTCTCACACCCTCTCTCTCTCTCTCTCTCTCTCTCTCTCTATCGGAGCTTGCAGATAATGGAATATGTGATTAGGAGCTCTCTCTCTTTTCCTCCTTTAAAGCCATCCACGCTTTCCCGCGTTGGGGTCTGTCCGTGTGTTTGGCTGCGCGTTTGGACACATGAGGTTTTTTTCCTCTCTTCCTTTTAGCTTTGTGTGCACATTTTTGTGCGTGTTTCCATTTAAGTCGTGCCATTTTGAGACGCGTTACTTTAAGAAATGATGTTGTTTGCTGCGTCACGACTGTAGTTTCCAAAATTCTTTTGGTCTGTTGTTTTTAACTTGCGAGATGAAATCAGCAAAAAAAAAAAAGCGCAGTCCTCTCATTAAAAATGTATTTTTCTTTCGGGATTTCCTGCCAGGCCTTCCAAACTCTAACTATAAATAACGCCGCTGATGGGGAATTTCTCTGTAATCTGCTCGTGCACCTGTGATGTGGTTTTAGTCAGGTATGTAATGGTTGCCAACATAAAATGCCCTTTCTGGAAAGATAAAGGAAGCAACTTATGATGTAGGAAGTATGCCAAAATATTCTAATCATTGGCCTACTCTTTATTGAAAACTTTTGATCTTTTATCTGTGTGGTTACTTATTTACACAAGTGGAATCATGGGAAAGTTTTTGTGCGGCCTTCGCCTGGCTGAGGCATTTTCATAATGCTATCATCCCCACTGTTATGTGGTAGCTTATATTTCACACATCATTCAGGACTGTTCTCAGTTATGACCATCTTATTTATGTATGTGTATATATATATATATATATATATATATATAAAAAAATTGGGGGGGGGGGTTCATATTGGACAGGACAATGTAGAAAGACAGGAAGAATGGGGAGGGAGAGACGTGACAAATTTTGGATTTGAACCGCCAGAGTAGGAGCTCGTTATGAGCATGTGGTCAGTGCGGTGCCACACCCTGCTTATGACCATTGACCGCTATCAGTGTAGTCAGCGGCCGTTTACTTTACATGTGATTTTCGCATTCAGCCTTCAGGGTTTCCATTTTCCCTGATAGAACACACACACATATTTTTTCCTATTGTAATTGAATTCACCATTTTGAAATGGAATTGTATTGAATCCTTACCAGCTGACCGGCGGATTATCAGAGTGTTGCGTACCTGACCGTACCGTCGCCCCGGGAGGGAGGGGTTTCGGAAAGCCTTTTTTGCGCGACGGCGCCCCCTCTGGTCGGTCAAGAACCCGCAGTCTCCGTGCCAGCTAAGCGAACCCGTCTGGTGCCGGACGGTCCGCGTTGCACAAAAAAGCGGGAGCGAATTTGAGTCCTCGCCTGTCTCGCACTCTCCCAAATTGACGGAGGACATCGCAGCGACGAGGCCGGGCTCACAAACGCGGGAGGGCGTTTCCGAGTTCGTAGGAGAAGGGGAAAAAAATAAATAAATAAAAAAGAGTTACAAGCGCAAACGAGGAAGTTAGTTTTGAAATCCAAGGGCAGCAACACTCAGGGGGCGTGTCACAGATGAAATGAAAATAATGAGGAGCCCGATATAAATGTTTAAATGACAGTGCTGCTACGACCCCAACCTCCCGCCTCAATATCATTTAATGTTGTCTCTCCTCAAGATAATAATCAGGCTGCTCCTCAGCCCCTCTTCTAATTAAGGAAATGAGGCAGAAAAATGTTTTGGGGGGGGGGGGGGGGGGGGTGGTGGTGGAGGGGTGAAAAGAAAAATGAGAATATATCCCCTATGTCGGATCTTTGATTATTTGTGAACTCCGTTGGCTCTCCGGTTCGGAGAGAACGTTCGAAGCTGAGGAAGAAGGCGCCGCCGCTTTTTTAAAGACTGAGATTAGGGCTCTGAGGGCTGGAGAAACGGTGTTTTTAAAGATCTTTGGAATTCCAAGCCGGCTTGGAAGCAACAAGCTTCTTTTTTTTTTTTTCTCTCCGTCTGTTGGATCAGAGCCCCCTCAGACGGGGCCTCTCGACCGGCTCCTTTTCCTCCTTCGTCTTCCTCCTCCTTTTCTCTTCCTGTCCTTTTCCCTCGGTCCCTTATCTTTCCGAGCCGCACGGCAAACGCGGTCGATCGTTCGTCAGCTGCAAAAAAACCTTTATTTTTTTTTTTTTATCCGAGTCCCTTAATTCTGGGCTTAAAATGGGCAAATGTAAGGAAGTAGACTTTCCCCTCCTTCCTTGTTGCACTGAAGAGTTAAAGAAAAAGCGAAAGATTTTTTAGATTCTGAGGAGGTTATTCAGCTGAGACGGGAGGAGAGGAGAGAGGGAAGAGTGAAGGAGGGGGAACGAATGTGACAGAGACGGGGGAACTGGGAGCAGCGGAGAATTTGAAGCGTGAGATGATTTAAAGTCTTGTGGGGGAATGAGAGCCCAGAACTAGTTTTAGAAGCTGTATATTCGCCGTAATAAATAAACCATTACAGCAAAAGGGGGTGGGCTCTGAATTTTTAAAAAGATCAAGAGGGAGAGCAGGAAGGAGAGAGGGAGAGGGAGAGCAGGAAGGAGGGAGGGAGAGGGAGAGCAGGAAAGAAGGAGAGGGAGAGGGGAGAAGAGGCGCCGCAGAACGAAATGTTCGGCGGGGAGGGGGGGTTAAAAAAAAAAAAAAAAAGGCAACGACAAAAAGATCCCAGCTGTCTTCATCTTATTTTCCCTCACTGCGTTCTGAGCTCTGGTGGTTTTCATTACATCTTCTAAAACGGCCAGGCCCCCCTCCTCCTCCACCTCCTCCTTCTCCTCTCTCTCTCCCTCTCCCTCTCCCTCCCCCCCTTCCCTCTCCCTCTGTCTCTCCGCTTTCCCCTCCCCCCACGCAGCCTTTGGAAGAAACCGCAGCTGCAGAAGAGACTGAGACGTGCTGGGCTGGCCCTTTAAATGACACACACAGAAATCCACAGGAACGCCGCGAGCCGAGCAGCAGTGCTGAGAACAGCACCCCCAGACTGGGGAGGGGGGGGGGGGGGGGGGGTGTGGACGTTACAATATGGGAAAATGTGTAGCACCCCCGCTTTCATCCGCATATTTGTTAAATGATCATTTTAAAAAAAGGCCTGAGAGGCTGTATCGGGGGACGGGGGAGGGACGTGGGGGGTGGGGGTGGGGGAGCTGGGGCAGTTTGCGGCAGTTAGATCCGGGCGTTAGCCGGGGCAAGGCTGCGGGGGCGGAATTAGGACGTCGGTCTGGGGGGCAGTTCTTCGGAGCTGAGGGGGCGGGCGAATTGTTGACGGGGTGATTTTTTTTTCTAGGGCGGGTAAAGTTTGCGGCGGGAGGGGACGGAATTTTCGATTTCAGGCGGGGCAGCTTGTGACCGGGGAGGTAGTTTTACCAGAGCAGAACGCGGAGGGGTTCGGTCGGTTCGAGGACATTTTTATTATTTGGGAAACGGGGGGGGGGGGGGGAATCGGCGTTGCTTCAGACAGCCCTCTCGTCTTCCTCCTCGGTCTATCTGGTGACATTTTTGGCGAGTGCTGCTCTCAAACCTCATTGGCTGACATTTGAGGCCGCTGTAACACGACGCTAACCCCCCCCCCCCCGTTCTAATTCACTTAAAGGCTGAAAGGAGTGTTG